>NC_054402.1:4445330-4751580 GCF_017976425.1 Toxotes jaculatrix
AAAGGAAATCTGTGGCTGTTTAAATGTATTGTTAGGGTGATAGCAGTGGAGAGAGTGAAAGATAATTTAAAGTCAGTCTCTGTCATTATAAATCTGCTATTCCCCAAAATATTTGTGCATTAAATAACTGTCATTCTGAAATAAACTATTTCATTCTGAAATACCTCATACCTCGGCCAAGGCTGTACACGTTCCTAGATTTGTTATCTTCATAACAGAAAATGATTGCAAATCTTCATATAAATAAGAATTTAGGCTTGTTGCCAAATGTTTACCACCATTTTCAGCTGTTTACCACCCAAAGCATCAAAAGTTGTAGACTATAAAAAGGCTTTGCTTTAGTGAAGTCTGAACCAATAATCTACTTGAGAAAAAATAACTAAAAAAGAAGAGACATTTTCTACTTTTTCATCAGTCAGTCATAACTTGTGTCAAAAATTGCCCACAGTGATTGTACTTGAACTTGACAGGCCTAAGCATCCTGAAAAAAATGAAGCATGGATAAAGAGAAACAAACAAAATCTAACACAGTGTAGCTTGTCAGTTATATATATAAAAAAAAACTGCCTGTTTTTGTTAGGTGGTATTAAGGCCAAAGACAGACAGATGTAACACACAATTCTGCTTCAAGACTTAACTGTACCTATTTAAAACACTCAGTTCCCTCTTTACATACAAAAGAGGGAATGGAGTGTTTTAGAATTAGGTCACATATACAGTACATACAAGAAACTAGATGAAACTGTGATTCCCACAGGGTAGTTTGGAGCACACAGTCATCCTCTCACTCAGTGGTAATATGGAACAGCTTCATACATGTACTGTGTCCAAGTAGACTACTTATTAAAACCACTAATTAGGCTACCGCTTAAGTGACCACCACTTAGTCCTCATCTTATTGTGCCTTTATTCTAAATAGGCTGGAGCCTAATTAGTTTTACAAAGCGAGCCATCTTTTAATATTTTGAATGTCTGTGGACAGAATACCATAAGTGTTTTACACTGTTTATACAGTTAGCCTTCTATTACATTTTGTGTACCACTCTGAAGACTATGCATTACTGGAAATGGGTTGCATGGAGGGATGTAGCTTATCTGTATGTGGGTCAGATATACAGTAAGTCAAGTCAGGTCAAGCCTAGCTAAGCACAAAGTACAAACACTGGAAGTAGGAAGAAATTATGTTATGCTTTTTGTGAACTGATGCTGGCATTTTTATTTAATTGTATTTATCTTTTATTTTTAGGGGGAAACAGATAGCCTGAGATCTGACCTTTTTTGTTGTATCTAGTATGGAAATATTTCCCTCTGAAATGTTCTCGGCATAATAAAAGCTAACTTCACAGTCTCCAGATCTCAACCCAAATGAACACCTATGGGACAAAATATGTTTTGGTCGAATGCTGATCAAACCCCCAGCAGAGCTCAGAAATTTGGAGAATTTATGACAAGGAAGCAACGAAGCTGTCTGGAAGGCTCAAGGTGGAACAACACCTTATAAGACACTAATATGCTGGTTTTTCCACTTATTTGTCACCAATCTGTTTGTTCCAATTCATTTTCCAGTTTAAACCTGCTGCCGAGCCAACGAAGCTACAGGAAAATTAACTGGTACAGGAAACGGGTCCTCCACCTTTTGGAAACACATGAGACTAGAGTTATACACTGAGGTTTACAATAAATCACAATTCAATTCCACTTATTTATTTCCATTTTTATTTTTGTCAATCACTGGCACAAACATGTCACTAATAAAGCTTTTGACTTCTGTTCAATTTCCTGCCAACTACCAGTAAAAACAAGGAACATGATTTCATGGCTTGCATGTGGACGTTGCTTCAGTGTTCATCAGTTGAAGCAAACATGCTTTACTTTTGATTGTCTGCCAAAACTAAATGAAAGTGATAGCCAATAACTACCAGTAATAAAAAAATTCAAATAAATAAATATAAAAATAAAATAAATTCCACGACCCACCTTGTTTCGGTCAGTATCACAACAAATATACATACATATACAACAACAAATTTAAAACAATAACAATTAAAGTGCTAAACAATGTGTTTTGAGGTAAAATCCAACCACAACCAATTATACTGAATACAGAAAAGACAATGTACAAAGGCTGTGACAACATTCTCCACAATGGATAATCAGTCCTGAGTGACTGCTGTGTATCCTCCACCTCCACTTCTTTGCGGTCCTTTGCTTCATCCTCTGTCCTCTGTGTCATCCAATTTCATAAATCCAACTGCACGAGCAGAAAAAGAAAAATTATTAGAAATATGCAAAGGAAATCTGCAGTCATACTGTACTGCTCTCACCACGCGTACCCTTACGCAAAAATACGGTGACTACATAAATACACAAATACATTAAACAACAGGACATTACGCAAAATGTAATGCGGCTAGCAAACAAACTCCACTAAACAATACTAACAGCACAACACAACACAATAAACATACCACTTTGAAAACTACACGCACACAATACTTACAAACTGTACGTTCCCTGGCTGAAACGTGTGCAACCACATTAAACTTTACGAACCCATCTCTGTGTTACTGACCAAACTTATTGACTGAAGAAACGGAACGGAGCGGCCAAGATGCGAATTGTAACATTAACAGAAAGAGCGCTCACTCTGTCGCCGTTTCCAAAAACTAAGAAAAGTACAGAACACCCACTCTGATACAATTTCCACGAACCAAAGGAAAATACACATTTTACATTTTTATACTTTTTAACACTTTTAACTTATGAACTTTAAATATTACTTTTGACCTTTAAAGACAGCACACGTACACCAAGTCCCCATATTTGTAAGCAAAAATATGTTGCCTGTGCATCCACTACCAATACTGGATTAATACATCTATCACCACCTGCCTATAGCTTTGTGGCTCGCTAGCATGTAAAAAGCAATCCCCGCCGTGAGGGAGCCGCTAGACATAAGTTCTTTTCGCTAGCTTAGCGAATTTAGCTTAGACTAGCTACCAGCCTAGCTCTGGTTAGTGAGCAGTGACTTAGCGACTTAACAATGCTTGTTCACGTTAATCCTTCAGCTAACGTGAATATTTTTAGGCACAGTCGTTTTCAAAAGTAATTCCAATTCCATTTAAACTATGGCCAATGTTTAGCTAACATTAGCTGATACGATGACATGCAATGCCAATTGTAGCCACAGCAGTTTTAGGTAGTTTAAAACAACAAAGCCAGAACAGCTTACACTATAAATACATAAATGAACATAAAATGAAGAAACATGACCAACTTACTTTCAACTTAGTGGAAAACGGTGATTCTTGATGTACGCTGAACAGAGCCTAGCGGCCACTTGCTTCCACAGAGATGAAACCAGAGGCGGAGAGACGCTTGATGAAATTTAAAGAATCGCGCCAAAAGCTTGGCGTGTTGCCTCGGCCAATCAGGGTGCCGTTTACTGGTTGGCTTATGACGACGTGCTGCCTCAGCCAATCAGAGTGGCGTTAACTGGTTGAACTCATAAAAGTTATAAAATCAAGGCTCCTATGTACCATGAAATTATTTTCTGAAGCTTAATTTCCAACAAGTTGCATTTCCATATAAATATATGAATAAAAACGTAAACAATAAACAAATAATTACTAACAAATAATGTTTAATCACATATAATCTATAATCGTATTCATTAATCATGTTGATAACAACAATGTTGATATTTGTCATTTAAAAAAATTACATTCATTAATAATGTCAATTTCCTGCACCTGTCTTAGACCGTCCACGTGACGTCCAAAAAAGTTACCTAGTCCAACGTTCAAATGTTGAACTGTATATTGACGTCCAAGTGGGGTCGTGGTTAGACGTCCAAATATCGGACCTAGTTTGCACGTCGTGAAAATGTCCAGAACTGGTCATGGACCGACGGACGCAATATAGACACGATCTGCACGTCCATCAGACGTCTAATGTTTAGTTGGTAGTCTTAGCCCTGGAGTTTTCATTCTTGCGTGTTTTGTCTTTTTGCACCAGTCACTCCTTTATTGTTTTCGTTTGTTGGTGCAACAAACTATGAGCCGGGATGTGCTGCAGGCAGGAGTGTTGACTCTCAATGGGACCACCGGCACTAGCCCTTGTTTATATCGCACTACTGTGAGACATTTGGTGAAGCGTTGATATAAAACGCTGACAATTGGCCGTAGATTTCAGTAGTACTGTAAAAATGGCTAATTTATTTGTTACATTCAAGCTTTAAAACAACTATCAATCATTTCAACGATTCGCAATTTTAAAATAACAACGCTCCATATTGATGATATTGCCGCTAAAAAGTTGTCGTGTTGAATGCTTACAAACTGGTCCAAGCTTGGACCAATCACAGCTCCGATTTTTCCTACGTTCAGTGACGCAACGCGCGTCAACGTTACGTATGTTCAAAATGCGGAAGTACCGGTAGAGGCTATGAGCTGTGTTGGTCCTCTTGAATGTTACTCGTTTTAGCAAGGCACAGTGTGTACACCTTTACGAAAGGATGATTAAAGTGTAGTAGTAGTGGTGCTGCTATGCTGTTTGGAGACGCTGCAGGGTGTAGATTTTAAACAGGTTCATTCTTATTGCTTGAATTTTATTCTTGTATCTAAATATTCAGCAGTGTTGGCTAGCGAACTAGGCTAACAGGTGAGTGTTGGTTTGACAGATATAATTTAGAAGATAAGCCATTATTTCTGGATTATTTTTACTTGAATTAAATAAACGATCGGTTTTGTCTGTCCGTTACTTACACGAGTCTCATGCCAGGTGTCACCATGTCAAAGCAGCCGCTGGGGAAGACCTTGCTGAGGAATGTAATCCGCCACACAGATGCCCACAACAAGGTGGGTTCGAGTTCACGTGTTTGTGTGACACACTCAGTTGTCAGTCTATGTTGTCAGAGTCTAATGCAACAGCTTAGCAATGAAGCCTGCCTTCATGAAAGTAATGAAGTTGTCTCAGAGAGGCGTTGATTCAGCTGTATGGTCATTTTGAGGAAGTGGCTTGTGGCTTTGCATAAGTATCAAAATAGCTACCAATTATCTGTCGAAGGAACCCTCTCAGCTCTAATAACTTGAACATGTCAGATAAGTAAGTGACTGTTCACAAACATGCTCATATTATGGCCAGGATGGTCTTATTTCTCCCGTGATATGGTTTTGATGATGCGTCATCCTATAAATAAGTGATGAACTGCACACGGATTAAGGTTTTCTCTGATAAACTGTTTCCAGTCTTGGTAACAAATATCACTGAACTAAGCTATAAATGTCAGTCAGTGATACTGACACTTGGCAGCCATGAACATGTACACAAACTGATTTGCATGTGTATTTTTCTTTATCCACAAGTGTTGAGAAATGTACACAACCTCTGTAAATATTTGAATCCTTTATACTTTCCTGAATTCAAATAAAGCAGTTAGTGTGTTTTCCTGGTTAGTTTTTGATGTACTTACTGTTGTCAACCCACTGCAGATCCAGGAAGAGATGGAGATGTGGAAAATGCGAGACTGGGAGGTCCAAATGTCCCACCACAAACATTTATCAGATACGGAGTGTGTGAGGTAGGAACAGTGAATGTCTTAGTTTAATTTAAGCCACCTGCACACAAGAGACACCAAAGCTCATTTGGTAGTATATTTCATAATGTAGTTCTCACTTTAGAGAACTGTTACTGTATATTGGCTTATTGATTTATTTTATTAACTGGGATTGCATTGCAGGGGGCGTATGCACTGCGATCGAAGCAGAGAGCGAGTCACTGAACATGACGACAGAGAGGCTCGATACTGGACTCGCAAATTGTATGAATTTGAGGACAAAGATCCTGACAGGTAAAGCATCTGGTCTGAAAAAAAGTGTTTTCTCACTACTGGAATATGACCAACATTTGAAAGTAAAAAACAGACTAGACTGACAAATTTACATTTTCATTTTATATGTTCACACCACAGGTGGGGACACAGTGGCTTTAAGGAGCTTTATCCTGAGGAGTTTGAAAGTGATGGGTAAGCAAAAATGCAGCACTGCACTAGTAAAGCAAAAGATTATAACTGGGCTACATATGCAACTCAGATTTTAAAGGGGCCCTCCAGCGATTTAGCACAATACTTTCATAAAATTGGGGGTCACACAAGAGCAATATTAAATATAGAAAAAAAGAATTGTCAAAATTGATGCCGCAGAGGTTGAGATATCCTGACATTTGGTCTCTAGAGTGGGTCAAGCTAAAAAATCTGGATCCTACACTTCCCTTAATGCATCTTGATAGCATCTTTTATTATGTTCTGTTCACATCATATCAGCATTATCATGGTTCACAGGTTGCTGACTTGTAAATAATGTTCACATGTGAACAAAAAAAACAAATATGAGCCCCTTATATCAGCCAGCGACCATAGTCAGAGTAATTAAACCCAAATTTTATGTATATGGTATAAAACTGAGATGATGCTGAATGCTTGCAGACATTAGACAGAGCCCCACTTGATATTATACAGGTTTTCACAGGCTGAATAGTACTGGATTGCCCCTTTAAGTCAGAATTCATACCTTAAATCCTACCACTGCTCTGGCCAGACTATTTATTTTGTTCATTTGTTTTTTTTCTTAAGTGAAAAAAACCCTTCTACAAAGAAGATTGGGCGCCACAAAATAAAAAAATCAAAGTCTGACACAGAAGCAAGCTTATCAAAACACTCCAAAAAATCTTCTCGAAAGAAGAAAAAGAAAAAGAAGAAGAAAGACGAGGAAGAAAAGCGAAGAAAGGCGAAGTCCAGCAGTGATGACAGCACTGATGGCAGCAGCACTACCAAAGACAAGCAGAGGAGAAAAAGGACTAAAAGTCGTCATAAAAATAAGAAAAGTGCAAAAACCAGAGGGAGAGGTGATGACAGCGGCTCAGGGAACAGTGATGATGAAGGAGAAGGGGACAGACGGACTCACAGTCGCAAAAAGCGAAAACAGGACTCCCACAAAGACTCAGACTCAGGGCCAAACTCAAAAAAGAAGAGGAGGAAAAACTGGAAAGCAGCAGCTGAGCAGAGCTCAGATGATAGTTCAGCTGACTGACATGCACGGACATGGATAGACTCACAGCTCAGGTAACGACCAGGAAAACTGCTGCAGGTTCCTTAGTTCTCCTTAACTGCACAGAAGGCTTTTCTCTGCAGGGCTGTTCTGTATTGTACTTTGTTATACATCAACAAACCTGTGCTGTCGGCCCTCTCGGTGGGCGTTCTGTGCAGCAATATGTCATCACCTCTGCAGTGGCTTGAAGCACATTGTACAGCAGTGCAGGCAGCGTGAAGAGAGGTGGTGGGGTATCCACCACCTGCCTCATGAAGTATTCTGTCGGCTGCGGGCTCATTGATTGATCACTGACTCTTGCCTCAGACTGTCAGTCTCGCATGGAGACCCTCTGTCCCGAAATGACCACCATTTTGTTTTTTGTTTTTTTAAATTTAGTTTAAGGAATAAAAAAAAAAGTCAAAATATGCAATTTTTCTCAACAGTTATGATATAATGTGCATTTTATCCAGGTTTTTCAATTTTGTACATTTTAATATTTGTATGCAGGAAACTGTCATGAGTGAAAAATAAAAAATCTGTTTTGCTGTTTTCTAAAATTATTTTTGTTATTTAAAAATAGTGGAATATATATCTGTTTTAAAAGGATAACACTGATGATAATCAGTGTTTTTGTCATTGAGAACAGATCTAATGAAATGGCTACAACGAACAATGAAGTTATCTGACCAGTTTGTCTAGTCAAAGCCTCATATAACTTAGGCACTGCATAAAAACTAGTGGGGGTAAAGGGGGTAGGGAGAGGTAGGGCAAGGTACTGCAGTTTTTCTTTTGGCTGAAGGTAGAGCTGTCTGACTTTTCTGGGAGATCTGAGCAGTGTTTTTCTTTCTTTTTTTTTTTTTTTAGTATTATTTCAGCCTACCTTGGCCATACAGTTAATACATCAAAAAAACAACTTCCACTTACACTGTGGCTCATAAAGGTGCAGTTTGCCACATACAGAGGACAGCAGTTCACGAGAAAACAATAATAACCTTGAGGAGGGACTTTTCTTTTTTTTTTAGAAAGTTGAGTATACCGATATTTTTTACAACATTAATTATTCCTCTGTGCTAAAGACCGCTCTTGTTGTTCTAAAAACACATCAGTGAGTCACACTGTAGCACCGGTCGACATGTACCATCGGCATAAAACACATGGGTGCTATTTCCAGTCGATCCCACTTCAACTACTCATTTTAGCACCAAATGTGCGTTAATCTGCAGCTGAAAATAGTCCCCGGCTAAAGAACTGTTTCCTCATGTATAAATCATCTTTGCTTAAAACTACACTGCACTGTGGTTATAGGAAACAAACACAACGTTGGTTTAGCTGCTTTCATGGGATTTGTTGACAATAACAAAAACACAGAATATTGCCAGCCTTATTCTTTTATAGAAATGGTTATACTCTACGGGTCAAAACTTTTAGAACATCCCAATTTTTCCCATTCTGAACATTCACACATTTCAGGAGCCAAAATCCAGCCATGCAATGAGACGGTAAGTATAGATAACTGAGTTAATAATTCTTACTTTAATACTTTGAGATAAAATGAAAATGTTTTTTTGATTTTTCAGGCTGTTTGTAAAGAAATACAGAGGTTGGTTTTCTCTCCATAGGCCATCATGGATCAATGATGTTGCTGCAGTCCTGTCCCAGTTTGAACATGTATGTCTATGCAAGATGCAGAAGATATATCTTAATAAGCTGCTACTCGTGATCAAAGTGAATAAATGAAGAGATGTGTGGAAGCGCTCTTTGACTGTTCAACTAGTTAAAGAGTCCTCAGTGGTTCAGGTCTATTTTGAAAAGCAGCAGACCATCATCCCTTCTAGGGCCTTATTGCTAAGGGAATTTAGTACATTGGGTGAATTTGATCTCTGAGAAAAAGACTGAATAACAGCGATGGACATACAAATTTAACAATACACTCATAAACACTATGGAAACCATATGAATCATCTCCTGTGTCAGTTTCTTCCTGTCACAGTTGTCAGACAAAATCTGATATATCTTTAGACTGTTTTTCTCCCACTGACCTTTACCAACTAACTTCAACTATTTCTTCATCCAAACCGTCAAACTGTCTCTTAGACCTTATCCCAACTAGACTGCCACAAGAGGCTTTACCCTTAGTCAGCACTTCTTTGCTAGATATGATCAATCTGTCTTTATTAACAGGCTGTGTACCATCAGTTAGCTAAACATGAAGCACACCTTAACATAAAGACCTGGATGACGTGCAATTTTCTGCTCTTAAAGAAAACTTCAGTCAGACTACACTGGATTAAATTGTACATCGTCCCAAACACCTCAGAAACACATTACTTCATGATATAGTTGCTCAAGGTGGCATCGCCTTGGCCTCCAGCACCGCCGTAAGGAATCTTTTTGCTACCTTGGATCAGCATATGTTCTTTAACACCCCACTACTTTTCACCCAGGTAACATTGAAAACCACCAGGCACATCCTGTCTGAAAAATATGCAGAAAAACTAATAAATATATTTATTATTTCTAGGCCGGATTATTTAAATTCCTTACTATCAGGCTGCCTCAACAAGTCTCTAAAGACTCTCTAGCTGATCCAAAATACAGCTGCATGTGTACTGACAAGAACTAGGGAAAGAGATTTTTTTTTTCTCATATTAGCTTCTCTGCACTGGCTCCCTTTAAAATCCAGAATAGGATTTTAAATCTTCCTCCTCACCTACAAAGCCCTTGATGGTCAGGCTCCATCATATCTTAAAGAGCTCATAATGCTCTATTACCCCACTAGGACACTGGAATGCAGGCCTCCTTGAATGCAGGCTCCGAGAGTCTACAAAAGTAGAATGGGAGGCAGAGCCTTCAGATGTCAGGCTCCTCTTCTATGGAACCATCTTCTAGTTTGGGTCCATGGAGGCAGACACTTTCTCCACGTTTAAGAGAACCCTTAAAACTTTCCTTTTTGATGAACGTTATAGTAAGGACCAGCTTAGGCTTGCCCTAAACCATCCCCTAGTTATGCTGCTGTTCGGGGACTTCCCAAAATGCACTGAGTTCATCTCTCCTCCTCTCCTGCGTCATCTGTATGCATTCATATCCCACTGACTTGCCTTGTATTTAACATTTTTTAACAGTCTAAATAAAAAAAATAAGTCTATATAAACCAGGTAACAAGTGGTAGGCTTGTGCCATATGGGTATTTTTAGATAATCTGATGCTGAAGGAAGTGTTGGTAAACCATTTCGATAGTGTGTGTTCTGGAAAAGCCTGAAGCACTTTGCTGAGTCTGTGTCAATAGGCTAAGTGTTCTCTCTAAGCAGCAGAGAGTGGGCTGTGTTGAGCTTGGCTGCAACTGCCCAAATCTTGGAAGTGGAAAAAAGCATATGAAATTCAGCTGGTCAAATCAGTGTTGACGGAGGTCTTAAAAACACACTGTCAAGGTTAATAAGAATTTGGCAAGGGGGCAAAATCCATGATTGAATGTGTTTTATAGCTGCATATATTTAGTTCAGACAACTTGTTCATAAAATAATTATTTAGAAAAAAAAAAAAGCATTTTTGGCTCTGGGGATTTCAATGTCAGTCGTTCAGTCCCAAACTTTCGTCCAAACTGAAATATCTTACCGACTTCTGGCCTGTCAAAAAGCATGTTAACATTGTCATTTTGATCACGTTAGCACACTAGCTGAAAGCACCACATACTAAGTGAGTACAGCCTTGCAAAACCACTAGCATGTTTGTAGACTCGTTAATTAGACTCATTTGTATCTTGCTACATCATAAATTATGAAATATACATATGTGCAACAAAATCCTAATAAGTTAAAGAATTTCTCTCTCCACAGCACACGGGTATTATGAGACGAGGTTTACATTTTGAGATTACACAGAATATTTGCTGAAAAGAAATAGAATTACAATGTTTTAAATGTGACGTGTTAAAATCAGAAAAAGGAGTGCAGTTATGTAAATATCACATGTATGTTCGAGGCAAACCGTCAGCAAAGAATCCAAATAGGTTCAAAGTATTGTTTGAGCCAGTTTACAGATGTTTTTGCAGGTGCCATGTTTAAGTATGATAAAATGAACCTATAAGAGAAAAAAATGATACTAATTTTCGAGCATCATCACAGTTGGAATTTGGTTTGGTGAAAAAAGTAGTAATATTTCTGAGCAGACAGCAAAGTTAACATGGATTAGACTTTAAATTTTATGAAAGTGGGTTCAGACTGGACTTTTCAAACACATTACTATGCATTAAACATATAATTGGATCTTCAGTGAAAAAAAAAAAAAATCATGCACAAGTCAACGCACCTTTTTTTTTGCAGTCACTCAGAACTGCTGATGAGAAAGAGCTCTCCTTTGCTCTATCCCCAGTGTTCGCTAGTTTGGCTGTCCGGGCCAATTTTGCAGCCTGGGTGATATCTCAGCCTCCTCCTTCCTAAGCAGATTTTGTGTTGAATAATGGTTACAGACAGGAGCAGGCAGAAATACTTCACCTGCTGCGAGAAATGGTCAGGAGCACATTTCCAGACCGAGAAACATCAGCAGTTAATGAGGATATGGACAAGGGCTGAAAAATGTGTGCACCACAAACTGAAAGCTGAGCATTTACACCCTAAAGCTAAGTCGTCTTCTAGCTGGAAAAGCGACATTTCAGGTTATGTAAAATGTGAATGGTTTTGTTTGAAAACTGGTTAAATCTGATGAGGAAAAAGGGATAGGGATGGCCCCGTTCTTCGACACAATCCTCTCTGTCACTGAGGATGCAAATCAGAGATTCAAGGGGATTGAAAACCTCCACTGTGACTTATCTCTGTGCTCCATGTTTTATCTCTCTGCTGTCCACGCAGCTCTGTTTGATCTCTGCCTGTGCTAAGTAGCTGTAATCAGAAGGAGAGGGTGGTTTCTGTAGCAACAAACAAGTATCCCTCATCAATCCTGAACATATCTTTTCCCGCTGTCATGCCAATTTTTCACCCCCGTGTTAAGCCTTTATGTGCAGTATAGTATTAACGATTAAAAAATGGTTTATAACATGCTATAATATAGATGTAAGCAGATAAGACATTTTCAGTGCTTACGAAAGGATTTGTCAACAACAACACTTCTTGTGAGGCATCTGTAGATTATGTATTAACAGTTGATGAACAATTTACATTATAAGACAGTTGTATTCATACAGAAACAGCTTCAAATATATGAAGCTGTTTTTAGTATTTATTTATAAATATGCCCTCTTCACTCTTGATGACAACTGGGCAACACAATCAGCTGATGAAGGCCATGGGACGCAGCTGAGGCTAAAAATATAAAGTTCTGAATATATGTATCAACTGTTTTAAATCTGCCTGTTTTTCCCCCATAAACACGTAACGTGTTTTATAACACAAGATGAGGAATTGGTCATTTGTCTACTCATACCATGATAGACAAATAGGATTACAACTGTCTTATGTGTCATTAAATGTTCATTAACTATTTATACTCCAGTTACAAAGCATTATTAAAAACTTGGAAAGTGTCCTTATAATTGCTTACAACTACATTATAGTGATTTATTAACTATTAGTACAAAGTGCTTTTAAAGTAAAATGTTAACCCTGTTTCAAGATCTAAGCTTTCAGACAATCCAGAATTTTGAGCCTGATAAAAATCTGAACCTTAAATGCAGGATGCTACGCAGGCTTTCTGCTAGTAACGGTTATTAATGCATCTTCACTTCACTTTGCAAGTAATTAGGAACCTTACAGAGCTTTGTCTCCCCCTAGTGGTGAGCAACCAATGTTACACCCTTGTTAAAAACAGCTGACTGCATTTGAATTCAACATCACATCGTCCAGTTATCATGTCCCCCATCATCCCACACCCCCCACTCTGCCCCGCTGCCGTTGTGCAGTTTTCACAGGGGTCTTATAAATAGTACTCAGTAAATCAAATATTTATCATCTCAATTTGTGTGTCCCTACCTGCAGTGGACATGCACCGTTGCTCTTAAAGCACAAGAAGGAAATGCCACTTATACAGTTAACCCACACAAAAAATTTAATACCCTTCGTGAGGGGATAAATGGTCCAAACTTTGACATACTAAATAGGGAGAGGTGTGATGACACAGGTTTTTAATGTAAAAACTTGCAGCCAACACCCAAATGCTTTGTAAAAAGTCATGTGACATATGACTTACTTACTTACATAGTTAGTACACATACACCAATGTTTTAATATACTTATATATGTCTTTTTTCTTTGTTGTCTTTTTATCTAGACCAGCCAGATACAGTACCGATTAATATACAGTCACATCTGGAACAATACCTATTTAACATCATACAGTCCGACCGCCAAAGAGGAATCCACGGCAGGCTTCCAGGTCCATCCTCTCTATGCTAACATTAGAAATCGGCATGTGTAAAACTCTGTTCTTTTTTTTAGTTATTATTATTGTATAGACTGGTGGTGATACTTGTCCTTGTATCTCGTGTCTTCTGTGCAAAAGTTTGTTTTTTTTTTGTTTTTTTTTTGTTTGTTTTTTTTTTCTTGAAAGAACCGAAAACATGATTGACATAACAGGATACCTGGCTGTTCACTTTACAGTTATGATGAAGTTTTTTTTCTTTTTTTTTTTAACAATTAAAACAGTCACATCCAAACGCCACACGCCCTTGGCATGTCACAGAAAAAGGAGAAAATTAAAAATCCAAAGTAATGCTTCCCATAATCAGGGTGGGAGGCAATGATAGAGAGGAAGGTTTATGACTACAGTGAGCAGCATCCTCCATTCGTACATTTTTTAGAATAAGGCACTGCTGCATAAAGAAAGGACATGGCCAACAAACCTCTCTGGGAGTATGATGGGGAGGCAGGAATGAAGGGAGACTGTGTTCTTCTCCAGCAACTCACAGAAAGTTTGCATGTATAAGTAAATGTGCTTGTGTTTATCGTTTGCTGTGTGCAGGAAAAGTGTGTGTTATATGGCATGTGTTTGTGTTTTTACATGTATATATTTGTGTGGTTGAGCCGTTTTTTCGGCTACACTGCTTTCCTCAGACTGTGCTCTCAAGCATCCACTCAGTGCTGCTGAATGTAACTCTCCTGTTGGCGAGCGGAGATGACTCCACGTTGAGCTGGTTGGTGGACTTGTGCCACCTCGTCCTCGCTCTGCGTGGGTAACTATGACTCTGAAATATGGAGTAATCCCCACCGTCAAAAGAGAATCTGTGCCTAGTTCGTGCCAGCTCATTAGGGAGCAACCCCATGTTAGCCAGGGCACTTTTCTTGTCCTTGAGCCTGGGAGCCTCCTTGGTGCCAGCATTGGGACCTATGAGACACAGGGACAAGGTGGAGCCTGTCAGGCTACTGTCTGTCTGCGTGTCCTCAGACGGGGGACCAGAGCGCTGTGCATCCAGGCTGGTTCTTCTCTTCATTTTGTCTACAGTCACCGGAGGCAGCTCCACCTCCAGGATGGCAGTGGTGGCTGCTGGATTCTCCTTCTTCTCATTGTCTACCCTCAGCACCAGCGCCATGCACTCTTTGGGCGCCTGGGCTTCACGTTGTCCCTCGTCAGAAGGCTGCTTGGAGGCGGAGCGCTGGAGCCGTTGCTGGCTGCCGTTGGTCTGGGAATGCATGCTGGAGCTGACCTTGGTCTTACTGTCCTCTGGGCTACTGTAAGCCTTGTAACGGATCATCAGGATGATGATGAACACTAGCACTGAAGCAACAATTATACCACCGATAATGATGATCATAGTGCCTCCTAGGAACTGGCTGTGCATGAAGCGGCACTGGCTGACCTCACTGGCCGTGTGGAACTGCACACAGCCAACCACACGTGTGGCTGTTAATGATGTGATGCCGTCGTCATAAACCGCCAGCACACAAAGGTCATACTCCCGCCCTGCGGCCAGATCATTGATTAAGAAGTTCTTGCTGGTAGATGGGATCATTCTGCAGAGAAAAGAAATAGTGCAGCTGTGAAGATGTAGAGGATTAATCATTGGAATTACAACGCCCACATACACCGATTTGCATAAGGTGTTTTAAATCACACAAAGGTGTCAATTCCACACAACAAAAAGACAACAGGGACATTGCAGGTCTAGCATTAAATCACTCATTGTGGTAGACAAACACTTCATTAAAGCTGACTTATGAGAGAATATGTTATATTATAAAACAGCAATGAGAATTTGCTCTATTGGGTTTGTGTATAAAATGACAGACCGCGAAAGGTAAACTGAAAGGTGATAAACAAGGCAGATGTGGCTCACTGTCTAAAGAATATGCCACAACAGCTGCCGGCTACAGGACAAGTGATGCATGATGTGAAGACAGTTTTGATGTGTGAATACCTAAGGTCACATTTTGTTAGCAACTGCAAGATTACACTACTCTAAATACAAAGGAGAAAGGCATTGTCTTCAGGTCAACATTGGCGTTAATATAATTAGAAGCCTGTTCCTTTTCCCTAAAGGGAGACTTTGATGGTTATCATTTGTAGGTAATAATGTACCACCTAAAGACAAAACAACACTCAGCTCCATGCCTAAACTGAATGAGAAAATTATACAGGAGAACTCATTATATCTGATAAAACCTGAAAAAAAAAAAAAAAAAAAAAAGAAGTCGACCACTGTTATTAACTCGCTCCGTGAATACATAAATCCTGAAGTACGATATACTACATTCACTTTATGTGCATTACATATTGCCTAAGAAACATATCAATATTAATCTATTTAAAACTTTATTTTAATAAGGTTTGCATATGGTTTTTACTCACTAGTTTAAAAAGACTGAGCTCATTCTGCATAAGCACAACTCAGTTTTTAAATGTTAATCATTTAGCCATTTTCTCTATCTAAGCACTTTATACATACATATATAAAACATTGCTGCAACTTATACAGTATATTGCAAAATACTCTAAGCAACTTGCCAATATTTACATTGTGCTCATATACCTCTCTTTGCTGCTACCCAGCAGTGGTACAGTAATATAATAATATAACACTGACAGCACCCATTCACCAAATTTAGTACTTTTGCATTTCACATTTTAATTCCATTCTGTTGCTAATGCTAATACTGTGTGGGAAATTGAGTAATTAGGTTCATTTACTCAAGTACTGTGCTTCATTACAATTATGAGCAATTTGTACTTGTATTCCTTCCCAACCTTTTTGACCAGTTATAAATAAAAATCAGTACCTATCTGCGGCCCATTGTCACAGTTCAGATACCCCCAGAGAGTAATTTCCCCTTTAAAATTCTCAGATGGTTTCATTTGCTGTTTCAGGCCCAAAGAGGTAAAAACATCAAATATTTCTTAAATACTGCAAAGATTAGAGAATAAAAGAAAAGCACCAATATCTGTAGCAGAACTTTGTTTGCTCCTCTTTCCTCTCCCATTTATCATCTAACAACCCCTCAGATTTATTTTATGACCCTTTGGAGGGGAACGACCTCTAGGTTGGGAACCATTGGACTAAAACACTGTATAAAGTAGATAAAACTAGCTCCACTTTGACCAGTTTCAACAGTAGAATTGGAGTTAAAAATCTAATATTGTCATATATAACAACATATCGGTCATATGGGCCATTTTTTCTGCAGAATGAGTACTTTTTGCTTTTGATAATTTAAGTATATTCTGCTAATAATACTTCATATTTTACTAAAGTAAAATTTTTAATGGGGACTTTTACTTGTAATGAGATTTTTATAGTGTGGTCCTGTTCCTTTTACTTACTGTAAGTAAATGATCTGAATACTTCTTCCACCACTACAAACCAAGCCTATCATTAGACAACCATATCTAATCACACTCTGTGTTCCAACCAATTAATGCAGACACTTGCTAATGATATAAACAGCTACATGCAGTGAAATAGTTGGCCTTGTGTTATTGTTCATTGTCATATTATGTTTTAACGATGCTGAAAAGGCCCTTTTGTCCTACAGAGTGCTGGACTTCACAATCTATTCAACTGTTCACTAAATCTTTATAGTCTACAGTTTATGCATATTAAAATAAATTTTTAGTATACCTTAATTTATGGAAAAATATTCTTCCTCAGTTTATCCCCCAGACTACACTATAGGAGTTCTGCTTATTTTTGGACATACTTAATCATTTTGCATCTTTGGGATCTGTCATTCTGCCATAACGGACCATTGTGCCACTCAGCAGATGGTAACTCCAGATGTCTCACCTTTCCTGATGTCCCTGCTCTACCACCCTCCTCTCCCTCCATTCATCCACCCCCTCCACCGTGGCTTACCTGTACACCAAAGTATCATCTGCCGTACTGTTGTACTGAATCTGGTACATCCTGATGCCGGGGATATGGCGCTCAGATGGCCACCGGATTACAGCGGAGGAAGAGGTCAGCTCAGTGACCATCACCCTCCTGTCCTGCTTGTCGTAGCCCTTGGTGTCGTTGCCAGATTTGGAGGAGGTGGTAATGTCTGAGAGGCCGGGGTCCTCACGCATGTGGCCTGTGTTGTTAACAAACAAGGGTAAGGGGATCATGTTGATCTCAACAGCAGCTGTGGCGATGCCTGCAGCATTGGACGCCACACAATTAAATGCTCCGCTGTCCTTCAGCGTAGTGATGAGAATATCAAGGGTGCCATTATCATACAGGATGGTGCGGGAATTATTATGCACCAGCTTGCCGTCTGGTGCCCGCCAGTGAATATCTGGGTCTGGATCACCCACGGCTTTGCATTTAAGAGTCACACCCTGCCCCTCCATCACATAGGGCTTAGTGGCAACATGTTTGGTGATCAGCGGAGGTTCACAGATAAACTCCTCCTCTTGGATGGACCAGAAGTATTTGTCCATGAGGTGCTCTGGTGAGGCGCAGGTTTCCAGATCATCTTCTCTTGTCAGCCTGCGGAGCCACAGCAGCTCACAGTTACAGTGAAGAGGGTTTCCACCAAAGCTCACAGCCAGAGTGGACGAGCTGGAGCCCTTGGCGTCAGACAGGACCTGTGCATGTTGAAACAGGCTGTCTGGTGGCAACTTCTGCAGCCTGTTTGAGGTCATGTCCAGGCGGACCAGCTTGGTGAGCAGCGTAAAAGTCCCCGCTCCAATGTGGTCAATCAGGTTGTGGTCCAGTGTGAGAGTATTAATGTTGGTCATTCTGGCTATGGCTTCCCATGGAAGGCTGCGCAGGTTGTTATTGGAAAGATCCAAGTCCTCTATGGTGGAAACAAACTCATCGAAGGAGTTGGGGGCCACTTGGTGGATCTGGTTGTTTCCGAGGATGAGGTGCCGCAGGTTGATGAGGCCTTTAAAGTGGTCACTCTTTATCACACTGAGGCGGTTTCCATCCATGTGGAGTGCCCTCAGGGATCTCAGGCCGAGAAAGGCGTGGGGGGTGATCTGACTGATGGTGTTGCGTGACAAAGTGAGGTGGACCAAACTAGTCATGTTGAAAAAGTCTTTCCTGCGGATGATGGTGATGAAGTTGTCGGTGAGTCGCAGCTCGACGGTCTTGCGGTCGATGGTGGGGGGTACGAACAACAGGCCGGTCTTAGCACAGAGCAGAGTCAGTGTGGGGGAGAGGTGCTGGCAGATGCAGCGGCCGGGGCAGCTGTACCCCTTCACCAGAGCTGCACACAGCAGCACGCACAGAACCAGCCGGTCCATTGTTGATCAGATTCCAGGTCCTGTGTGTGAGACAGACACAGGGAAACAGGAGAGACACTGAGTCAAAAAAATAGAGATCTCTGAATTAATAAATAGCATCATAGCCTTTATGAGAGCCTGCAGCAAAAATCCAGAGTCTGACCAAGATTGCTGAGACTGCCAGCAAGGTATCAATCACAAAATGAAATGGAGCTTTTCTGAAATAATGGCACCTGTGATGATGAAAGGCTGCACCAACGCTGTCAGAAGCCCATGTCTCTGTAGCCTTTTAATGGAAATAACGGAATGTTTTTTGTGCCACCAGGCTGCATCACCACTGAACCATATAATTTCTTGAATGATCACAGGACAGTTTTCCTGTATTAGGTAACCATGCCATGTACATTTCCATTATATAACAAGGCTTGTGTGTTTTTCTTGCACTGAATTCCACATCAGGGTGGAGAATTAAAGGTAGAAAAGGGCACTTGTCAGCAGTGCTCAAGGATTTTTATGACCTTTTCATGCTCTCTGCTCTCCCAATGCTTCTGAAATGTACTGCAAAATTAGACAGAAACCTGTCATGTAAATCACAGCAACAAAAAGTAAAGGTGAAAACAGCAGAAATGCCGCTTGTTTTTCGAGTCCATCCAATGGAGGCTTCATTGGATGATTCTCAGGTTTTGAGGATGTTCTGATTCTCTGATTCCCCTTTAGAGGTATTGATTTGAGTCTTGCAGAGAACACGCCTGTGGTGACAGGAGTAAAAAGTGATTGTTGGTTGTAATAACCGTATGAGACCCCAGTAGAACACCAACAGTGATGTGCTGATGCCCTCTTTGGCATCCATCTTCATTTCTAATGCCCTAAGCTTCGCCGTTGATGAGAGAACCTGCTAAAGTCGATAAAGTCAAGGGTTGACAACTGACTCCTCTTTTCTAGGTTTAGAGAACGACATGAGGGTTGCTACAGCCTAGCCCTCTATCAGGCCCCACAGTCTGACAGCTTTGAGTCGTGCCATATCTAATGTCTCAAACAACAGCAAAGTCTGAGTTTTAGAGGTCCAGCATAAATATTTTAACATAATCAAGAATCATGGGCTGTGGATTTTAAACAGTGTGTTTTTCAGCATTTTTGATGCCCCATCCAATTTGTAATGACTAATTTCTATCTACGTTCCACCACAGTGACGTGGTGCTGACGTCCTTAACACCACCAATTTTGTCCCCAATTGTGCCCAGAGCAAATGAATCTAATGTTCACAGTACCAATAGCCCTAAATCAAATTTGACTTAAAAACACCCACGGTGAAATTCATAGAATATTATATGCTGCATGTCAGACTTCATAGAAAAGTGCGTCTGTGCGAACTGTGAGTCAAGCTCCCTTCCTCCATCTCTCAGACTTTTACTTATTTGTATGCTTTGCACAAAGACTGTCTTCACACATCTTAAACTTAACAAACTTGGTTTGATGTTGTTGTTATGCATGTTCAAGATAGCGAAAGAAGTGAGAAATTGCGAGCGCACTGCTGTCATTTTACATCAACCTGTACTGCATTTGCCAACCAGCAATGAAAATTCTCAGTTGCTTTTCCTTTTCACATGCACATGACACATGCACGCACACACAGCTGAGTGGCTACTGTCTGACAGACAACAGGGCATCTCGTTAACGATGAAACTTTGCTGTCCAATCACAGCCCTCATTAAAATCTGGGTTTGTATGATGCAATTTTCTGAGGGAAGTAGACCAGCTTGAAGCACAAGTTCAAACCAGTGGGACTGTTTGTCGAAAGCTGTTGATCAAATTTAATCAACACTGACTGTACTACTTCTACTTTATTCTACATTTCACTAGACCATTAGACTGGATTTTAAAAACACACCAAACCCAAACCTTTGCTTGGTTTGTGTTTACACTGCCCTCTCTCCTCGTTCTGACTCCACAGGCTCAGCCACAACCTCCATTTCCAAGATAGAACCACGTTAGCTGTTTGAAATTAAAAACGATTTCTCGTGTGCAATTTAATCCACAAAGAATATCCAAGCAAGATAAAAAATACAACATGCACACACGCTATTTCCTGTGTTCAGTCATATTTATACTGAGATTAAACCATTTTCTTGTACAAAGACACACGCTAGGTGGTACACTGTGTGAGAATATTTCCAAACCCTGAGAGAGAATTTATTTATTTAGCAACGCTCCTTTATTGTTAGAAGCACAGCGTGCCTGCGTTGTCTAAATTAAGTCTCCAAATTTCCTTTTTTAAGATGCTGGGAAAGCTAAAACTACAACAGTGTTTCTGTAGAATTCACCATGTGAAATTTAAGATTTACTTTGCCGTAGCACAAGTCATACTTCCTCTTAAATAAGTTCCTTTCCCTGCTGTACTGAAGCTTTAATGTTGTCTCTCACTTGTTAGTTGCTTTGGATAAAAGCATCTGCCAAATGAGTATGATTAAAGCTGGGTGAGAAAATTTCAACAGAGCTAAGATCTTTGCCTCAGATTTAATCTAATAATTTTGCCCAAGTTTGTTAGATTTCAACACAATAGTGACCTTGCTTGGTTTTTATTAGTATTCAGATAGTAAGTAGGCCACAAAGCTCATGGTTTCTCAGAGGACCATCTGTGCCAGAGCATGTCCTGCCACACCGTCGAGGATGCTCTATTGATCTTTCAACATCTCAGGGAGGGGGGGGGGGGGGGACTTTGTTGCCACGGCAACTCTGGTGTAGAATGTAGGTCTTTGAATTGCATTAAGATGATGTTGAGTTGGCCGAAAAGTGGAGCTTCAATCTTAATGGGGTGCTGAGAAGGTAATATGGGACGTGAACAGATGTCTGAATAGCTAAGTAAATTAAAGGGAAAAGGGCAGCTCCGCCTCACATTTCTATTTCTGTTTTATTGCTTATTATCAGCGCCAGCAGCCAAATCGATATGTAGACAATGGGAGAGAGCACAAGGTGAACTGGAGTTTAGGTTTGTTTTTGTGTGTCCAGTCATGCAGGAACACAAGAGACTGCTTAGGCAGATTACTTAGACATTTTTAATTAAAGAAAAGCTTGTAGTCACATTCTGTCATATTCAGAGACTAAATCAACTACAGTAAAAATATTACAAAATCACGCATTTATATACGCCCTTAAAAACAATGATACCCATGACATACCTATACAGTTTGTATAAATACACTTACATACATATGGAGCTGTGGAACATCTGCACACTCCTTGAGTCCGGGAGTTTGAGACACAGGTTTTACAGTGCAGTCATAACTTAATTTCTAAACCCCACTTAAAGTGTCTTCCTGCTCGCTTTTGAATATAGTATGGTGAAAACTACAATACACTACAATTGAAATGTGAAGATTTGCACATCCCAAGCCACCCAAGAGTGAACCTGACATTCAACACTATGCTCTAGTTTTCTAAATCTTGATCCATCCCCCAATCCACCGAGCTTCCTTTGACATCTGTTGTCCCTGGCATCAAAAGGCTGAATTAATACAAGTCTGAATGGTTAAAAAAAAAAAACCCGAACCCAAACCTGAGCCCTGAACAGGAGAATATATGAATGTTGGATGAAAGTTTAGGCAGTGGTGAAAAATATAAACTTTAGACTATTATGTCTAAAATAAATATATTTTTCTTATTAATCTGGTCAGAGTTAGAGTATTGAATGGCTTTGGAAAATTCTGAAAATCATTTTGCAGCACAACAAACTGTGGAAAAAAATACATCTTTATTTTTTTATTTCACAATTATCTGTATCAATATTGAGCATTTGCCAATACAAAGTCCTAGACAGGTTATATTTTAATTATGCTTTTGTTTAATTTTGCCCCCATAACACAGCTTAAAATGCATATCAAAACAAATTTCTTTATATTTTGCAGCTAAGTAGCTCTCCCTGTGGACTCTCATCATTATTAGATGTGTATTAGCGTGGGTGGTTTTATTTTGTTTACTGCCTGTGAAATGTCTTTCCAGTTTTGTCTGGGTTAGTTATGTTTTGTCTTAAGTGCAGGTTTTAATATTTGGGCATGTTTTTTGGGGTATGGGCTTATGCTGAGGCTACACTATTGACTAAAACATACCATGCCTGCCCTTCTATTGGTGAGTGTGTTTCTAACCTGGCTTCACTTTGGAGTGATCCTTATTATTATTAATTCATTTTGATTCTAAGCTACCATTTCAGCAGTGTTGCTTGTACTGGGTGTGTTTAGGGTTGTTGTATCTGCTTGCACAACCATATATTCATGGGTCTGAGGGTCATTAATCCCTGCACCAGTACTCCGTAAACCAACTGCGTGGGGGTTTCGGTCCCCTGGTGCATATTTGGACCTTAAATGAAATGTTTGTCTTGAACAAAGGTTGTAAATTTTTCTATTT
Source organism: Toxotes jaculatrix (assembly GCF_017976425.1). NCBI lineage: Eukaryota > Metazoa > Chordata > Actinopteri > Toxotidae > Toxotes > Toxotes jaculatrix. Next base: position 4,468,445 of record NC_054402.1, read on the forward strand.
TAGATCTGGCTGTGCGGTAATTGTCCTCTTGCCTCTGACACCAGACTACAGTGGACAGGAAAAAAAGGTAATGGCAGCTACAGCTGAAACAAATAGTCAATTAATCAAATATTTGACTTGCAAAGAAATCAGTCATCAAAAATACTTGATAATTGTTTAAGTCAGTCACCAAGGGAAAATGGAAAATGGTCTTTGCTTCTGGCTTATCAAAAGTGAAGAATTTCTCATTTCCCGAATTTTACCCTGGAAGAGTTTCCCTGGAAAGACTAACAAAAAGTCTTAATTCTTGATTAATTAAAAATTGTGCTACACTGAGTGGTTTTATTAGATGTAAAGTACAGGACCTATTTACACAAAGGTTTGTTGCACCTTTTGCATAGTTTCTTATAGTGTTTTAGACAGCAGGCCAACCACTAACATCTGAAATTGACTGGGGTTTTATGTAGATGAACCCAATCTGGGTCACTCTGATCCTGAGCACAGGTAAGATTATTAAACATTACCATTCACAGGACATATTTACGTACAAGCACAATTCTGCACAAGGCATGTACACGTGAGTATGTTACAACACACGGCCACCCACGCACACAAACACAGGAGAATACATGTAGAAACACAACTACATACCTACACATCCAAGTAACATACAAACGAACATACTGAGCAAAGAAAGAAAGAAAGCAGCAAGTGCCTAAGAGGAGAACACAAATAGGGGAATAAATTAACACCACGTGTCATTTTCAGCTTGGATTTTTGGCTCAGACGTGTCTGAGTGTTTGCACTTGTGCTCTCAAACATAAGCATACTTGGCCGCTTCTTATTAACGTTCTTATAGTTCACAAATTCACAAAAGCGCTCTGTTAAAACAGGACACCAGAGCAGGTAATTGTTAAACAATCAACTGTTGTCTTAAAAATGACTAAAAGCAAGAGCTTAGAGAGCGTCATAAGCAATGCCGTAGGAATCAAATAAAAGCTGAAAGCTCTCAAACAGCTCGTCCTATTTCTGACTGTGTAACACCTTTCAGCTGCAGCATTCCTAACACACAGCATCCAGTTTACACATTAAACAGGACAAGCAGCCACGAGGATGTTAACGCATCTCCGCAACTTCAGAGAAAGTCAGTCTTTATTTAAACAGCTAAATGAAAAACTGCGTCTGCGTTTTCACCTGCTCAGTTACACCCAGTGTAAGTCTGACATAACACTGTTGGAAATTTTAATTAGGGAATCCATGAATACTCCATGATATTCTCATAATTAAATAACCAGAAAGAACTAATGGTGTCACAAAATGTGCAACTGACAATTAAGAATATTTCATTAATGAGAGAACTGTCACATGAGGCAAGCACAGACTCTAGTTTCACATAAACTAAACACACAAACTCAAACAGTGGCTCCTTAATTATTGTCTTCTGTGAGAATAATGTATATGAGTCTGAACTACAGTCATAAAACTGTACAGGAATGTCATATTACCTGCCCACTTCTACTCACTCAAAATGACATATGGCCTCACTTGATGTAATGTTGGGATCATAAGGTGGTGACAATAGCTTCTTTTCAGAGGGCAGCGTACCTCAGATGATCTTTGTGGTTTTTTGAAATGAGAATCACCACTGGCCTTTAAAATCTCAATTCATATGAGATTACACTAGAGCTAGAAATGATTAGTACGTGAGCAGAAAATTAATCAACTTAATAGTTTCACCAATTACTACCACTATCCCTAATTCCAGCTTTCCAACTTGGAGGTTTTGCAGCTCTTTGTTGTTGCTGCTTGAATATGATGACTGATGGTTTGATAAGACAAAACAAGAAATTTGAAGATGTCACATTAGGTTTCCAGGTGCTTAATCCATTTTTTTAGAGAGCCAAAATGCCTAAAATTCTGTAGTTTCTTCCTCAAATCAGAAAACTAATCAACAACAATTTTTTTACTCAATCAAAAATTTCAGTCTGTTTTTTTGTTTTTTAAGTCTTTTTCCCATTTTGTCTTTATTTAGAGGTGAAAGGTAATGACAGGAGAGAGAGGGTGGGAATAACAAAGGCCCACGGCTTGAAATCAAACCAGAGAAAATGCAATAACAGAAAAAAATGTTGTGTTATGTCAAATGTACGTTTTTTCTTAGCTATATATGGCAATCAAAATGTGAAGCTTTTCGACTGTTGGTCTGATAAAAACATAAAAGACAGAATAAGGTTCTGGGAAATCATGATGAGCATTTTATACCATTTAATGACATTTTAAAAACAAAACAATTATTGGAAAATAATCTGCAGTTTACTTTATAATGAAAATAATTATTAGTGGAAGCCCTGGATTACTGTTAGTGGTTGAAGCTCAAGCATATTTTGAATGTGACATTGAAAATAGTCAGCGATCGAATACAAATAAGGCCAGAGTTTGTCCTTACCTCACAAAAACATCTGCCCAGAGCCGGTGCATTGGAAGGATATTTACTGGACATGACTTTGTCAGGAAGCCGTAAACGCCAATTAGACAGTGCAGGCAGTGAACTGCTAGATGCCCTTGTGCGACTCTTGTCAGGATGCAGGCATAATTATTGACAGGCCGAGTTCATTGGTGTCAGCTCTGTCTCCACCAGTGGATGCCTAAACTGAGGCTCCACAGCCCCAGGGATTTCTGGTCGCATCTCATCAAGGGGGGTGGGAGGAGGGTGAAGGGGAGGGGGGTGAAGGGGAGGGGGGGTGGTGGTTGTCCTCGTAAACAGGAGGAGCATTTGCATATTATAATTATGTCTGCATGCAAAGATGGTCTTCTCAATTACATCCCATTTAAAACTTTCAATGAAGAAGAATTGAGAAGCACAAACTACTGCAGCTCCATAAACTTTAATTGTAAGAGCTTCCCTAAACAAGATTGAGAACATTAGAATTACACTGGCAATGCATAAGTATAGTCATGCACGTCACTTGTCGACAGAAAACTTAGGTGATTGATTGTCACCCTTTACTTGCTACCTGTTCTTTTTAATTTGAATTCCTCCTCTCACAGATATAATCAACCTTCAATAGGTCCTGCAACAGTTACAAACTACCTCAAAGTGAGTAAATATGTTTTAAAATAAATAAATAACAGCTTTAAAATTAAAATAAAAAAACTGCTAATTATGAAGAACAAGTAAATAATTTTTCTGACTGCTTTCCAAATGTGTACCCTTGAATACTACTTGCAAAAGGACTGATTAACAGTTGTTGTAGACTGTCACTTGCATTTTATTTTTTAAATAATCAATTAATGGTTTAGTCCATCTACCTTGAGTTTCTTTACATGAGACAATCTTCAAAAAAAAAATCCGGGCATGTAATTCTCCCTAAATTTGTCAGGGCACTCAAACAATCAAAGGGGAAATTATATTGATTTACATGAATGACATACGAGTGCTTTTTCATGTGAAGTGATTGTTCCTTGCTTTTTAAGACTCACACCCACACATACTACATTTCTGCACAGAGTCCTGATTACGGTATTTCCACTCACTGAATTCTTCACTGGAATGGACTCACTAATCACAAGGACCATATGATGCATAATGGAATTATTAGATATGGTGTTGTTCCAGTCAATCCACTTTATACACAAATTGCCTCCACAACTGAGCCAAAATTAGGGGAAAAAAAAAAACTCTGACTGCATTCCATCTGTTAGCGGTCATGATTAATAGAATAAACAGGACAATGCACTGCCCTCTGATTTACAGTGGCCACTTGCCTATTTTAGATTTGCTGTGAGTGGTTTCAGAGCTTCACACTCCGAGGAGAAGCTCGCCTTTTTGAAGTTCACACTTTGGATTGAGGACACTGCAGCAATTTTAATAAAGATGAACCAGACGGTTTCATCTTTAATGACATCAAGAATTAAGATCTTTGACTTAAGTAAAATTAGCCATACCACAATTTGAAAATACTCTGTTATATTCTTAATACAGCGAAATTAGAGTGAAAGACAGGTAATTTTCAAAAGAAGGAAATATAAGCATTCAGCATCTTATTCAGTACAGACAATACAAACCAGTGCAAAAATAAAAAAAATGTACTTGAAGCATGAAGTATTTGTTATGTCAGTATTACATTATTATATATAGTACTATTGGATCTTTAGTATTGATGCAGTAACATGCTTTAATATTCTGTATGACCATGTGCAAAATAACTGGTAACTACAGTAGCCAAACAAATGAAGTGAAGTAACAAGTAGAATATTTCACACTGAAATGTAGCAGAGCAGAAGAAGTATAAAGTATCATAAAATTAAAATACTTAAGTGAAGCACCGGTAACATGATGTACAGGGCTTGACTAAATGTGCTTTGTCACTTCCTACCACTGAATTATCTAAATTACCTGCTTATAAGAAAACATCTGTGCTGCCTATAAGGAAGAATCTCTGAGGTTGGTGATTGCGAGGGTTCAGACTAAATTTGTTTTTTTTTTTGGAGACATTTTAAGAAGCAGCATGTCCTGACATCAGCTTGACAATACGCAGTGTGGCTGTTTCTCTTTTCTCCATGTAGCAGTTCCGCTGACACCTTCCAAGAGACTGCTGAAGTACAGTCGACATTTTTGTCGAAAAAAAAAGAGAAAAAAAAAGCACAGACAAACATGCCATGATAAAAGCAGGAGCTGCTAGCAAACAATACGAGGACAGACAGTGATACTGACTGACGCCCAGCTTATGGGATTTCTATTTCTAGGCTTATATATTTTTGAAATCCAGGGTCAGTGACAAGAATTGGTGATTTTCAAACACTGCAGCAGCATGATTGTCTCTTCTATATGTAGTTTCTGAATGTGCTCCCATGTGGTGACAGTTTTGTTATTTCCTCACTGATGCATGCTTGTTTGTCCTCCACACTTATCATTTTATCCACTGACTTGTTTCATTTTATTCTTGTTCCTTAGCATTGTGGCTCCATGCCCTCCTCTCTCTGTGCAGATGCACTGAATAGACCCTCTGAATTGGTGCCTTATGGTGCCACTTTGTGCGACAGTGATGCTAAGGAATCCACGCTTGGTTTCAAATCCTCCTCCCAAGGCCCCTATACTGCATTGATCCTGCTCTGTATGTACCCTTGAAGGGTATTATGTATGCCTGTTATGTGCTTCACTGCCACAGCAGACTCTAGCGAAGAGCCAGTTCGCACTGTGGAGAGAATATGTATCAAATGGCTGAACTTAACACCATTGAAGATGGATTACTGACCAGCTTCTGCTATATTCAAGGAACCATGAAACAAACAATGCAGACCATCTGTTGATCACACAATGGAATCACAAATAATGAATTCCATTACATCAACTATAACAGTTACAACAAGGCAAAGCTTTGGATTTTACATAAACATAAAAACACATACATACACACACACTATCACAGACCAGTTGTGTTTTATGTCAAGCTCCTGAAATTTCCAATTTATCTAATTTAGGTTTTTAGACACATCAATGATGTGAAGGAATGGCCATGTCGGTCGCTCCGTAAACCACTAACAACACAACACAACACAACAACAACACAGCAACTATTCAGTGAATTGCCCTGAAATTTTCTACACACATTCATGGTCCCCAGGGGATGAATCGTAATAACCTTGGTGATTACGATTACGGATGACTACCATCCATGCCACCAGCAGCTCAAGTTTTTTCTCCTAACCAGTGACATACCTCAGAGATCCACATGATGAATTGGGAATGGGATTTTATACAGACGTTTCCAAACAATGTAGCGCAATGACTTTGGTGATTCTCTGAGTTTTCCTTTAGCACCTCCATGAGGTTGACTTTTATGGTTTTGAGTGAATGCTGACGTGAAATTCAGCCACAGTTATACTTAATGTAATGCTAATTAATGTAATTGTGAGCATATTAGCAATGTAACATGGCTCATAGTCTTAAGGGCCGACTCACAACAAGTTCTTATGATGTGGTGTCTAACCACAGAAATGGTTGGACACAGTCCGCCCAGTCAGACGTACGAAAGGTGTGGAGGGAGGAGGTTTCGGAATCTATTTGACCACCTGACCAGTTCTGACAGAGTACGCTGCTCCCTGAAGTTTCGTTAAACAAGTGTATTGTGTTGCTTCCCAACCAGACTCTACTAAATGTTGATGACCCCATTCATCATTCAGTGTGCAAAGCATATTTCCTACGTGCAACCTCTCATTTTTGACTAAAGCATTATTTAATTAACAAAAAAATTGAGATTTATTACCAAAGGGATCCACATGAATAAATTTACGGTAAAAAATAATTAAAAGTTCACAGAGCTCTAACGGATACAGAAAACAGTGGCTCAAATTCACTCAAGGCTGGAATGCTTATGAGTGTGTGTCAAAACAACAGAGGCGAGGCAGCTATGAATGCATGTGATTCACTCAGTGCACATAAATAATGGACCACACAGCTTCAATTTGACACACCTCAGAGGAAAGCCTGCGCAAAGCAGGTTTAGGCAGAACTTTGGTCAAACATATATTTTAGGTATTATATGCATATATGCATTACAGGGCGTCTGAGCCTCACTAATCCAGTCTCTGTGTCAAATAAAGCACCTTGAAATGGAAATACATACACAGGGTCAGTGGGGCAGTAAATACATATGAGGTGTGGATTTATCTACAGTTGCCTTTGTACCAAGAGAATTAACTGAATTAGAGTGAACACTTGCTGCTTCCAGCATCATCATCATCATGTACCAGTTCCTTCATTTATTCACTGTGACTCTTCTAAAAAAAAACAAAACAAAACACATTAATCAGGCACACCAGTTGCTTTTGTAAAACTGTTAATACTGGATTTGCACTTGCATATGTGTATTTGTTTATTTGTATGTTTTGCATCATCTGGATCTTGTTTTCCTTTAGTATGGGCTGCACCATGAAGATGTGGTGTTTTGTTATTCTTTTCTCATGTATCTTTAAATGTAATCCTTAACTGCAGTGCCACATTAACCCCACTATGGGGGCCCAGGGCAAACGCGAGCAGTGGGTCCCTCCCCAGAGTCAAGGAAACTGACCAGCCTCAGGGTTTGCTCTGTGTCAGTTGGTTTGTGATTATTTGATTAAACACAAATTTGTTTAGAAATAAACCCACATTATGACATCAAGCCCCACTACAAGCCAGGGCCTTAGGTTGGGTACATTGCCGTTTTTATTCTGAGTTACTGGTTATTATCAAACTAATTAGCAAATTACAACAGAGTAAGTGGTTAATAATTCTAGAAGCAACTGTCAGACAACCTGGGGACCCCCTGAGGGTCTGGGGCCCTGCAACAGTGTTCCTCTTTGCCTGGTTGGTAATCCAGCCTTGCTTTAACTACATTCAAGTTAAAGGTCACCTGTTGAGTTTTTTTTGTAAACAAAGCACACTCTGTGTATACCTGAGGCCTAACAACTGCATTTGATGAATTTCCTTATTCATAAAACATTTGCAAAGATGAAATTTAAAACAACTGAAAACCTACAGAACATTGTTTACATGCACGCTGGCTTACTATTAGTTGTTTTCTTCCTGGCCTTTGTTGGCGCATAGCTACATTCCTTGGCAAGTTACTGCCACCAACTGCTGATCTGTGAAATATCATGAAACCATTGGCAGGCCTGTGCATCATGCCACTGTAAGCATGCACATTTTTGTGCACATACATGAGATACTTAACAAAATATTGATCCACAGCTTTGTTGTTTAGTTTCCTATAAAATGTCCAATAATTAGCTTAATTAAACAAATGGGTACATGTAACATGCACCTTAAACTTTATTGTTTAAAGTGTCATTGTGTTAGATAAATAAATAAAGTCTCTGTTCTACATCTTCAAGCTTGCAAATTTTAACTGCAAGGTTCAAATAGGGGTCATGTTTGAAAAGTAGTGATATGCATGATTCTCCATGTGAATTAGATCCTTATTTGCCATTTCTGCCTCCAATTACAGTTATTTGGGGAAATCAGGTCAATGCATTTAATCCATGACATATCTGTATAATTAGTAATTATATCAATGAAATGTTTAGAATGAATGCAGACAAGCTCATGCCACACTTTGAGTCTCTAATCACAAACCTGTCAGGCCTGTTATTTGAGACTGAAAGACATATTTAGCTCTCTCTTATCAGTCACACAATTATTTTTTATCTATATTTTTTTTCCATAGCTGTGCACAAAGTTAATGTAGCCGAATCCTCGTCAGTCAATTTTACTTTCTCTTTAATAGAAAGTCAGTGTTACAAAAAAACGGATAAACTGCTGTGCAAAGTTGTTGATGTCTTGCCAAAGAGGGAAAAAAAAGAGATAAAAACTGGTCTTATATTTGAAACACCATCCCTTGTATTCACAATACTTTAGCTACTGCCTTTGTTTCAATTCAACTTGCATTGTTTCTTAACCTTCAACATGCAATATATAAAAAGGTTAACATCTATTGACTAAAATAATTGTACCAGCCAATGTTAATGAGCAGGAAACACTGAATACAGTACATGTGACTTTACCACCAGAGAGAGGAAGTTCATTATGGATCATTGTGCTTGTGGCTGTACCATAAATAATTAGTTCACAACCTATTTGACCGAGGTGGCATTATCAGAAATTGCTCTTTATTTTCTGTCTCTAGTTAATTAGTAAATTTGATAAATTAGCCACTGAACCAAATTGCTGTCCAAAAGTTATCAGGTTAGGAACAAATTAAGCCTGAAAAATGAGGACATCACAGAACATTCAGCGGGGTTGAGCTGAAAGTGCTTTATTTTGGTTTTGTTCCCTTTTATTGGGGAGAATGTGAATTTAATTCAAAATCCTACATCAAGCAGTTTCTTCATATTCAACGTCTCCCAGATGGGTGCTGCTGTCATATTCAATGCAGACGTCTGTTCAGTGCACAAACTGGTTTGTAAATAAAACCGCTGCCTCGGATTTGAATAAATTCTCGAAGAAGATTTTAAGATCACTTCCCAGGTTTGATGTATGATGTGAAAAAAGGGAGGGCAGTGCTGTAGCTCGTTTGTTTTTATCTTTCGGTTTGATCCTCGGCCCTCGCCCTTTCTTGTGTAGACTTCTGTTTATTTTCTCAGCGTTTGCGTGGGTTTCCTCCAGGTGAGTGATCTTTCATCTAAATGAATTACAAGGAAATGAATATATAACTTAATAATTAGTGGAATACATAACAGATGGTGTGGTCTTTTGGAATGACAGATATTTTATTTGTTTCATGTGTTCTGACTGATAGTTTTCATTTGCTGCAGGAGACAGGCGTGGGGAATGAACTGAGAGTAATGCAGCGATAAAGCATACAACACCAATACTGAATGAGGTATTGGGGTAGTTTCAAACACTACATTTCTATAATTCACTCCAGGCACTAACACAGACCATAATCTTGGACTGCAGGGCAACCTGCTCAGTGCCATTACTGCATTTTAACATACAGTAGCCCTGCCTATGCCACTTGTCCGTAATAGAAAGCTCACTGTGTTGCCAGGACCACTTATAACATCCCTGCCTCATGTGCAGCTCCTCCTCACTCTACTCTGCCTATGAGCCAATGCAAATTACAGTAACAGCTTGGACGTGAGTATAATCTCAAGTGGTGCGAGCTGGGCTCCATGGTGAGCCATGCAGGCAGATGGAAGCAGAGACTCTGCCAGGCCTCTTTAGGGGCTCCCACTCTTTCTCCAGGATGCTAGACAATGGAGGAGCTGTGGCTCATAACCAGCTTCTCGTCTGCCACTATCATGCAGCCTACTCCCATACGCTGTATTTGGTAAATGATATGAAAGGAAGGGAGCTCCTGTCATGGCCTTGTTTAGACCAATGCACAGATGGCCACGTTACATTATCAGCCGTTTAAAAAAAAAAAAAAAAAAAAAAGCAGAGGGTGAAGACTTGAGGAAGTATGTTCAGACAGTCACATTAGTATGATGAAAGAGAAGGAGAGCACAGTAGGTGTGTTTCTGTATGTTTCTCTGCACAGCAGGTGATAAAGGCCTTTGCCTTGAGCTATGCTAGATATTTATAAATAGCACCTTAAATAAACAACCTCAATCCAATTAGCATAAAAGATCATATCAGAATTCAATGGAAATTATTTTTTTTCCAGACAAGAGAAAATCTTTGATTCTTTTTAAAAGGCACCATATATTATTCATTAATGCAACTCCACTGAGCACACCACCTCTTTCAGAACTGTATTTATGTGTCTGAACATACATTATCCATACAATATTCATACAATATACACTACAAAGCATAATTAACTTGAGCCTAGTTTAAATATGTTATGGGTTTGGGATGCCTCAGGGACAACAATTTAATTTCAGTATTGAACTAGTTTTTCCTTCCTTTCCCTCCTTCGTTTGCCTGAACATGTTCCTCTCTGTGTTACTGAACTTTGCTCCACTGTCTCTAAGCTCTGTAACTTCTGTCTCTGATAGTCACAAACGAGACAGACGCAGTGAGTTTGTCCTGCTTTTAATTTGTAATGCCCTGCTGATTTCTGCAAAAGTGAATGAAATGATAAATTTATAAAAGAGAAATGTGAGTACGGATACCATTTTTAGGTTAAGAGCTTGTCTCTTTGGATTCATGCACTGCAGCAGAAGTTACATCAAAATGTAATCCACCTTTTACTTTGAATGAATGAGCTCCAGGCTTTACACTTGCATGACAACACAGATCAGAGGTTCTCTGTTTTGCTGCTCTGGGAAAGAGGCTTGTTTGTGCTCACAAACACTGATTGTGTTATTCTTGGCTATTAATGTAAATGGATTCTTTAACTCAGTAATGTTCCTCGTAACTAATGAGGACGCTTATGCAATAAGGTTGCACCTCCATGTGTCATTAAACATGTCTCCGAATTTGTAATCATGTGAGGCTGCAAATCAGGGAACACCGAGACAAACACATGTGCCTCAGAGGAGTTCAAACAATGCCCTCGCTCCCCGTATACATACATAACAAGAAACAGTACAAAAGAATATGATGTATGAAGAAATCAATAGAATGTGAGTCAGCTGTGTGTCAAGATGAGGCTGTTTAAATGACTCAGTCTTCAATGTGTTGCCAACCTTGAGTGCATCTGCACTAACAAAAAGATATTTGACTGAGAGAGCTAAAGAGAAAGAGAACACCGAGACATTGAGCACAACTCCCCCGGAGCTATGCATCTATTGTATCTGACTTGTGCTCACACGCATGCAGGTGTGTTTGATTTTACCATATTTTCCTACACTATTATTTGAACGTAGCTTCAGCTACACTACTTCAAATTCACGAAGCCCCTGTTATTCTGAGACGTGGATGGCATGGAGCGTATAGCTTAATTTCTGTGGGTGATTAGAGCTGCAGTAACAGGAATCCGGCACAGAGATGATATCTTAACACGGCAACATGTGCTGTAAACCTCAAGAATACCCGGAGCTGCTACTCGACACTGCCTGTCACTGCCTCCAGGAAACACTGACTGCAAGACTCAGATTACTTAGACAAGAGAAGCAAACCACAAAACACAAGACAGGGGAGGCGGAGGCATATATGCATCGTGCCGCCACTGGAATTTTGAATATGTGAGGGTAATAACTTGACCTCCTCCTTGCTCTCCCCTCGATCCCTGATTAAAAACATGTATTCACTACCTACTCGCGGAGCGTCATTTGCAGAGATGAACTGGTGGGGAATCCTGTTGTTACGCCTCTTATCGCCCTCAAACTTGACAACCAGGATTAAACTACACTCGAAAGAACAGCTGGGCAAAGATGGCGAAAGAATACACATGGGCCAAAATTGCTGTACTTCCCCAACACAAACTGCTTTTATAAGACGGGATGGGAGAAATTCAATTCTCTCAGAGAGGATTAATTTAACTATGGGAATTATTTTCTTTTTTAGGACAGACACAGAACAGGATGTCTCACAGTGCAAAAAATATGCAGAGTTATGCAGGGTGCATGGCTGTTGTAGACGCTCCTTGTTAGGCGTACGATGAGGGGGGAGGGGGAACACTGAAGGGAACAGCAGTTATGTTCAATTCAGTAACACAAGCTGGCTAATTAGCATCGCCCTGCCATTCCCTTTGAACCAGCAGAGGACAAGTGGGAGCCATCATATTTCTTTGTTCTCAGCGCTGTGTGATTCCCCCCTGACCGCAGAAACCACAGGGGTTTTGACCACCGAGGGTCAGAGGTAGGCAGAATAACCTCACCTCCCACCCTCCTCCTTACTGAACTCGCCCTGGGGAATTACCCAGACCTTTTCCTAAGACTACGCCCACAGCAAAGTACAGTTACAGGCGGCACGCTGGATCAGATATAGTGCCTAGATGTAGAGCGATGACATTTTCAGGATGCAAACCCACTTCGAGTACACCAGACAGATGTTAGGGGGATACAGGTACCTACTGCACTTCAGATGCACACAATTATTCTCAGCTGACTGCTCTCTGAAGACGGGGCACAGATCATTAACTCTATCCTCTCGTGTACCGCGTTTTAATTAATAGTTTTATGCTATATAATGTACAAGTGAAACACGAAACTGCGTTTATGTACTGCTGCTGCGTTTTGAAGAGTTTTTAATGGCCCATTTCAGGTTAGTTAGAGATGCAGTCAGTTACACTACATCTCCACACATGGGCCACATCATTTAAACTGCTTGGCAAAGTTAGTTAAGTGGTTTGGGTGGGAGAGTGTTTTTGTAGCCACCAAAATTATTTAGACTATTTGGCTGAATATCACCAAACAATACAAGAACAGGTTGAAACAGTGCAGTCAGGTCAGCACAGAAGATCACTGGTACCAACCTGCCCAACCTCCAGGATTTGATTCACAGCCTGTTCCAACTCTACTCTGGTATGTGCTACAGTTCACTGACTGCCCAAACAACCATACGCACAAAATGCGTAACTTGAAGGACTTTCTCACTAAAATCTCTCAACAACACACTCTTATTGTCAAAATCAAGATGAAAAAATGGAGGAGATGAGCAACAGCAATAAATGGTGGAGAGAGTGCTTCGTGGCCTTACTTTGCCCTGCGTCTTTCCTTCCAGTCCAGATATACACCGATCCGGTTTTAATGCTGCGGCTGATCGGTGTATGTACCCCTGCCGTATTGGTGGAAGTTGTATTTAGCCTGAGAGGAAGTCTGCAGGAAATACTCAAGGCTGTAAAGTACCACTACCTCCTCCAAGCATGTTTTGAGGACAAAAAGAAAATCATTCAGTCTATATATTTTTAATATTCATCCACAGTTCAACAGTCATCTCTAACATTTACTACACTTATTATATGCACAAATTAGACAAATTATAAGCAGGACATGACAGTTTAATATACAACTTGTGCATTTTACCCATCATTGTCAAATGTAAATCTAAGCAGGCCCTATATACTGTCCATTAACTACGTACTGTATGCACATAAAGAGAAATACTCCCACACACTACACTATTTGTAACCCTGCAGACACTGTCTGCTGTTCTGCATGTGTTGTTTATATACAGTATGGATATCTGTTTTTTCATACCTACAGTACCTGTCTGAACACAGAAAAAAACTATATGTTTATGTTTGCTTATCTCTGCTTCAATTTAGTCTTTGTTTAGACGTATGTCTTTATTTATCTTACTGTACATTTGTTGTCTGCACTGTGTGAAATCACAGTGACAGCCGCTAGAAACCCGCCGTCAAATTCCCTGTATTCCCTGGCCAATAAGGATGATTCTGATTTGACAACTCCACCCATATGGCTGTTTAAACTGTGTAAAACAAATGCTGCTGAAAAAAGAAAAAGCTTTCGCAAATTTGACCCAGTTCTGTTCTGCACCTGTAGTTTCATCATCTTTTCTGTAATAAATTCCCACCGGTGATCTACATAGTACTGCATCTTCAATCTGCTGATGCACCACTGCTAACACAACATTTTCAGCACTGTCAAAGCCGCCCCAGTTAAAGGCGGAGCTGCAACTGCTCACGGTCACAAGTGCTTGGACTCGGAAAACACAACAAACTCACCAGATATCAAGCCCTGGTCTCCATCGCAGGTTTCACATCAGCATCCCTATCAGCTGGCTGTCAGAGAGTCAAGGCTGAGGCTGGTGACTCCCACGGGCGTCACAGGAAAACACTGCCTAGAGGACAAAAACACGTTTAGCCTTTTTAACCCACCAGAAGTGTGCTTGTTTTAACAACACATTTCGGGATGTTTATCATCTACTTCTAGACAGTTTTTTAGTGAAGGAGGCAACATTCCTTAACACACTAGAGAAACATCCATAATCTCATTGACTGAGCTTGCTCCTTTTTCCACTTGGCAGCTTTGGGTGCGATATGAACACTGATCTGATTATGAAACAACAGGAAAGAAGCATAAGCTGCAGGAGAGGCACCAGAAAAACAGAGTTGGAGATACCATGACTATGAATGTGTGTCCTGTCATTAATATTTCACTGCATCATTGTAGCTAAAGAAGGAGAACAAAGTGTAAAGGGGAGCATAATGAAAAATTAATCATGTTTTGACACAGCTTTGGAATTTATCTGTGCAAAACAAAGAACGGGCGAATCTTCTGCTCGTGATGAGATTTGGTGACTGAGAAAATAAGGTGATTAATGTGTCCAAGTAATTACTGCACACTTTAACGTAAGGTTATTGCCATTATATGCACCAATCTGATGAAGATGGATGAGAACGAGGTGTTGTAACTCACTTAAAAGGCTATTTTTACTGCAGTATTTTTGTTTAGTTTTTCTTCTCACACTGGGGAGAGGTGACTGCCAAGGTCAAAAGCCCTCAGTTTCTCACTTGTCCCTAAAATTCAAAACAAGCTACGTGACATGTCTCTGCTCTGCCTGCAGAACAGCAGCACGCAATCCAAGAGAGATTACCATATCGCTCACATTTGTCTGCAGAGAGCCTTCATGCATTAAAAAACAGAATTCTCCACTCAGGTTCTTCTTCAAGCTCTACTGTACATCAGTTTGTATTCAGAGCGGGACTTTAGGCTTGTCACCTTCAGCTATTCACCCAGACAATCAAGTATTTATGACGCAAGCTTTTGCTTTTTGATACGTTATTTCAGTCGCCCACAATTTATCTTGGGCTGGAGTCTGTGTTGTCATGTCAGAGTTTAAGAAATTTAAGAGAGAAACAAAGTGAGAGTGCAGGTGTCACAGATATCACGGTCTATCATCTCACAGTCTATCATGCCATGCATATTAACGGCTTCTACTTGTGTGTATGCGGTATGGCACCCTGTGAGAGTCAAAGTGACAGCGAGAGGTGTGACTGCAATGTGACATTGAGCAACCACTGAGAAGTGCATCAAGTTTAAATTTGCTTCGAACAAGAAGCCCTTCACCCTTCCAATATGGCCTAACAACTGATTTTTCAGTTTTATCTTCGTTTCCAAGCATCAAATCATCACCTGGCCCAGTGCGATAAGTCCAGTGTCAGCCCAGGACAAGCCGGTCTCACTTAATCTCCGACATGGCTTCCCTTCACTGTATCAAACATTCCACTTCCCTGCTCCAGTTTCCTCTCACAGCCACATGATTTTACCTCTTTATTTCTTTCTTTTTCTCCTCAGGCCCTCATATGAAGTGAAAAGACTGAAAAAAAAAAATCCTCAGTTCCAGGCAACTTTGGCCAAAGGACATACTCCGTCAAGTCATTATCCGTCACTGTGATTCCTTCCTATCTGAGCAAGACAAAGACAGTTGTTAGGGAGACAGTCATCCTCCTGCACTGCCAGCTTTACTCTGGTATGACAACAGGGGTGGCTGAGACTTCCCTTTTTTTTTTTTTTTTGTTTTACCTCACTGCAGTTACATTCTGTCTGTCAATCCACACAGAGACGTCTTGATATGTGTGACGTAAAAAAAACATAAGGCCAGCCAGGTTACGGGAATGATGAACGGCTTTTCTTTTTCAATCTCTTTCATAAGAAAATAACCTTAACCATGACATTCACCTTTATAATCATGACATTGCCTTGAAAGATGAGCAACACTGGCATCAATATATATTTTAAGGGCCTAAAAATGGACTTTGATCGTAAATGGCCATAAATGTACCGGCAGTGAAAGCATTATCTGTCCATATACGAATAGCTTGCTGAATAAATATTATTTTCTTAGAATGTTCATTATTATGAATTTCTTGGAGATTTTCTTCGAAAAGCAGATCAGAGCCACATTATTTTATTTAAAGATTGTAATATAACAGAATTGTCATTTCATTCCCTCTGTCTAAGCACACAACATTACAAATTGCATATTTAGAAAACAATGTCAGAATGATCTCCCTCCTGGCTTAAAGCGAGGGAGGATTTTTTTCTGAGATAGCGGCTCTGCAAAAGCAGCAAAAGAAACCCCTGCAAAAGCCTTCGGGCGTCTCATTACATCAGATCCTGCTGACCATCTAAGGAGACAAAAACAAGCCTTGGAGCTTCAATCAATTATAGATTTGAGTGAATGCATTCATATTGGAGATAGTCGCCTTTCTTTGTGCTCCACTCCCCAGATATCGACAGAAGTGATGGCAATTCCTGAGCTTACTGGCAGGTATACAAGGACCCACATCATTTAATAGACCACAGCATTATGGGAAATTAATACCACCAAAGCCATGTGAGGAGGTTTTTATGTATTTATTACAGACTTTAATTATTTTTAAATTACCTGACTGGAGCAAAGGTTTTGGTTAGAATTTAATTTTTCAGCAAGTTCCTCCCTTCCCTAACTGCAGTGATCCCAGTGCCTGAGATGAAGACAAGCAATAAAGCAGCCGCAGCGGTAACACGCTTATTAAAGGACATTCTCAATGTCATCATGACTCAGCAGACAGAGCCACTCGTTGAGGAAGCAGCGGTGCTGTTCGGAGGTGTAGAGTAGCCTGATAGCTGTCATAACTGTGAGGCCAAACTCATCCTCAGCAGATCCACGAAACTGAATGCCATCAGACCATTTCCCTTTTCCTCAGGCTTTACAGTAATTTGCCCCTCATGTCACCACTTTGATTAATGACTTGATTTACACACCGGATCACATACGCTATATGGCAAGGTATCAATCATAGTACTGTACGCATTCGTGGATTTTCAGCAGCTGTGTTGCCACAGTCAAAGCCTAATTACATCTAACTAATAGGTGTGCACGAACAGCTATGCCCCAAAACTGTGAACATGTTGAAGATATGTCACTAAGTGCAGATCTAACGTGTTTAAACGGATCAGATATATTCCGTTTATTCACTAGTTGCAAAATTCTACTCGAGTCAGCTGGGGACAAAACCACAAAAGTGAGATGATTATTAAGGACGAGCAGCTGTTTCTGTCTGAGCCATTTCCGCTAATCTAAAACACCATCAGACGCTAATGAACGCTCCCATCCCACCGGCCTGACGCGAACCGAGCTGAGCTCTTTACTTGAAATGAGACTAAACAGTTTCAAGGAAAATTGCTTGTAGGAGCAGTTTGATTGAATAATTAGCTTTTTATTAGCTTCTACAAACCTTTGGCATTAGAGGTCAAGAAAAGATGAATGGTGCGTGTGTGTGAGTGTGTATGTGTGTTCCCCAGCCAATCAATACTCATGAATCTGCTGCTGCTAGAAGGCAACATTACCAAGAGAGGGCCTGGACCTAAAGGAGCAGGATGGGATCACAAAAAGCCATTCTCAGTGATAATTAAGGCTGGTTGTATCATGGTTAGACTCCAGCAGACAAAGCTAGTGGAGCACATGTTGAGGACCTCTGTAATGCATTAGCTGTAGGCGCACAAGCTTTTTAGCAAGACTTCATCCAATCACGCCAACACGGGTTAAGTTACAGGTCTGAACATGTAATTGGATTTTGCTCACGTTATTATCAGATCCTTAAATCCAGATATGGAAGTTTTTCTTTTTGCACAATGATTGGAATTACAAGTAGGCCTGAGACCTGCAATTCATCTGCTGATTATATTTTCAATTAAATAATTAATCTTTTGGTCTATAAAATGTCAAAAAAAATAGAGGAAAATGCCCAGGGAGCTCAAGGTCATGTCTTCATCATGCCCAACCAACAGTCTAAAACTGCCATTGGATGATTGATAACACAGCTTTAGTCATATTTAATGTAGATTTATGATTACGCACAAAAACAAATCATGTTAATATTTGATTAACTGTTTACACACCTGTACTAATGAGTAACAGGAAGCTTTCATCAATCTATAAATGTGTTTAAAACTCATAGAAACTTGCTGAACTTGAAAATTCATTCTGGACCTTGGAAATAATAATTGGACAAAATTTTTAACTCAAGGTCCACTTGCACCTTTCTGTTGCATCTTGTGGCCTTCACCAGCGAATAGAGTTTGCTCAGTTGTCATGGAGAGTGAAGAAGTATTTATACTGTAGATAAAGTAATATTTTATGTTTCATATTCATATAAAACATGTCATTTTCAGATGGGCTGGATATTAAACCATGACATGCCAGTGTGAAGTGACATTTTGACTTGAGGATGGCGTTAGAGATAATGTCAGAAGAGCACAAACGTTTTTCTCCTTTCATTCTGAGGGGATGACAAATATGTGCACTAAATTTCACAGCAATCCATCCCATAGCTGTTGAGATATTTCACTGGATTAGAGAGAAATTTCAAGGATCAACAAAAATTAGAGGGACAGAAGGAAGTCATAAGAAAGCACTGCTATCCAAGATATATAAAAAAAAACAGTCACATGAGGTTAAAAAAACTGTGATATTTAGGAAACATACAGTCAAAAGTTCCCATAATTGTGTTGAAATGTTGTTGTTTTGCTTCTCTGTGAAATGTCTTGGAGATCATTTTGGCTCCAGTTACACTGGGATACTTTGGGGAAGGAGTGGACATGTTTTAGAAATATGATTAGCCAAAATCTTGTAAAATCTCACAGTAGGTCATAGCTTACTAAACATCAAACATCCTAATATGATATTAATCCAAAGCAACTGGCAAGTGATGAATCATTAAATCTCAGATTGCAGTGAGCTGAAATAAATAATAAAGCAATTTTTTCCTTTGAGCATGTTCACATTTCTGTATTACAAAATAAAAGGCCACATGAAGAGTATAAGGTGCAATAATATTTTTTTTTTCCCCTTCAAAAGGAAAACTCTACAGTAAAGCACACAAGTTAATTTTTTAACCTTGTAAATAGTGGTTAAACAAAACAATACCAACTAAAGGTCCACTCTAGCATTTCTGGGGCTTTTAATCACATCACATGGTCTTCATCAGCAGATAAGTACAAGCTCACGTCAATAGATCCACGTCCTGTGTTGATGATAAATCAGTGTCTCTGAGTATTGAGTCAAAATCATGCTATATTTTCCCAAGAGAACAAATTGCTCACTAGGATTAGATTTTACATTTCCCTAATTCCCAAAGGAGGGTTTTGCAATGTGGTTCCACCAATTATGTGCATAATCCTTCCACAGGCAGGTCTGTACATCTTAAAACACTGTGTACAGGTTTTGGCACCCTCACCAGACTACACGGTGCAGTTTACGGAAATATTCAGGGGTTTGACACGTTCATGTCACATCAACGGGAGGAAATATTATGAGGGCTTAGGTGGCTGAATAGTAGCAGAGTCTTCAAGTGGCTGTGAGCGGACATAAGGACACGAGATTAATACGAATGGCACAAAGGACTCCCACTGCTCAAGCAGCTCTTATTAAACCCTAAAACAATAATTCATCTTAAGATTTTTTTTTTTTTCTATTATTTTCACTGTGCTACATTCTGGACTTGCTTGGGTGAATATTCATTTCTAACTTCATTAACTCAGCAAAATGTTGCACATAGAGAATACAGAACAGCTTATGATGAAGGATAATCCAAATTTAGATCACCCTGTGATTTGGAGAAACCCTGTGTTTTAAAACGGTACAAGGTGGTATTGCTGTCTGCATGTCTCATGGCATTAGCATGCGGCGTCATTTCAGCAATAATGACACTTTGATCATTTTGTGCTGCCACAATAAGAAAAGACAGGTCTGATTTACTAAATGAAGGTTTTACATCTACCTCTCCTGCCCCATTGCGCTTTAAGAGAATGCAAATCGACTTCATGAAAACCAAGTGATTTCATGGTTCACTGACTGCTACATTAGCAGATGGTCTGCAGTGTCCAGGATAAAATGTACCATACAGGAGGGCTTAAACATATGAATCTTACCTTAATCCATAACTGTTCATTTTGTAATCATTCAGTCATATTTAGTGCTCTTGTACATCTATGCTGCCGCATCACAGTTTGCCGCATTGTACTCTGGGATCACTTAAAAACTCAGGGGAATTCAAGTGACTTCCTCCACTCTGCTATATTATGCCATCAGTATTTACAGTATGTGGGAAAAGACATGGTCCTCTGTTCACAAATTCAAGCATGAAGATTACAAGGGCTTAGTGCGACAAGTATTAGCATATCCTGTTACATACAAGCCTCTAAGCAGGGTTATGACAGAGTAATGGAGCTGCCTTTAGCTGGCTGAAATTTTATACAATTAATTGAATACTGGAAAAAATAAAAAAACTGCAATAAAGTATTGGCACTTTTGCTGCATAATCCCTTCGTAGAGATCAATGATTCTGAGGGATTCTGAGTCAACAGATTTGAAGGGCTGAGGAGAGGAAAAAGCTTTTATTATTTTTACTATTCCCTCTCCCCCAATAAAGTGGGAGGGAAAAACCATTTTACAGAGCCCCAAGCACGAGCGTAATTTGCTAAATGAATGTGACAACTTGTCTGTAAACAAGAGCTGGGACTAACTATGAATCATACTGGCTAGCCAGATATTTTTCCTTATTTACCATCTGCAAATAATGTCAGCGTTGTGCCCGACGCTGCCAGAGCTGTCACTTTGACAGGTTGTGGAGGTGGTGGTGGTGGAGCAGTCACCAACAAAACAGGTTAAAAAACAAGTGCTCTTCATTTCCTTCCCCTCATGAAAACATCCCAATTCTCTCCAGGCTGGTAAATACTCAGGCTCTTGTAATTTGTGTTTCGTTCTTGAATTTATTGGCAACTGTAACAGGATTTGTCTGTCAAGACAAGAGTCAGGATGAAGAGACCAAACAGGAGAGGAGAGGGCTGATAAGATCATTTGCAATATGTCAAAGGAAGAATGCGGGCAGCTTATCTGATTTTCTCAGCTCGCTCTCATTTCACTGGTGCTGAATCACAAGAATTCATTTCATTTTTCTTACTCGCTTTTCTATAGCACAAATTAAATTAACTGAGCAGCACTATAAGAACACTGTGAAGGCTCAATCACATTAGGTACAGAAGCTGAGTTGCCTTTCTGCAAGCCATTTCATTTTACCTCTATTTTGTCATTAAGTGACATTTGTATTAGTCACATGCAATTTACACAGTGACACATTCTTTCATATATCACACTGACAACACTTATCATTAGTTAGAATCATTAGGAGCCTTGGATCCTGTCCTCTTTGTTTCCTGTGTCCTCGAATTGTATTAATACAGAAAAAAAATACTGACTTAAATTAATACCAAAGGTGGAATATTTGGTCAGAACAAACTCTCCTGGCTTCACAGGGTAACTCAAAACTTCATGTGACTAATTAAATATGAAAATTTTCAGTCGATCCCCTACTTTGGTTTATGTCCAAATACCTGCCAAACCAATCACATTCCCTTCAGCCTCAGCTGTAGCTGTAGTAGTTTTCAGGGCTAATTAGCATATGTTAACACACTAAGCTTTGCTAAGATGGGGAACATAGTAAACCTTATACCTGCTTATCATCAGCATGTTGTGAACATTTTAGCATGCAGACATTAGCTTTCAGCTCAAAGCGCTGCCATGCAATGCTTAAGTACAGCCTCATGGAATCACTTGCATGGCTCTAAACTCTTGTGTTGTTAAATGATACAAAGCAAAGTCATATTTAGTGGATTAAGCTGAGACACTATCAATGGCTAATGTCATCTCTTCACTTTGGTATCACTGACACTGTTTATGAACATAATGAGGAAACAATGTTAATTAACATATCTAGAAAGTCCCAAAATACACAATTAATGCATCTACAAAATGTTACTTGACAATGTGTTTCATTTGTTTTCCCACAATATCCTCTTGTGGCAACTAAAACATGACCTACCATTTTTCTTGGTATTGTTTAGGCACTTGCTGCAATTGGTTACGGCTAGGAAAAGACTGTGCACTCAGTAAAAAAACAAAACAAAAAAAACAAAAAACAAGACAACAATGTGTTTACCTTCAGTACATGAGTGCACAACTCTCTTATTAAATAGAGAAAATGTTACCTGTGAACATTTTCCAACAACAAAAATCTAACTGATAAAATAAATGGGTAGTATTTCAATGTATTTCTCAGGTGACAGGGTTACTTTGTTAGTCAGGTAGTGGCTGCCTGGGCCTCAATTTCTCATCTGAACCTCATTCCATAAGAGGCTGGAAAGAGTTTCATTACTTCCACCTGTTAACTGTTAAATGTGTTCATATTAAAGTTAAAGTGGTTAGTTTCTCAAGGAAATAAAATTTTAGGTCAATAAACCCCTGCTGGCTCGCTTGGTCCTTTACAAATGCATGAGCACAAACTCTGATTTGTTCAATAAAGAGCAAAAAAACTTCAGATGAAAAAGAAAAAAAAAACTTTTTGGAGGTTCCAACAAAGACTCACCGAACATCTGGGAAGTAGACAAATCCTCCCCCAGCTCCTTAAAACAAATACTAAGAACCACCAGCCTCAAAACATCAACTATTAATCACATTTGAAGCTATGTGGCTCGAAATGAAATACCCAAAACACCTTACCGCCCTGCACAGTCTTGAACTACACAATCAAAGGGAGCTTTTGCACCAAAACAGAATTTCAGTGGGTGACAATTTTCATGTATTTCATGGTAATCTGAAATTCTGTTTCACTCCATGCTTCAACACTATCTTTCACTGAGAAAATGACATTTTAGGCTGAACTGACTTAAAAAAAAAAAAAAAAAAAACGCAGATAGGGAACTAAGCATTTCCTGTCCTTCCCTGCAAACACAACAGAAGACAACCTTATCATCTCTGCTCTATATATTATTGTTAATTCATTATTAATCCATTGAATTCAGGGTGTGGATTTTCATCATTTGCAAATCCAAGGATTTAAACTTAACTACAATAAATTATTATTGTGAATGCTCTATCAGCAGATAAAAAAAATAAAGATGACTGTTCATGTGTTTCAAAGTACAGTGTTTTACAGGAAGTGTGGATATTTGAAAAGAAATGAACTGAGTGAAATCCAGCCCCTTTAACATACTGTATAATATTCCTGGAGCTAGATTGGTTGCCCTGTTCTTGATTCTGTGCACTTGGGCACATTTATCTCTGTATGTATTATTGATATACTCAGGAGATAATGTTACAACACATTCTTCGGGATCCATCAAGCTTAGACGGATAGCTGTTTTTTGCAGGACTCTCAGTGACTCCTTTTGGTGCTTTTGACAGTTGTAAACATATGTATACTGCTGGCATGGCTGAACCAGCCATCTATAATGGATATGGAGTCGTGTAGGGTGGAACAAGTCACCTCTGGTGAGATACTGGGACTCTATAAAATGTTAAAATGGGACTCTCCAAATATGCTCTGCATTTCCATGAATAATATCCACAGTTTAGAGGATGAAAATGTCAATCGCTCTCTGCCAGGCCTTCAGAGATTTCAGAATGTAATGAGGAAAAATATGTCTTTCTTAAATGACAATTTGTGGATCTTCTGCACCTTGGTGTGCTGCAGCCAGTCAGTATTTAATAACTTGGACTGAGTCCTCTAAACATCAAGATGTTCAGTATGCCATTGATTACGATACAGCAATTTTTATATATTCCATACAAAACTGAACATTTCTCCAAGGTTTTGCAAAATGCTGTTTCCCAAAACCACTGCTTTCTATGAATAATAATGTGTTGAGAAGTTTAAATTGGGTTTTAAGGCATTCCATGGCTCATACTTGGTTTTCCTTGAGCTCCCCTTGTTGCTCTTTGTGCTTGTGATTGCTCTGTTTGAATCCTTTTTGATCTCAGTGAGGCAGTTGACACCACAGACCCGGTCATCCTGCTTGAAAGCCTCAAAAAAGGGTTTATGTCACAGTTGCTGCCCTTCAAACGGTTCAGACCAAAACATTGCTGATAGATCATTTCCTGCTGTTGGAGGTAGTGCATCATCTCAACCGTATTTTTCCCATGGATTGATTTTAGCTGCTTTCTTGATTAAATACTCTTCAGGACCACACAAAGAGCTTTTAATCAATGTGCAAAAACTCTTTGTAGCAAGGCTCTGGCTGTAATTAAATTATTCAGAAGAAATATTCTGTCAATGTGTAATGAAAGCCAATACAAAATGTTCAATAACATTTGCAAGAAAAAGGATCAAACCATTCAATTACTATTAACTAGTAAAAGTGGAATTCTTCCACCCCTGAATATGTCTTCTATTTTTTAGGCCTCACTGATTTCCACTGTATTTAAATCTATACTCTCAGGTACTCTTAACTCTGCATGGTAATAATATTGGATGATCAAACTTGGTCACATCATTTGCAAAACAGGATATCAATTCCTCCAGTGAACACCCACAGCCTTCACAATGCACTGAAAATGTTTAATAAAAAAAGTTTGCAATAAAAAAGATGTTCATATCTAGTCTGTAATGAAATGATTAGAACTGAATCCTCTGTTAAATTATAGCAGTAGATTCACCTTAATGATTCGCTTCTAAAATATAAATTGACTTCTTCAAACTAAGATATATCACTAAACTGTGAGTTAATGATAATGAATCTAGGATTGCTGAGTTCCACCCATTCAGCTCTATTAATCTGATTCAAAAAAAAAAATAAAAAAATCTGCAGCCTTTCTGGAAATTACTGTTAGGTCTATGCATCAGAATCTAGTGGATTTTTACTCAAAACTTTTTCTAAGATCAAGATGTAAGAACTTTTCTATCTGGCTTACTCTGCTGAAAGTACTGATAAAATATGATCTTTTACAACCTTAAGAAAGTTTTTTTGTGCTTTTATTTCATTTCACTTTCATCACCAAGCTCAACACCAGTTGGAACTCTGCAGTCAGGCCAACTAAGGGCCAGGATCATAATACCCCTAATTTAGTGATTTTAAAAAGAGCTTCCTTAGTTTTTCTACTGATCCAATTTGTGACTTTTCCCTTCAAGGCTCTTTGACCACGAAAATGTGAAGAGATTAGGTGGGTAATATTATTAGCACCTAAAAAAACACCTCTCAAAACTGTTTTTTCTTTTTTAGACAACCATTTTGTTTATAATTAGCTTCTTCCTCATCCTGACCATCTTATTTGACTTTATTTCAAATAAGTCCTGCCTTTTTACTCTTTACCTAATTACTTTTATTGACTTTGTCTGAGCACTTCATTGACTTGCACTGATGATTATTTTTGAGACTTGGCTCAACAAAGTAGACAAGTCTGGCCTACCAGGTAAATTTCAGGATTGGATTAACCAACATGGTAAATCCAAACTCATACAACAGCAGAGGAGGTAACCCTGACAACAATGACCCCGTAGAGGAAGATCAGTAGCCACCTCCAAAGATGCCTGGGTCGGCCAAGAAGCTTAAGGAGTGCAGGAGGAGCAACAAACTCCAGCTGGCTTTGGGTCAGGAGGAGAGCTCCATGGGCCAGTGCTGCTGGGACACAAGCCAGGGATTGATCACCACACTAGACAAGTCTTGCCTACCAGGTAAGTTTAAGGCTCAGATTTACCACTCTACTTGGCATCACTGGGGCTGCAAAAAGGAAAGCCCAACATGAAGGCTGCAGAGAGGGTGTCCAGATGGCTTCGGATCAGGAGGAGTGATCTGTGGGCCAATGCTGCTGGGACAGAAGCCAGGGTCTGATCAATCTTGGCTGGGTTGCCTGAGCAAGGGTGTATGATGATGAAAGACCGAAACACCCGATGACCTCAGGAACATCTCTGAGGATGTGTCCAAACGCATCCTGGGACCTCTGAATTGCATCTGTCCATTATTTGTACCACTAACTGAGAACTGAAATCTATAAAATGCTGAAATAAAACAGTGAAAATCTGGCATCACATCACAATTTCACAGAGCTCAAGATGAGATCTTCAAATGTCCTGATTTGTCAAATTCTCACTATAAAAACTTACAAAGTCATAAAACAGAGAGAATCTTAAATATGAAAAGCTGAAAAAAGCTGAAGATGCCATTTTTTCTTGATAAATGACTTAAATGATTTATTGATTAATAAAACCATAGCCTATGAATTTTCTACTTAGTTAATAGACTGTACCTT
Organism: Toxotes jaculatrix; assembly: GCF_017976425.1. NCBI lineage: Eukaryota > Metazoa > Chordata > Actinopteri > Toxotidae > Toxotes > Toxotes jaculatrix. The sequence goes on from NC_054402.1 coordinate 4,494,819, forward strand.
TCAGCACTGCTGCATTATGCAGATTTTAGTAGTTGCTCTGAATCTGCAGAATCCCTCAAATCCTAAAAAGAAACATGAGCTGTGTGATTTGGGAACAGTGAAGTAAGTCCCATTTTCTTCAATACTTACAAATGATGATGATTTGTGAGAGCTACGTTTTCATGAAATGCTCAACCAAACCCTGAAATATTCTGGTACATAGATGATCAAAAACTGAAATAGTTATTGCTAACTTTGTCTCAAAAGCCTGGGAAAGAAGGCAAAATTGATTACTTATGCAGTATTTACTCTATTTTTCTTGTATTATATAGTAAATGTTTTGCCAATGGTGCAGACAATGACAGTTTGAAAACATGATTTGGAGAATTTTTTAAAGCTGGTTTCTTTATTTTTGGACTTTCTTTTTTTGTAGTACTGTTTGAAAATGTATATGCAGCACTCAGACCATGATTTATATGGATTTGTGGAGTCCTGTAAGTCAATACTGGCTGCCAATACTGTGGCTGTGTGCGTAGCACAATAGGAAAAAAAAACCAAAAACATTTAGTCATTGTTTTCAAATGTTTTAAAAACTTCACCCCTCTTGAAAGAAACTATATGACGCCAGGCCAGAAGAGAAGTCCACACACAGACTTAAGTACTGCAGAGCAGAGTGTGACCGTGAGACAAGGGCCAGTGATCAGCCCCATCCTCTGGGAAAAAAGTCAGAAAGCAATGCCTCGGAGTGATGAGTAAAATATGTGGATGGTGCAGTGAACCATCAAGTACACGTCACCTGCTGTAATGGTATTCACTTGATTAATTGAAGTTAACATGTCTGGTTCTCGAAGCTTAAACACTCAAGTTTGCCGTGCATATCTGATGAAAGGTCAGCTCACTCCAATTTATTTGCCAAAAAGGAGAGGACCCAGGGGAACAAGCACAGGCTGGGAATTTAATCAGAGTGCCACCCTGATGCTGAAAACTGCTTCTGCTCTGTAAACAGCCTGCTTCACGACGACGTGCACATCTGAATATGGGCGATGGTGTGTGACTAATGATCAATGACTGAGACAAACTCCAATCATAACATACTGACAAGTTTTGTTGACAAATATTTTGTTAGGAAAGACAGTGCTGATCAAAAGTAAGATTTAAGGTAATTGCAGTTTTAGTATACTTTAAAAACCTGCTTCATTGTGATATGTACTGATTATTATGAGATGTTGAAAAAAAAAAAAAAGAGACCATTTCTCATTCGGGATCCAAGAGAAAGAATTTCGCAGTCAGACAGAATCAAAGTGGGAAATTGATTAGAGGAGTTATTGATCCATTTATTTGAGCAATGTCTGTGTTAAAACTGAGTGGACTTCACCTCAATTAAGACCCTTGATGACTGCATGCGCTCAAAAAACGATTCAATTGAATACTACAACTCTACTATTCTCCAGCCTGCAGTCTGCCTTTGAACAGTATATACAGTTTGAGTTTTTAGCTGTCAAGTGCAGAGTATGTGAATGACTAAATGACTTATACTGCGACACATTACATTTATAGTAGGCGGGGGATTTCGTTTTTGTGTAATTAGAAATTATATTCCTGAGTCCTGCTCTTGCCGAGTTGCTAAGATGCTGCAATAGTGATAAAAATGGGTGAATTTAAATGAGGACAATTTTAAAAGAGCTTTGTCACAGAAGACGCGCTGCATTTAGAGGAGATTTACTACATTTCACTGCCTGCACTATGCAAACATTTAAGATTTTTGAGCTGTACAAGACTTAATTTATGTTTTAGGTTAAGTTTTATCTAAAGTTCTAACCCTTCAGATTTTTCCCGGGTTGATTTGCTGACGCGGTTTGGCACAATAACAGCTTGGTTAGGGGACGTTTGTCATGGTGGTTATAATAATAACCACGTTGTTAAAGTCATGGAATGATTGCAGTCATGATTCGAAGAAAAATCAATGTGTGTCGGCTAGAAACTGAAAATAAACAGCTGTCTCCCGTGTTTACGTCCTATGTATTGTTGACACATCCATCCACCCTGACCTCCTCTCAGACTTTCCTGCTCTAAAACACCACTGCCAGACTTCCACCTTTGCTCGCTAGAACACTGGCTGAAACAACTGTCATTCGTCTTAGGAGTAGAGTCTGACTGGATTACATGCATGCATTGCTTTACTCGGATTTGTTGTTGCACATTAAAGCAATTTCAGTCCAGCCCTGGAATGGTGGACTCTATTGACATAATACAATAAATTCATTTCAGAAATATCTTTATAACTTAATTAAAACCAAAGCTTATGAAAATCTACAGGGGGTGTCACAATTTACAGAGACAGGCTGATATATGGCAAGATTTTCCTGCTGTATGCCATTCTCCAATGCCACGAACGTACGTTTGCAAAAAATTGCCAGAGCCCTCAAACAGTACAGACAGCTAGTCGCGAAGATGTGAGCTTTCAAACCCAAAGAAATGCTTCACAGAGAGAGGGCATTCAACCATCTTCCCTTTTCCTGGCAGTTACCACAGCAAACCTCCCATCAGTATGAATGAAGAAACAGCAGAAGAACAGAGAAAGAAAAGAAAAATCACATGCTGTGCTGTCTGGAGAGAGATGTCCTTCATGGGCTACAATACAGCAAATGGTATTATTATCTGACTACTGCATTCTGCTATTCCTCTGTCAACTCTTTCCTTGGTGTGCTTTCACTGTGATGAGGAAAGAGCCATTTTTCACCTTGTTATTTACATACAGCTGTAATAATCCTCTGTGTTCCTTCCCCATCATATTCATTTTGAAATTCTACAGTATTTACGATTAGGGGCTTTGGAGCGCATACCCAAAACAGGCGGAGGGTAATGAATAAATTAAGCATTAGAGTGAAGGCAGAGTCCTACTCAGAGGTCACATGTATTTTGCTGCCATTTTAAAACGGGCAGATCACTGAGAAATATGGCAGAAGAATACGTCCAGTCAGATGCAAGTGAGCGGCTGTAAATGCGCGGCCATTGGGGAGCATCTGAATTATTTATGGTGCCTCTTGTTGTGCTGCACAATCAGGGGAGGTTTATTTCAAACAAAGGGAGCATGATGTCTGTTATGACTTTCTGTTATGCTTTGTCGCACAATGTCATGTTTGTAATCCCCATTTTCATCTGCATTAGATTTATTTTATTTGATCTATGAAACCGCTGACATGTGGTTGTAATTGATGCAGCTGTGATTGCCTTCAGAGCTGTTGATGTAGGGAAAAAAAAAAAAAAGCAGTTGTGGGTGTTTGGATCAGAGAGCAGAAAGCTGCATTTTAGCATGCTCTTAATCTGGTAACTCTCATCTCTCTGCAGCCTGGGACGTCCCACTACGTCTGTCTCCAGAGATGCCAGGTCTCACTGATATAATTCTCCCGAGAACTTCACAGCGTGAACCGTTAAACATGGCACTTTTGTACGACTTCATACTGAGAGGCTGTTTGCCTTTTCTTACCGAAACTCCACCGGCACAGTTGAACACATTTATAATCTCTTCTGCAGTCGCTCCAATATATTAAAAAAATATTACAATTTAAGGTATATAAGTAAAGGAAAACAACATGTAAATGCTTCATATAGCGTATACTGCCACACCTTCCTCTAAGTAGCAGCATATTACATTTCTCTGTGGGTCAGTGGCTGCAAGCTCAAATTAGTTGTTGGACAGTAAAGAGAAAGACTGACAGAAACAGAGACAGAGTAGCTATTAACAGCAGTGATGCAAACAGTACATGCAACCTCAAAGTGCCTTTTTGTGTTATTATTGTGTCTGTCATGTCATTCACAAAATGCTATATTTTTAAAGTCCTTTGTGATGTTCACTCTTGTCTGTTGTTGTGACAGTCTTATTGTTGCATGTGTGTCTAGATATTTGTTCTGAAATGTTTTACTAGGTTTTAGCTCTATCTTATATCAGCTTATTTTATTTTACAAGGACCATAACAACACAACACACAACCAGTTTTCTTGTTCCACTGGTTTTGATGTTATTTTATCGGCTTGTTTGATTCTTTTAACGTATAACATTACCATGCTCAGGGACTACCAAAGATAATTAGCCTTTTGGCTAAACCTGACGCATGTACATCATACTGATGTTAATTCGTTTGTGTGCTAAATAAATAAAGTGAATCTTAAAAGTTATGCCAATGCCACCCCGTTCCAGTTCATTTCCTGCTCCAGCCTAATGAATGTGCCTTTAATTCTGTATTTTAGCAGAATTACTTGTTAGTTGCTAGTGTACATGTGACAAGTGTACAAACACAATAATTTTCCACAACAGCTGAAAAATCACTACTTTTGAGCAGATGGGAAAGGTTAGTAGAAATAATGAACCTCTCCATAATTGTTAATGCTAATTAGCTGCATTTGTGTGACCACATTCCTTGTCATGTACAAACGCACAGTGGCAAACGTTACAGAAACACTTGATCAGCCAGTAGCTGCATTAGTTTTCCTGTTGGCACTGGCTTTTTCTTTCAGCCTATTTGTAAAAGAAAGGTTCGAGCAGTTGTTACACACAGCTGAACTCTCCGGACCAGTAAAGTCAGCAGCCTGACTCAAGAATAAACCAACAGATACAAGCAGTGCCACAAGGAATAAGACCAGACTGCTAATTCCTTACTATGCATAACAGACCAGTAATGTAATAATATATTGTTTGAAGTGGATATGAGCCTAATAAGCACTGTGAATGTAACAAATACATAAAGGATGTAAACAGTATAAATGTTCTTGCTCTTCAAATGTGTTGACCTGTCACCCACTAACAACCTGACTGGTTTAAAATTTGTACACCTCCTTCTCAGACAGATCCAGAACCCAGTCAACCTGAACGCAGTTATAATCAGCAGAACTCACTCTGTCCGTCCAGGATAAAAGTCCATAGATCCAATTTGAAATCAAATGCCACATAATCATCAAATTTAAACATTTTCTGAACTATCAAAAGTAATGCAAGTCGTTTCTATCCGTACATCTTTGCCTTAAGTTACACAGATTTTATTTAGACAGTTTAGCCATGCATGTTTTTGTTTGATGTAGCTGGAGTTCAAATACAGTTAATTCTTTATTATTTGATACATTTAGGAACATGGTTATATTTCCCTAGCAGCTAAATTCATACATACAAGAATATAAATAGCAGGAAACAATTTAGCACAAGTGGCCCAGACAATTTCCAACAACGTCTGGCGTAGGGCTGGCCTACTTCCTGTGTAACTCTGAGTACGGATACATACACAGAAAAAAAAAAGATATATTTGTGAAATAAACGGATGTAGATAGCAGCTTTGAGTTAAAACCAACTAGCTCCTATTGACTGCTTGATAATAAATTGTAAACTGTATGTTCATTGTTACAACCAGGGCTGTTACATTTCATTCATAAAAGGCCAGAAAATATTTAAACAATTTTTGCTTAAAAAAAATTACAATTAATTGGTTATGAAAATGCTTTGTTGATTCATTTTCTGGCAATCTCTTTTTTTTTTTTCAGTAAGCTCAGGTATGTGACTATAAAACCCCTGCCTGTGAGCTACTGCATATTATCGCGCTTGAGAGCCAACATGTTGTCAGTAAGGTTTCTAATTTTGGAGACACCTCCCTCAAAGGTGGGCCAACAAAAGCTGAGGAAACACAGACTGCAGTTGAAGCCGAATCAGCCGGGGTGAACTCTCAAGTCACAGAACTCAGTGGGAATTTTTATGTCAGTCTTTCACATGTCATATTTCAACAATAGGAGTCAGGCTGAAAGAGGCTGCTGATCCTCTGATAATTCAGACACACTGTGAAAGAAAGCCTGTCTTTGGAAAGTAAATATATGTGGGTAGCCTATAAATACTGCAAATAATGATGCTATAAATAATAACTTTATGTGAACTGAATATAATGAAAATAAATTAGCATATTCATTTGATCCTTTATGGAAACGCAGGTCTTTATATTACTCTCAAAATGAAGGGAGAGCTTCACGTTTCACTGTAGTTTTTTTAAACAAAGATCCTAGAGGATTACGCCCCATTTGCAGCTTGTCTTTGAGATCAGACAGCAATTTGCTGCTGTGTGAGATGGTAAGTCTTGCTGCACTGCACACGTGGGCAGCGATTGAGAGGAATGTTTGCTCACCTCTCCATCATAATCTGTTGTTCATCAAAGAGATCTATTTTCTGCCCCCTTTGTACCTGTATCACTGGATTGCAAACTCTGACAAAGTGCCTGAGTCCCTGCTCTTTAATGATGATATATGGGAGTTATCCTGAGGATGCTGTCAGATCAGGGATGTGCCGTGGGTGGAAACCTGGGTGGTCGCACGTGGAGAGTAAATAAAAAAATATGGTTTTTTTTCTGTAATTCAAAAAGATTACTTGTGATGGAGTGCTGCTCTGAACATGTCGGGAAACAACTGAAAGTAGTTCAAGGCTTTAACTCTGTTAAATTTATCTGAATTAATTATCTTAACACTGACTATTAACCCTCATTTTCTAATGTGTTTATCTGTAATTGGGGGTGTCAGGACTTAGGCCATTACTGGGGGAAGGAATCAAAGCAGTTCAATATGTTTTTCAGCTGTAAAGTAACAAGTAATGTGCCTTCATAAGTTTTGATTTTCAGGTAGCTGTAGATGATACTTGTCTTTGATGATTTTTGCATCAGTTTGTGCATTTTCAGAGATCTATGCCACTGCCGTAATGAAGATTAATTCAAGAATCCTCAGATAAACATACTCCTAAAAATGGATTCCACTGCGTGTGAAATCTAGCTGTTGTTCAACTCGCATTGCTTTGACACAGTGCATTTTGCAACAGCCATTTCTCAAACTGACACAGAATAAAGAAGGGTTGCGGCCTCCTCCTGTTTAATTATAGCGCCCTGAGAAAAGCAGCAGATGCCAACAAAACACATCAAAACAGCTATTTGCATGAAGAGAATCTAATTTCAAAATGAGTCAAGAATCCATATTTTGGTGTGCTGATATTTTTGGTATGCTGAACGTGCTCTCATGGAGGAAAATTGTTAATCTAAGAGCTCTTTCAATTTTCCGGGATATTACACTCATGTCAGTTGGTTTTGCCTTTTCCTGCTGTATGATAACATGTGACATACATTTACTTTAGGACGTGCGAGTCGGCTGCAAACCAGTGAAATCTTGCACAGTTTAGTAAAAAATAATAAATGTTTAAATAATATTCTGTATTTCACACATACAATACACACACAAATACATCCCCTGTGTTGCTGGTTATAATCAATCAGTTATAAAATACTTTCCTGAGGCCTTGTTAATTATTATCAAGCATTATGGTAATGATTTTATTCTATATAGAAGAAATGAGTATTTACATAACCTGAGGTAATGCTAATGAAGCCTTTGTCAAACGTATGGGGAGGAAAAGTGTTAAATAGGAATTTTAAGAGCATCCCAAAGCATCAACACTAATTAAATTACATGTTATTTATTTATTTACTTGTTGATTTATTTTTCTGCAATCTCAAGTTTCCATCAAATGGATTTGAACTTTTTTTGGTTTCTGCATTGGTACTGTGGCTGTCAGCAGACTGTTTCAGACACACCCTCTCTCTCTCTCTGATTAAGGGTCAGACAGATAGACTTGATTTGTTTTGACTCCTGAATCGAAAACTCTGACCTCTTTGATTCTGTTAAAAAATAAATAACGCATACGTTCATTTTACATCTTTGTAGTTTGAGCGTGAAGAAATTTAATCAAAACACTTGTCAACATGAGTACTGGGGCAACTTTGAAAACTCACTTTTCTTTCTTACACTTTTTCTCCAATTACACAGAGGAAACGTTAAATTAAAATCCATGTGTTCTCACACTATCACTATCCTCATTAGGACTCTCTGCATATTGCTCCATTCTTTTTGAACTTTTCACATACACTATCTAGAGACCTGTGGTGTGTCTTTGAGGTATCAGTGTCATGATGTTTGCAAATGGTTTTTCTCATTAAAAACAACTGCACAAAGCCAACTCGTTTGCACTAACAAGGACATATGAGGAAAACAACAAACGCATGAACCATATAAACTACAATAATGAATCTGTGTCACACTCTGTTCTGGGCAGCCTCTCTATACAGAACTGCTTTTAGAAGGAAAACTAATGGAAGTATTGTCACCTGGACCTCACATGTATTAAGATGTCAAAGGTATCAAACTCATTTCTTGCACTCAATCCCCCTGCAAAAGAGGCCAGAATCCCCTCCTCAAAGAATACGAGGATAATTAATAATCTCATGACCACATCATCAACTTGTGTTTAATTTAACATCACACACTAAAATATTCAGAGTGGCTAGTGTGCTCAGAGCTTAATCAAAATACCTAAATTAATCTGTTTCAAAGAACCTTAATCGCTGATTGCTACTCATTTCTTTAAACCATAAGCAGCTTTATAACCCTTTTTTATATGTTTCCAGGTGGGAAAAAACAGTGGCTAACGTGATAGTTTTGCCTTTAAATGTTTAGTTATTGCTCATACTATGGATTATTAACTTTCCATTTCCACTCAATTGCCAAATTAGCTGATATAGCTGATTTCTGCTTCCCCGTGAAATGCTGAAGCCAGACACTATCTGTGTGCAGGGAAATATCCTACAGGACTGATGGTTCAAAGCAAGAAAAATCAATGCCCTCTCACGGTGCCACATTATGTAAACCCCAGCCACCTGAAAACGATCAGTTTCAATATCTGCAACGTTCAGCTCCAATGCCTGGTGTGTCTTCATGTCTCTCATTTATACTCTGATATGGTGTCTGTGCAGCACTGTGAATTTTTTTACTAGCTCCTACTCCTGCACAAGCACACATAATGTTCCACTATAACAATATACTGTATGAGCGTCACAGAAAATAACCTTTAAAAGGACGTTTTGTAAGTTTTGGATGCATGGATTGGCTTGTCAGCTTATTTAGGGGCCAGTCTACATAATATGTGCTTTACTTTTGTTACTGACTTGTATTCTATATTGCAGTAAAACTAATTTCACTTCAGTAAAGCATTTGAATACTCCATCCACCACTGGGTAAAACTCTGACAAGAAGAAAAGATCTTAATAGTAATGGCTGTAATAAGTTATTCTTACTCGCATCAGACCACATATAAGATGACACTGCTATCAGGAGGTACAGGTGATTCCTGTAAAACACAAGAAAACTAATTTACCCAGGGGATATCGAGTTATGTAACTCCTTTGTGCTCACATAATAACTTTTGTTTTAGGGCCTGGGAAAGTTGACACACAATTACCACTGTAGAGGCTTTTCATGACATTGATGAAGCTGTTAGTAAAGGGCCACAAAAGCCACAAGTCAAATCTTTCAGTTCCATTACAGACTCTGACTTCTTACCAAATGGAGCAAAGAAGAAATTTTGCGGGTTGTTAAAAATAAAGGAAATGGGAAAACAATAGGGGGAAAAAAAACCCCAAAGTAATGTCACAGTACAAAGCTCAGATATTTTATTTTATTTATATATATTTTTTTGCAAGAGGCATTTATAAAAACACGTCATTAAGAATATCCAGCTGCTCTTTTCACTGAAAGCTGATAATGTGCTCTCGCAAGAGTTTTAACAAAAGGAGCACACATGTGGCAGCGGTTCGTGCTGAGTTTATGTCATGTGAGAGTACAGCAGCTGAAGAGCCGTCTTTATCTGCAAGCAGTAACATGAAGACAACTCGGATTGTCCTAGAATAACAGCAGCAGCACAATACAGACATTCACCTACCAGGGATCCTCTTTAAGGTCTGATGTGTGCTTAATGGCTGCTCCATAAATAATTGCTTAAATACAGTATATAACGGTGAGTGGAGCCTCCCTTCCCTGAATTATCATTTACAGTAAAAAGCAAATTCCCTTGAATATCTATGACCAGCCACAAATTCCTATGAGTAATATCAGAGCTGTGCACGTTCATGAGGTTATCAAACCATCTATTGTATGTATTCTCAATCCGTGTTCACAGCAGCCAAGGGTGTTTTCTGCTGTTCATCAGAGGGGCTGTTTTCCCTATTGAGATAAGAAATTAAATCTGCAGGAACAGAGGATGCTGGGTTTGCTGCAGGGTGGCGAAGCAGCAGCTCTAATAATGGAGCCGACTCCCATTGCGCAGGCTATGAGGCAAACAGCCGTGGCGCCAGCCCAACCCTGCCTATGTGAGAGGATAGCTAACAGTGTCACTCGGAGGAGGCTCACTCCCTCTCCCTCTCCCTCTGTATGTGAACATGTGGTTAAATCTGCATGTGACATAGAGGGGAGGAAAAGAACAAGATGTTGTGTTTTTGCCTTCATGTCTGTGTGGCATTTGAGTGAATATATGCAGGAGAAAAAAAAGAAAGAAAATGGGTAAAACTGTATGACTTGCCTTTGTGATTAATGTAGTGGGAATATGCATGCATGGTGAGTCAAACATACTGAGCTTGTGGATTGATTGAGTCAGAGAGGGGAAACATCATTTTTTTCAGCATATTGTTATCAAAGCCTTTCCCCAATATCCCTCTGCCCCATCACTTTCTGCTCATGCTCAAAGTCTAGATGGGTAATGTGTGGTAGTATATTATGTAAATGCGAAGAGGGTTTTAATTTCAATTTGGGAACTCACCAGAATATCGTGTCGTTTTGGATGCTCCTCACAGGGTTCACTTCAAAGCAGTCTGCAGAGAGAAATAAACGGTCACACCTTAATGTGCAAGCACAAATAACATTGGGGGCCCATACGGCACCAGTTGTAATAGTGTCAGAATCATAAAAAGGTTCAATTTATAGTTCAATCTTTGATTCCATCCCAGACTCAATACAAATGATTTGATATTTCTATAGTGGTGGAACAATCACTTTCTGCCTGAAGCCTTTCTGCCAGACGAAATTTAAAAAAGGAGAAATTCAAGCAGAAACATCATTTTACCTCCCTCCCTCTTTAAAGATGATTTCCTGCTTTATACGCATAACTAATATTTGTCTTTTGCAATGTATTATAATTAACCTCAGAGTGAACGCTGGAACATTTGCCTTACCTTCAGGTTAGTTTTTTTCTTTCACCTGTTATTGTTTTTCCATTACAGCTATCATATAAAATGAATGAATTCAGTGAATATTTACTGCTGAATATATACCATGCACTGTCCTTGTATGTTTGTCACAAATGAAAAAAAACAATGCAATACAATTAATACTGAGTGAAGAGAGAAACATCTTAAATGATGATGAAAATATCTGCAAACGCTGTGCATAAATAGATGCAGAGACAGCAGTAGGGATGTGTAAAGAAATAGCAAAGGAATAGATAAGGAATACAACATAAAACTACTAATAGAAATATGTAAGGTATATGTATAGGCCTATACATAATCCTGCTTCCCCAATGCACAATAGCAAAGTTAGAAAGCACTGGCTACCACTGATTTTTGATAAGGCATCCTGCATTTGAAGGCATAAACGTAAATTCAACCCTTAGTTAGCAATGATAATGGCTGGGAATTTACCACTTGAAATTAATTTTAAACAACAGGTCATTGATTTCATACAGAGGTAGAAAAAAGCAGAGTCTTGCCAGCGACTGTCAGTTCTGTCCGATAAAATGTCAAATATCATTAAACAGATTTTGTTAGCCAGTTAAGCTAAAACCAGCTGCATGGATGTAAATCTACAGAACAGAAGACTGTAAACTTTCTTAAATCCAATACAGAGCACGACAGTGTTACTAAAGTTAGCGTAAAATCTCAAAGCATCCAGGATCAGATTCTATGCAGTGCAGAAATAGTGCACAGTGGATGTGCTTAAACATTAGTTTAAGTCAGTTATAGTCAGGTAATGATGTGCTTCTTGGCTTGGTTGCTACTGTAGGTAGTAACCTAGTTAGTCAGACATGCTATCGGTTACAGCTTATGTTAGAGCAGATAAACACACTGTAATCCATTCATTACACTTTCATTCTTGTGCATTTGATTTTGGAAAGGCCTTAAAAAACACACACACACACACACACTGCCCTACAATCTCTTCATAGCAAAGTACTGCTGAGCCTTTGAAAGGCTTTCTGGCAAGCAGAAAAATATCAACAAAGTTTATTCCAATGACTGCCTTCAGAAAATCCTGCGGCATTTATTTATAGATTTTTCCTTATCTTTTCTGGTGACTTTACCTGCTGAGAGCATATAAATACCGGACACGAACATGAGCATCGGTGCAGTTACAAAAAACAGACCAATTTTTTTAGTATTGCTGTTACAGTGACTGTAGTGACAAGTCTAAAAATATAAAAATAACTCTGCGGGACTGCGGTGAACCAAACAAAACAAGTTAGGTGTAAATAGCTTTCAGAGGGTGCAAACAAACTTATTTAAACTACAGCAGAACTGTATATAGGCTAAAACAGTTGAGCCACAGTTTCTCCTCTCTCTCTCCCCGATTCAAACCTACAGGGGCACATGGAGCTATCACAGTTAATTGAACCTTTTGTAGATGAAGAAAAAGTTTTCCACTATTTTTTTTTCTTTTTTCGGGAGTAATCAGAGTGGGATAACTCTGATTCTCCTCTGTCAAATTTAATTGCCACGGCAGCAGTCTTGATTAGGATCTCAGCAGTGCTTTTTATCAGCTGCAGCCACAGCAACGCTGGGTGTTTGTCCAAGCAAGACATATTTACCAAACCAAAGTCTGACTTCTACCAATGTGTAAACAAGGCAGACCTCTACAAAAGACTGACATTGAGAGCAACCTTCAAAGGCGGCGGAGTAGCTGTCCATTACATCCAAAAGAGACATGCCTCTTCTTCCTCTTTAGCGTCATGTTTGCATCTCACCCCGTTTCTACAAGAGCTCCCTTAACATATAAGTGATTTTCTGAACATTTAACTAAATCTAAAATCTTCCTAGTGTTATTAAGGAATCAGTGACATATCATACGGTGTCCAGTTTTTAATATAACTTAAATCCTTTCTTGTCAAAGCACCATTAAGTAACATCTAATGGCCAGCTTTCTGACTGACCTAAGACAGTGATGTGAGAAGTACAATTTCACGCATGTTTCACTTCACTGAGACGTCCATCCTATGTTCATGTTCCCTGAAGCATTCACCACTAAGGAATTGATTAATACACACTGCACACACACACACACACACACACGCACACACACACAAACTCACACTGCAAATATCACCCGTGCTTTTCATGCTGCTGTAGCTGTAATCTTACATGTTGTGACTGCATGCTAACTGCCCCTCCATCTACTCATCAAACTCCCACGCAGGCACATCAAATACATACACTGCATGCACACAGACTTCAGCTGAGTGGCACAGTGATTAGACGTATGAGAGGATTTTCTTCTCTACATTTTAGTGACTGCTGTCATTTTTATAATTAAAAACACTGGTAGTGGGATGTGTGACTTGCAGAGGAGAAGGGAAAGGTTGCGCACTCAAAAACAAAAGCAGTTTTGCTTCAAAACATCCTTTAAAGATCAGATGTCGTCAGGGTCATATACAGCTTCCAGGAATATCTTCATTTCTGGTAATGCAACAGGATTACAGAAACAGATGCTGTGGTGCTTTTAAAGATTGACCAGTGTGGTTAAAACAATATTGCTGCAACTTCTGATTATTTTCACTGTCATTTGCCACTGCCTGTTATATTCTCAAGTCATTCATGATTTGTTGGGAAAGAGGAATAAACACTGATCATAATTTCCCAGAGCCGAAGGTGAATAATTCAGATTATTTGTTTTATCCGACCATCCGTCAAAAATCAAAGAAATGAATCAGATCCTCACCTTTGAGAGCCAGGGACCAATCCTCTCTCATTCTACATTTGCAGCGAATTCTGGTATTTAGCCTCGGACAGATGGACCGTGTCAAGTCTGTATAGGCTGTTGATTGACTCCTCCTCTAATCTCAACATTCACACTCAGTCCCGATGGGAACAAGACTTATGGGCTTCACTCACCTCGGGAGAGTGGGAAAGAATATGGAGGAAACACCCAAGTCAGTAAGATTCAGAGTTATAGAGCTTATATCGTGTCCTCCAGACTTAAAAAAAACAAAAAAAACAAAACATGGACCCAAGCTCCTTTCATCTGTGCTGGCATGGCTATGGACAAGTAGGTACTTTGATTCATATGGTCTAGGGCTGCACAGCTGAGATAAAAAACCAAAAAACAAACAAAAAAAAAAAAAAAGAAGCTGACGAATAGCAAGCCTCGTCTTTTTTGGCTTCTACGAGAGTGATTTTGTTGAACGAATAGCTGATTTGATCAGTGATATTAGCTACAGTTTAGGAATTAAGTGTGGAAATGTGTTTCAACATTACATATCTGCAGTTAAATTATTACATGGACTCACTGTGGAGCCCTGTGTGAGAGGATTTTGAAGCTTGGTTCCCCCACAGGTGAAGTAGACCTTATGATCATAATTACAGGCAATTAACTATATAATATATTTAACTGTGTGCTGTCCTCAAAACCACCTACAACATGTGTTGTTGTGTTGTTTATCAGTGCACTGCTGTTTAGTTGTGTGTATAGTGTGTTTTTTTGTATATGTATCCTGCATAAAACTGTAAATAAAAAAGTTGCAGAAACTAGAAAGGATTTGATGTTTTTTTCTTGGAAAATTATTGAAACAATTAATATACTTGTTAATCGGTTTTCTCTTTCAGCTCAATACACAGGCAGTCTTATATATAAATATGTATAAGACTGATTTATACGTGTATGTCGATGCTGTCAGGCTGATGGTTTTCTTTTCTCTGTTTCCCTAAACCCAGTGTAGCAACCCTGGCTTCTCATTTGTGGCCGTCCTCAAGGACAAACAGCTATTTGTTCAGTGTTTCAAGATCTCAGAGCTTCTGTACACAGGGTGAGGCAGCCGTTTGGATAACTGTAAGCTTGGATTATGTCTCCACATACCGACAAAATGGATGTTCAGTTTTTCACTGATTTTGCAGTGTTTTTTTTTTTTTTTGAACAGTTGAACAGCTGAAAAGTGAAACATGCTATTGCCTGCATTTTGCTCTACCTGTTGGTGTGTGACTAGAGGCCAGCGATGTCCATAGAAACATTATCACCTCTCAGTCGCAACACCCTCTAGAATTCTTAATGAAGAGTGAAAAAAGAAGCAGCTACAGGGCCTTTCTATAGCAGTGTCTAAACCATGTGTGAAAATGCTAGGCACACAGCACATCCACTTCTCTATTACTCTGCCCGACTTGCCACAAGGCTAAAATAAATATTTTGAGGCCAGGACCCACACAGCTATTATAAAACCCTCAATAATAAACAAATAAAGAAACACACATTTGATATTGGGCCATGGTGAACTTAACCAATTGGATGAATTGCGAATAGTGGCAATTCAGAGGCTGGCCTATGCAGTCAGGGTGAGGCCTGGTTATTCTGCCTGTTTAATCCCCCTCTCTTGAAGCGATCAGTGTGGAATACAAAACAAGAAGCGACATGGCGAGAAAGGAAAGGATGCTTAACTGATGGCTTGACGGCAGCATTTGCCTTTGTCGCACATGTTAAGCTTGTTGTGATTTTCATCAGATACCAAACAGCCATGTTACTCCGCTGCCTCCGCTGAGTGTGATTTAACAGACAGCATATGGTTCTCTTAGCATGCCCACACAGTTGGCACACTGACCATTACCAGTACCTCCAGGGCGGCAAATGTGACCTCCAGAGATGAGAGAGCTCCAGACAAAGGCAACAACCCAAGGCAGCAAAGTAGAGGCCTATACTGTGGGCTGCACTGCAGAGGGCTGGAACACATGAGTACACAGAGATAATGGCGGTGGCGGAGGTGTAAAATGATGAGGAAGGAATTGCACTGATGTTTTACTATAATATTTACCATGACTAGGATGTTTTGACTCCTTTGTTCGGAAGGGAATCTCGTCGTGGTGCAGACACTGACCGTGGTGACACTGAGCAATAATACAAGTTGCCTGAGAGGATCACATCAAATAATATACGCTCTAATAATTGCTCTGGTTATGCAGCTATTTTTAATAAATAAATAAAGAAAAAACTGAGTTAGATTTGCAAGTCTGTATTATCCTAAACTATGTCCCACATATATAAGTCAGTGAACCAAGGGGAAGATGCTAATAGAATAATGCACTTGTCTCGTCATATGAATAATAATGCAATAAGCACAACACAAAGTAGTGCACCAGTGGCAATAGAGGTCAGCAGGGTTACCAGCGAGCTTCCAACATGCAGACTACGAGCATGCGAAGGATCAGAGTTTCCCTCCGTTCTTGATGAGTCAGGGAGGATCGTCTCTGTTGCTCATGATCTGATGCTCTGGTAGTAAGCTCTTTCCCCTGCCCTGCCCCCCTTGTGAGCTGAAGCCTCTGATGATGTCCGTACTGCTATTTATACACTTAGCCATGCTCAGCACATCTACCAAGTACCACATAAATAATCAGTAGGTATGAGAGACAGTGTGCAAGAAGGATGGGCTTGTTTTAACACAGCAACTTCTGGGCTCGTACTTTCACAGAGCAATGTACCACGTTCGCAACATCCCACTTCTGACTCGATGTTTCATTCTGTGCTGACGTACTCAACTCTGGACCAAAACAGAGATTTTACTCTCTGTTTTTACTCTGACATAAACAAGTGTATTGATGGGTACTTTGACTGCAGAGCCTTTAATGGTCGTATTGATTGTACTGAACAGTACCGATTAGGAGCACCCCCCCCCACAAGGGATGGCTGCGCAACTTACTCTGTCTCTTTTTTTAATATCTACTAGGGATGAGTGAGTCCATGAAATTTGGTTTCAATGTAAAGTAATACGAGGGCAAAAATCACTGATACTTCTATTATTCAAAGTAACTAATGTACCATCATCCGGGGGGAGAGACACTTGTCATGATTTATGAGGTGAATGCATCATTAATAAACTACTGAATAAATTTACAACTAAATGCTTTGCAAGTTTCCTTTTTTCGGTTTTCTGCTAATTACTAAAACTCATGCATGTTACAGCACAGGCTTTTCTTTTTAAATAGCAAAAATGTTTATTGTGTGAATATTCTGAACTAACATGCGTACACGCACATGCATAACAACACCCCTGAGCGAAATCTGAACCTGCACGATTTTTTTTTCTTTTTTGTATTGATCCTATTGACTCTAGTATTGATACTCAAAACAAGACTTTGTATTCTTGTAATGGATTTGGGTGCAAATCTGATTATATTCCAGAAAAAAGGTGTAAATACTCATGGGTCTGTCCAACAAATTCCATGTAATTTTGGCCCCCCGGTTGCCCATATAGCATAACCCCACCCCTAGTTTACATTTTATGCTAATGGTTGCACTCAGTGTCACAAAAATGGAAGGAGAAACACACATTATAATCAGCTGGTTGGGCTGGGATGAGCTTCTGTAATGGCACATAATGTCAGCTGTGTTCACCCCCTTTAAAAGCTGCACACTGTCTCCTAAAGGGCTGCAGAGAGAATCCATTTTGGCTTCTCCTTTGAGTAAACTGGTCCTGTGCACAAGGTGCCAAGGCCCAAAGCACAAATATACTGCACCCCAAATACGATTATACAGCACAAATATTCTTCCAAGGGTACATCATGTCCCTGGTCTAATTTAATTTGTGTTTCATGAGACACTGAAATTCACCATTCTTGCCATGTGTACAGTATGTGCTTGTAGTTGTTTACCAAACAATGAAACCTGTGAGCCACGTGTTCATTATTTTTAATCTGTTGCCTGATTCAGAATTTCATTCAGTTAATCACACAGTCTATGGGTTTGTTTACACATACGCATTTCCACCTCTTAAAAATGTTATTTGTTGAAGGTTGGGCACTATACATATACTTGGGAGTCTGTGTGCAAATTTGCCAACAAGGTGTTCAGAAAAGCACAGAAGTTTGAGTAGTTTTTTGGTGGAGCCTGGCGCCATTTCAGATGATTAAATTCATTCATTAAGGGACCGACACTGATTTGAATAACTGTGCAATTTCACTTGGAAAAACTGCAGCACATCCTGTAAATTAGCGGCTACAGCTGGAACACATGCATCACTCCCACTGCTGTCTGATGGCTACATGTTTTTAATCAGCTGAAAGGGAAGACTTTCATATATCCTACACGTAGTTGTACATGACATTACGGGTAAAAAATTAACCAAAATTAAACCCATTTTAATTACATAAACTTTGTGGGATTTTGGAAATGACAGTGTGTGTGCCTTCACACTAAAGCCATGACAAATTCTACTGGCACTTGCTTTTAAATTTAGAGGTGTTCTGAGAAAACGACGCTTCAACAATTTTATACCAAAACTGCTTCACCCCTTGATCTGCCTTAACACAACCTGCACCTGCATGTCACACCTTTTAAAAGATTCTCTTTCATCATGTCTGCTTGGCACCAACAAGTCAAAACAGCTGTTTGGGGAAACCATCGTCCCTTCCCCTACCTTGGCACAATCAAACTTAATTTGGAGCCAAAACACTTGGACAAGCATTACGCTGCCTGCATTTGCACCTGAAATAAGTTGCGTTCCACACTGCAAGGAAATAGAGCAGTATGCCTTTTGTTGCCAACAAGGTTTCAATACACAAAAAAGAAAAAAGGAAAAGCAAAGGCTATGGGTACCCCAGGCAGCTATTTTGCCTTGTAGCAGCCAGGGAGACACAATAAAAAAACTCAAGTTTTGTACCTCGTTACATCGACAGATGTACTCATTCATAGGGAAAAAAAAAAAAGACTCAACACAAGACCTTTTAAGTCTGCTGAAAAGGCAAAGTTAAAAGCATTTTGAGGATCATATTATTAACTATCTGAAACACAGCAAATGTCCAAATAGCAAATTATTATCAAATGGGCAGAATAAACCTAAAACAGATCCCTTCATATTAAAGCATGAAGACATACAAGGCAGTTTTCCTGCAATACAGCTTGATTTTAACTTTCTTTTCTATTATTGTGCATGTGTATCAATATAGTGGAGAATAATACAGTCCACTGCAGTAAAAACTAAACGTTTTAATTTTAGCTCATAAAATTAGAGCACAATTTATACAAATCTGCAGTATCCCCTTTAATTCAAAGACGTTCCTGTTTAAAGCTTCATTTTAATTCAAAACTCAGTAATTGAACTGGAATTCATGAGTTCTGAATTGACCACAATGAGGGTGTTTACCAGGCTTTTGCCCCACGAATGTGGGGCAAACAGCTTGAGCTTCAGGAATAAGTGATATACAAAATGAATGGATAAATGTAAATACATATGATTTCACATTAAGAGGTGCAACATTCGTCGCATTAAAAAAAAATTTAAACCTTGAGCTGATCAATGAAATATATATATATATATGTCCAGATTCTACAGCAGTGTTCATGTAAGATGAGATGAGATGCAATGAAACTTTAATGAGTTTCACCAAGACAATATTCGCTGCAGCAACAGCAAATATTGATAGGATATAATAAGAACATCGTGAAATACGTTGCTTTCAACACAGAATGCCATTTCCAATATGTTAAGTACCGGATCTCAAATGCCTGGCAGTGCAATACAGAGGCAACAACAATGCCATTTTCAACATTTAGCGACATCTGAATGTGTAACATCAACAATTTGCCTGAACCCACTTGTTCTGAAAAGCGATTGTTTTCATAGCTCTCTCAAACAGTCACGGTTAGCTGGACTTGGACAGCCTTGCTTAGTCACGCTGACAGAACAGTGCTTCCACAAAACACCAGAAAAGCCCTGTTATGATCCACAGCTACAGTCTCGTTTGAACTCGGGCACCAAATGTGCAGAGAGCGCCATTGTTTGTTTAGCCCCTGAGATGTGCTTGAGTGTTAGCTTTGTGTGTCCAATTATTTACTTCAATATCTGCAGGCCCCATAAATGCCACAGCGTTGGGGTGCAAAGACTAAAACGCAGCCTGGAATACTCCTGATGATATTTCATTAGACAGGCAGCATTTCATCAAGGGTTTAAACCTGTTTTATCAGCATAGCGTCAGTGAATCTACAGTAACATTTGTATTAGTGCAGCGGCTAATAATAGCAACCTGCCAGTTACAACTACAAGCACTGTCATCGGAAACAACAGTAAGCCTGCAAAACCGTCGTTTCCTATCCATTCATGTCAGCGTATTGACATCCTCACTGATATTGAAAGGGATTATGTGACTTAAGTCTGCATGTTCTGCATGCCTGAAGAAGTGTTCTACTTGGATGGGGGCTGATCTTGTCGTGCCAGTCAGCTCTGTCTGAATACTGACTTCCTCCTTCGCAGATAATCCCATGAAAAAGACAACTCTTTAATGCCTAACATCCTTAACACAGCTCTCTCAATTCCTTAAATCAGAATTAGCCACCATGGACGCCCAATCCATTTTGTGCCTCACTGTGAACCTTTCCCACATGTCAGTGGAGATGTGCCATGAGCATGAATCAGGTTCAGAGTGATTGGGATAGAAAGGCACCACTGATAAGGAATATGTCAGTGAATGTGATGGGAATACAAGGCACACCTTGTTTGTTGCTGTTATCAAAATAAATCATCTCAAATTCTCTCCTCTATACAGTGTGGATGTGTTATACAACCTAATTTCTTTGCTGTTCATCTTCTGCTGGGTTTCAATACAGATGCAGCTCAGGCCCCTCTTGGTCTTCAGTGCAAAAAAGCTGCAGATTTCCATTAAGATAAATTGGAAAATGCCCTGATAGCAAGGCCACAAAAACTCGCTGTTTACTGCAGGGGTTCATGAAAAGACAATAACTGATTTCTTTTTTGACAGTAATCCTGTTTCTCCTCTTTCTAAGTAATATATGTATAAACAGACCTCCTGCCATATGTTTATGGTGAATTTTCTTTGTGAATTCGATACCGATTTTAACCCTTTCAAATTTTTTCATGCTACATTGTGAAGTTAAGGCAGGCAACTTCACATGTCCTCCTTGATATTTATAAGTCCATCATAAAATGTACAGCTGGGTCCAGTTCAGGACATCTGTGCCTGATAAAAAAGAAAGACGGCTGAAGGAAAATAAAAGAAACATGGGCATGTGTCTGCATGAGTAAATGATATTACTGGTCAAATGTTCTCAACACCATCCACCAGACCCTGAGGAGGGGCGGCGGAAGGCAGAGGGGCCATGATGAAATAGGACTGCAGTCAAACAGGTTGTTTGCTATGAAATTGCTAAGAAATGTCAATCAAAATGTTATGCCCTCGAGTGCAGGTGGAGTCAGCTCGCCTGCGTAGAGAGCTAGTAGGAGGAAGAAAGAAAAATTATTTTTAGTGGTATTAAGTCCAAAACATAGGCTGTATATTGGTACAATTTTCTAATAAGAAACCTTTTATTTATGGTTTAGAAGTAGTAACTAATGCATGCATATCAGTGGTAAACAAAGTCCTTCATATTGATCAGTTGTAAGCCATTACTGGAAAAAACAGTCTGGGTTGCCAAAATCTCTTTGGCTCAGGACACTTCTTCTTACCTGTGCCACAGTCCATTTATTAACTATTTACCACCATGTACAACTTTATGGATTATGTAAAAGCCTTTATCAATGATTTATTTATACTTAAAATTCCACATGATTTACTAACTTTTACTGATGGTTTGCCAGAAACCAGTGACCCTTTATGTTTGACTTTATAAATATAAATTGCAGCACAACTGATGGTATATCGCTCTTTATTTAGGGCTGGTTTACAACTGCAAACCTGATGGATGTCACATGTTTTGAGCTGCTATGCTCAATATTCTTATAGTATATTAAAAATGGATCACATCACTCATAATGACAAACCCACAGAGAAATATCATCCTACACTGCAGTTCCTCTCAGCTCTACAGAGAATTTCAGTGTATTTCTGCTCATTTTGCTTTTCTGGCCTGCAACTGTACTGTTTTGGTTCACGCTCACGCTCTCATCAGCGTTGTTTCTAGACACAGCAGTAAAACAGCTCTAAAAACCTTCTGTACACTAGCTGCCCACCACCAAACAACAAAGAAAGTTAGTGACTTGATAGTGAACATAGCTGGTGGCTAACTTTGCCTTATTTGCACTGGATGCACAGATAAGAAAATGTTTGCTAACAACTTTGCCACATCAGCTTACACAGTAATAATATGTCAGGGTTGCATTTACAGCAAAATCAGTTAATGAAGGTTAAAAAAAAATGCATAGCTGAAAAACACTGCATTTCCAGTTTTCTTGTGGCTGTGGCTCAAAATATCTAATGAAGGGTTTTATTTAACGTGAATACACATAAAACAACAGAGACGCTGGTCCACGAGCAAATGGAAGCTAAAGATAAATAACTCTGAAGGATTAAAAGGACATTAAAGTTGGTTTGATGTCAGAATATTCAAACTGACACACACATTAATATTGCACCACTGAGCATTATGTATAGATAATATATTCCATACAGTTCTGTGATAAAGGATTAATGATGAGCCATGATCGAACACGTCTGTGTGTTCTCTATGCTTATAAAAAAGACACTCCTACTTGCAATTCAAATAACAGAAGCATCTTAACAATACCTTTCTAGAACACACTATATTTTGAACCCTTTTCAGAGCAGTTAAGTTTGAGTTTCTGTGTTAAATGGCTGCATATGTAGCATTACCATATACAGTACTGTACATATACCCTGCCCTTTGTAAGGCTCTTGTGCAATTTTCCTTGCTTTTCTACAGTGCTGCAATGTAAGATAAGACTGATGTAACCTTGCAATGGATTATCTCTCAATTTAGGTGCACTGGTGACCTATACAGGCTTGGTTCTTGCACAAATTCTTTATTTTTATGTAAATGTGATGCTAACATAGGGAAATGGTGACTAAAATTAAGTGGCAAATACAGCATGACTGTATTTTATCTGTCTAATCTCGGGCCAGCAAAGATTTTTAAAACTATCAAGCAATGATACAAATTCATATGCGTATGGAGTGCAGTGTGTGAATCAATTTAAATCACAATGAAACTAAAGACTAATTACAAATCACTGCTCCTTCTAAGAAAAAAAAAAAAAACATCTTTAAGCCTCATGAAAAATCTCCCAGGACATTCATATAAATGAGGTCAAACGTGGTAAGTAACAGTTCATTGCATCCCCACAAGTAATCAGCAACAACCATGTGATTTTCTGCACATTTAGTTTATTTTGGTTACATAAATCCAGACTAGAGGGCCTTGTATTAGGCTGCCTTTGACCGGAGAGAACAAAAGATGAGGATGTTGAGGGAAAGAAAACGAATCGTTGATTGTTAATGGCTCTGGTAGCGAATGAGAGACAGAGCGATGAAACGGTTTTCTAATGTCTTGTTGCACCATGAGAATGAGGCAGAGAGAAGTGACAGGGTTTTTGTTCTGCCAAGGTCAATTGTTCCATGCTGATTTTATTATGAAGTGGAAAAGAGCTCGATAATAAGCTTGCTTAATAGCTGTGTTTCAAAAGTTATTGGTGGGTACAACAATAATAACTGGGACCTTATTGTATTTTAAGTGTAGGCGTGGAGTAAACCTATTTTATCTTTATTGCCAAAATATTTAATAGCATGGACAAAGCACTATTTGCCGCACAGACCCAAAGTCGTTGAGACACTGAGGCTATTTGAGCTTCGCTTGACAGCATCCATTATTTATGACAGCGCCCTCTACATATTCTAAAAGACATATTAATTAACATGGTTTGTCAGTTATGTTCTCTGTTACTGGAGGCATCTTGACCGGGCCGGCAGAAAACAAGAGGTGCATACACTGTGCTACTTATCATTAATCTGTCACCATTTATATTTAGGTGGGAGAGAGGAATCTAATTATGTTACCCAAGTCATGTTTTATCCCTTATGGGAATAACCAGTGAAATAAGACTCACCCTGCAGAGTTTAAAGCTAGATTTCAGATTGGTGTCATTGGAGTTAATCCCATTATGGGGGCAAATAGGAGCCAGGGTGAAAGAACGGATATGTATACAGAGGAAATGGGATCAGTGCAGAGATTCAGCCAACCAAAGCTATGTAGGGGTGAACTCATGGTTTAATGGATTAAACCCATTCAAGCCGAGATGATTAACCTGACCCCCTTGTTGGAGAGTTGCACCCTTATATCTCAAAGCTTGGGAAATATATGTGTCTGCTCTCGATCCGGATCACGGGAGGTTTGAATCTAAACCATCCTGCAACCATGGCCACCAGACAAGGCCCTTGGACACCCCGCGGATCCATCTGTGAAAGGCAGATGACGGGGGAGTTTGACTCGTACAACACACCACGCCGTGACTCACAGATGGGAGCCAGCTCAGGCAGGATTTGTCACCATAATGGGAACGGTGTCGGTATATGTGTACTGTATGTGTGTGCATGTGCTCGTGTGTATGCACGTTTTGTGAGGGTGTCTGTGAGCACGTAAGTATATGTGTGGTGAGACCAGAGTGTTGACTTTCAGCGGAAAGGGGGTGGGAGGAGAAGAGGCGCTTTGACAAGTGTGTGATGCATGCTCCCGTGACGGCAGCAGCCATCAGAGAGCAGTGGGCTGTCAGAGACTGATAACCCGGACAGGAGGAGTTTACCACGACCCCTGTCACTGGGCCTAATCCACAGTTCAGTGAGGCCCTCGATACACAGCCTTTTAAATGTACTCTGGAGTATGACGCTGACTTTTGGGAATATTTTTAAGGCATATTGTGAGCCTTTATTTTTGTATATATAAGCTCTTGTTTCTACTTATTTAGAGCTGAAATAATGCCTAGACACACCAAAGGTTGTCGTTGTTTGTCCACTGTAGATGCAAGCAAAAACTGGATAAAACACTCGTGAATTCATAAGGTAATTGAAAGCAGACTTGTTCCTGCAGGGTTACAACCTGTCTTCCCTTAATTCAAATGTACTGTACTGACACAGTGTTTAATCTGTGAGCTCTACAGTAGCTGCTCCTCACTTTAGCACCCATTATCTGCACAAATGCAAAAAAAACAAGTAAATCATCGTTACTGCGAGCACTCCTTATCAACTTGGGATGCAGACAGCCAAGTGATTATGCCTCCTTTTCACTTTAAATTTAGTATTTATGAGGTATAATATAGCTAACTCAAAACAGGTGGATGTTGTTTTGAATGAGTTGGGTTCTAGTGCTAATGATCACTATCCTACCATGACCAGTGATGCTAATTAGAGAACGAGCTGAATGTAATCTGTCAATCTCCCGCTTCCGAGCAGACATCTGCAAAGGTGTAGGAAGAATACATTCATTTTCTGTTTCATTAAGATTCATTCCTCCATTTTGCATCACTCCTCTCAAATACAATTCTTGCATAAATGGCTACGACATCCATATTTAATACCTGAACAAGGAAAAGCTGTTGATGTAGAGTTACAAGCTTGTGAGCCATGAACTATTATCTTGTAGCAAATCTTGTTGAAAAGGTTTCAGCTAGAAATACAAAAGTTCCTGCGTATGATATAATCTAAATGCTCAAGTTTCATCTGTGTATTTGTGTAAGTGTCTTAGTTCAGGTCAGTGTTCTCAGCTGTTTCACTCTCAATGAAGAAGAAAGAGCGAGAGCCTCTCTTCACTGACTTGCTCCTCCAGAGACACCAAGCACTTGTAGTCAAGTAAAAGAATGCTTCAGTGCTTTCAGTCAGCTCCAACAGCACATAGTCTGCACCCTGCTCATGGGAATAGTCAGGTAAAACCTTTATATTACCAGGTTTATCACTACAAACAATGAATGCTGAATCTTAGACAGCTCAACATTATGGTTTGTAAATACGCTTCTGTATGCATATTTTTTTTTATGTGCTTGAATATTGCAGTGTGACTGACAGCAGGTAATGCATTACGTGACTCCTAGTCAACGGGCCATTTCACAAGACTTGATAACTTGAAACAGCCGTCGTTTTTACAAGCTATCAAAAGAGGACAAACAATAAGCAGGAGTGGATGTTTTGAGAAGGGTAATGATGATGAAGGGTAACATTCTGCATTTAAAGGAGGTTTGGCAGCCAACTCTCAAGTCTCGGATGGCCGTGCTTCCCACAAGCACATCAATGTACCACACAAGCAGATTTTTAAGGCCAATTCACTCTTTTAATTGCATTTGCAATGTGACGGTACAGTGACTGACAAAAATAAAATGATGAATACTGTGTTCACATTGTCTATAAGCAAATTCAAAGTCTATTTAAGTCACTTTCACGCCTCCAGAAATGAAACCAATTGCTACTGGAAAGGCTGGAAAGACACATGGCATGGCACGCTTGACAGTAATGCAGAGTAAATGTGATTTATAGTAAATGGACAAAAACATGCAGAAACAGCAATCTGGCCTTTTCTACAGTGACTTAAATCATATCCAAACATATACAGCTGCTCGGTAACATGGTTGCACAGCATTTAAAAGTTTATATACAATCAGACAAGTCTACAGAAAGCTACACGGGGCACTTTTTGAATGCTGGGCAACTCAAAATAGTAATAAATCAGGGTTTAAAAATGCCTATCACTCCAATTTTATTATCTTCTGTAGCTGTGTGAGAATACCACGAGACAGTCTTTAAAACACATGTGTTGGATGTGCTCACATTACTACAGTACCCTCAAACCCAGCTACGGAAGCAGTTACTTCTATGAATATGTCACCAACTGCCCTACGGTGAGTGACAGTGAAATGAGTCATGCGGGTCAAGGTCCTAAATAATAATACATTGCTGTATCCTCTCTGGACTCACAACAATGTTTAAAAAAAAATAATAAAAACTGGGGGTCAGGGCTCCATATCTCACTCAACATGAGATAGATGATGCAAACCCTGTGACTGGCTCTTGCCGATGTATAATATGAAATGGTGGTGCAGTATAAAATGAATCTTAAACATGGCACGGCCAGCAAAAGAGCAGGATGTGATCACTTTAACAAACGGGAACCATTTCATGTGTGTGTTATCTGTGAGAATTAGCCATATTTTGATGAAAATATAATTCTCTGGAACATGCACAGCAAAACGGACGATGATGCCATCACTGCTGTGGACCACTTTCTGCTGGTCCAAGATGCCGACTTCTACAAAGACGGATCTGTATGCTCCACGACTGTTGAAAAATAAACATGCAAGGTTTTCTAAAATTCTCCTTGTACCATAGGCCATGAACTTATCCATCACCATCATTGTAATGTCCTTACACAATAATAACATTACAGCGATGTGTTCTTAGATGAAAATGAGTATCATTAAGCCTGAACTTGTTGCTGTGACAACAGCCCGGGACAAATTAAGCCCGGCTCTGAGTAACTGAAAACCTTGTGTAAGATCATTAACAATCAAATCAAGCCCTCGATAGCACGCATCCAAACAAGTCAGCCCAGGTAAACGTTGACACAAATTCAAATACTGCCACTATTTATGCACAGCCATACTTCTAATCTTTGTAACAGGCATACAGAAGTCTGTATTTATAACAGACAAGGGTCTGAGTCCGACATAACAACATACCTCAGTGACATAAGTGACTGTTATAAATAATTATACGCAAATGTTTTTGAAGGACGACTGAGTGCTTTAAAACACACATCCAATAAATACATTGCTACTATTACAGTATATTGACTAATACTTTGATATAATAATTGAACCACCAGTGTTTGATTTTTAGAATATTACAGATTTCTAATTTGCATAGCATTGGTCTTTCAGAGTCTTTTTTTTAATCAAATTAATGCTTATTCCATGTTTGTATAATTCACTGAATCTGCTCCAGTGACACTTGCAGCTCACCTCTACGCCTCTACGCCTACTCAAGGAAAAAGAAAGACACACTGCCAAAAAAGGGCTCTTTCAAGTTCACTTTAAAGTGATGATAGCAGCATGTTGAGGACATCACTGAAGTTACTTCTTACTGTCTGAGTATCTCAGGGAGAGAATTCACCCTGAAATTAGAAAACCTACTCTGTGTATTAAGGGAGAGAGTTATGAGTCAAATGAGATAGTAAAGTAAAACAAAATGAAAACATACTGCTGTCTTACCTGTGAGATGACCTGAACAGCATACTAAGCCTGTTTTGTTGTTTAATACACTTCATAGCTGGGCTGCTGCTGCCGCCGCCGCTGCTGCTGCTGCTGCAGTTTCAAAGCCTAATAAATGACTGTGTCGTCTGAATGGACTGGATACTTAATAAATCTTAAAATAAAACCTTTAAATCTGAGTAGCTTCACCAGACCATAAACATATTTTCACACAATGTCACCCGAACTTTGGGAGAATGGCCAGCTTAGAGTATACTGTGTGTTTTGTTGGATGGATTTTAATCCTCAACCGGAGGGCACACATCCCCAGCCACAACAACACTGCACCCACTGCCATGAAGAATGCCTAACTCTCTCTGCACAGCTCCTGTGTGAAATGTAGCTTGAAATTTAAGAAATCCTCATGCTCATTAAAATCAATTAAAACACTTAAGAAAACCACGACATATCAATTTTCATGTAATTATAAGAGAAGGCTCATTAACTTTAAGAAAATGTCAATGCCAATATAAACGCATAGGGTTGATCAAAAGGTGCTTATGTAGCTTGGATATTCTGCCTGTCAAATCCCCATGAGATTGACTTTCAGGCTCACTTTGAATTTATGTTCCCAGCCAACATGCTGCCTCTCCGAAGGAAACTAAAAAGAGATGAAAGTTGGCATCTGTCTGTCATGGAATCAAGATTCACTGCCGCACTCCGACAGCAGCGTCAAAAGCACCTGGGACGACGAGGAACGAAACAATCACCATCTTTGACAATTTCTGCTGCGGATCCTCGAGGAGCTGCTGCATATGCAAACAATGGCAGGATCCATAAATGATACACCTTGCATGTCTGAGAAAAGAGCAGTGTGGGTGTAGCACTAATGGAGCTCTCCTCTGACAGGCCGCTCTTTCAGTTGTCTTATGAAAGCAGCCTGCATCTTCGGCGGAGGTGAATACAGTGGCATGTTTGAAGAAAACTTTTATTCCAAGAATTACTTCGGCTTGTCTTAAGGTTGCCTGTGTACAGCGCAAGTACATCTCCAGAACAAAACAGTTTAATGTTCACGTAATCTACATACTTCAGCAGTAGCCACTGAACCACTTCCTTGTGACAGTGTTATTTTGAAAATGACACTTGGCCATCCTTTGTATAACACCACACACACTGTCACAGTCAGATACTGCTCATCTCAGCATAGTAAGTCACACTTCCCATAAGCTTAGTGGCTGCAAACCCAGTGATGACTGTGTGCTGAATGCAGCTTAAAAAAAGGACCACAACAAGGCAAATTAGCCGCACAACCATCAATAAATAGACCATTACTTTTATCCTGAAGAAGGAGTCATGCTGTCCAGTGTCAGAGCTGAAAGAACTGGAGTACGTCGTGGCATGTTGGCCCCTCGTCACTGACAGAGAGAGAGACAGTTTCCAGAACAAAAGGAGACGAGCTGAAAACAGCCCAATGGGAAAATTAGTCTGCATATTTTGAACAGAGCTGTGAGCTGAAATTCACTACATGCTTTTAATTAATGACAGGAAGCGGGTGGATGGGAGAGGATGGGGGGGAGAGCGACTACAGACAATCAACATAAATATCCTACAACAGGGTCTGAAGGGAACGTAGCAGCAGGCATTGGACTGTCAGCCAAGGGTCTGATTAATGACAGCTCAGAAGTCTGGAGGAGGTATTATCCGCGGTCATACAGATCTCCACTTGGCCCCGAGCGCCTCAAAAGTAGATTACTCCTCTACAGATTTGCTCATTATAAATCAAACAGGAGACATTATCTCCAGGAATATCAGTGTTTTGTCTACAACTCATAGGAACGATTCTGCACAACATTCTTTAAGAAGCATGTTAAACTGTAGGCTATTCGACAAACGTGATTGGTGGGTTTGCCTCTTCACGCATATGCTCAGTAGTGGAAGAAGTATTCAGATCCTTTACTTTGCAATACCACAGTGTAAAAACACCCTGTTAGTCCTGAAAGTAAGTAAAAGCACAGAGGTGTTATCAGTAAAATGTACTTTTTGTATCACAAGTAAAAATACTGTTTATGCAGAAAAATAGCCTTTATCAGGTTTTTATTGTTATATTATATTAATAGATTATTACTTCTGATGAATAAGCCTGTGAGTAGAATTTTAATGTCATAATTATTAATATAAAGTTGGCTAGTTTATTCTATAACAATCCTTATTTTATAAATGTAAATGTATAAGCTTTGTGTATGTATAATCTGTAACTTCAAAGTAAGTAGTAAGTGTAGCTCTCACATTAATGTAGTGGAGTACAAAAAACAATTACTTCTGAAATGCAATGCAAGCATGTGGTCGTAAGCATAAAAAGCACCTAAACGCAAATTTACTTTGTTACATTCTGCCATATTATATATTGCACAGAAAAAAAACAGGGATATAGAAAATCCACGGTGATGGAATAAGAATTATAAAAACATAAAAAGTAGTAAGACAGAATGCAGAGTGTTCAGTAGGTATTTATGAGCATTCATTTTCAAAAAAGCCAAAAATGAAAAAGAGCAGTCTGTTGTAACATCTAGAGACGATGAATTGTCTAAGATGGAAAAAGCTGCTGTGACAGAATCTTGGACGACAAGGGACATTTTTCATCTTTAAACTGTTGTCTTTAATATAACATTAATCCCACATGAATGCTGAAATTGTAAAGCCTGTTAAATGACCACTCTCCAAAGTATACATTGGTATTCGGAACCGGTATCACGATCATTTGTTTTGCAACCGTGTAGCTGTCTGTGTTAATGCTAGTGTTCATGATTTGATTTGAATGGACAGCCTAAAATTTGGTTGTGATGCACTGAAAGAAACGAAAATGAATAAACAATTTATAAATGTATTCATGCCCTCGATTCACTTGTTCAAACAACACCATTCTTGGCAACGGTTTTTCAACATTCGTCGTCATTTTTCACACTCTGTCCTTTGGCTGTAGTTGTTATGTCAGACCAATATTTCCTGTAAAAACTGTTTTGTCTTTCATACTGAAAAATGTGCAATGATTCTGCAGAATATACACAAACACTGTGCAGAAGGTGCTTCACTCATAGAGACCGCAGTTTCATATTTTGAGTTATGTTTCAAGAGAAATTCATTCAATTGTAGCAGACACGTTATTCACAAGTAAATCTTATAGAGTGAATTTTAATTGAAAAACATAATTGTGGAGTGAATGAGAAAAGGAACAGAGCTGCTCTGAACACCTACTCAGGATCTGCACTTTAACTTCAGTACAATTTCTACATTTTACCATGTAACAGACACAGCTCCTCAAGAAGGATTATTGGTATTATGTGCAGATACAGATCTTACAAACAGTGTTGAGCTGCTTTGAGTAGCAGCAGTGAACAGAGCAGACATGCTGCCCTCTCTATGTCCATGGGACAGGTGTGTGTTACAAGGTGCAGGTTTGAGGTTTGTGCAAAGCTTCTGTAGCGTTTCATATAAACACCTCACCTGTGCATGGCTCAGTTTTTCTATGCTCACAAACCAAAACAAACCCCGACATAGTGTTTTGTTTTGTTTTTTTTTTTAAATCCAGCTGCTAAAACTTCATCATTGCTCTCAAGATTGCATCAGTTCTTCTTCTCTTGTGAGCTGCTTTGTCAGAGATATAACTGTCTCAACTCAACATTAGCAAGCCTGGCTGGTATTATTCTGAGGTAGCTTCACAACAAAGGCCCACACTGTCACAGTTAGTGCCTCTGGGTTCTCCTGTTCCCTCCTCCAGATCTGCCATCACCTCCTGCCTTGTTTCCCCTCCCCGTGAAGTCACCTGCCATACTCCACCTGTCCACCCGATGTCCCTGGACTTTCTTTCTGTCTCCATATCCACCTGCTCACCTGTTTTTCCATTTTCCAATCACTGGAACTGCCTCACCCAGTTTCAAGATCGTCTGCTGGTGCCTCTGTGTGTTTCTCATTGTGCTGCTCATGCTGTGGACCCCATTCCTGCTACCTGTGTGTAGTTACCTGTAATTTGTACCTGCCTGCCTGCCTGTCCATCTGTCAGTCTGTAAGCCTGGACCTCTACATTTAATCTATTAAAGTTCCTTCACTGCACCAGCTTGCCTGTGTGTCTGCCCTTGGATCCTCCCTGCCTGTGCTCCGATCGCCAGTCGTGGCACCCACTTCCTTCTAACAAATTTATTGTGAAGCACATGCAGGAAATGTTAAGCTGGCCTCAGTGGTAGCATTATGAATGAATATTAGCTTACTGCACCAAACGAGGAAAGCAGAAAACAGGAAACAATGCCATTTGTGTCACAGAATGACTTCTGGCAAATAATGATAAATGCAGTAATATTATACCCAGAGGACTCGTGGATCATTGAAAATTCAGGTGTGGCGCACTGCCAAGAGCCAATGATTGTCGCACAAAACTACATTAACACCATCAGGACCAGCAGGAAACAACAATTCTGAAGAAGAAAGCATAATTCCCGGTAACTTTTTAGTGAGATTAACATGTCTGTATGTATTTCATAAAAACTGCTGGTTATAGTATTCAACATTTTCATTTTTCAATTTATAAAATAATGCTACTTGATGTTTCTCTCTGGCAGAAAAAAAAAATCCCAAGTGTTTGCATTTGGAAAATCAAATGAAGAACAAAATAAGGGGAAAAAAAAAGTCAAGAGGGGAGAATATATTTTTATATGCAACACATGCTGTGCTCATGGCCCTGTCGTTAACACTGGCAATTCTGTTTGCTCCTGTAAAGTCACAAAACTTTCAGTTTATGTTTATTGTGAGACAAAACTCAAGCACTGTGAATGGTTGTTGCTCCCGAAACAAAACAAGTGTGTCTGTAACATTTCCTCTCCATTAACACTTTGTTCCATATGTACGTAGATTAGAGTTCTTTCTTTTTGGCTCATTTCCCTCCTCATACCTCCATTTTGCATTATTCATAGAACAGTTCACATTTTGTGATCATGTTTGGTTTTTTTTTTTGCATTTATGGGGCAGAACCCCTTAATTCACCACTAATTCACATAATTCATTTGCTGCTCAAATTAAGGAACAGAATAAATATCAACATGAGATCTGCAGTGCTTTGCTGCTGCATGCAATGTGAAATTAAATGTTCAAGAAGGCCCTGAAGGTACAAAGAAAATCTTTAAAGAAAACTGCTAAATAACACAAGTATTTCATAAGATAGAGGTTAAAGTTAACCTATGTCATCTATAATATATTAACCAAAAAATGCACTGAATGTATTGCTGTGAGTTGTTTATTTAATGCTTAATTAATCATTATGTGCCCAAATAGTTAACACCCATGTGTCTCTGCCAGGTGCAGGCCTGTAGTGAAATGAGTTGCTAGAAGCAAAGAGGAGGCAGTGAAATACTGTCAAACTTCAAACAGCTGTAGACCTTCCCTAGTCGTACCTTCACTCCAGTCTAATTTAAATACTACATCCCAGAGTGCACCGGCTTTGAACTTTCCCTACTTGTTTTCTCATATCTTGCAGTCACCTGGCACTGAAATGTGTCTTCATGTTTTGACACAAATGAATTTTGTTCCAAGCAACATTTTTCTCATGAGCAGCAGGTCTATGCAATATTAAATGAGAAATGCAGTGTGTGTGTGCCAGTGGTTTGAACTTGTGAGGCATCTGTCCAGATGTGCTCTACATCATTCATTTATGTAGGACTAAATCATTTTTGAAAGGGAGTGACCCCATTGCTTGCATACATAAGTCTCACTTTCTTTTTTTGTGCTTTCTGCAATGACAGGTCTTGTAGAAGTGACCCTGACACAGCACTGGGTCGAGCAAGAATGTGCACAAATCTCAAGTCTTCAGGTCTTTTTAGTAGCCTGTTGTTTTTTTTAAATCCTTAAGCTAGTGTGACTCTTCAGTAAAAAAAAAACAGTAAATGTTTTCATTAATTTCCTTATAGAATTCCTTACCATTCAAACAAAGCAAGACTTAATTAAATAGTAAGAGTCAGTTTTTTTTTGAAAATGATGATTCATAACTGGAGACCAACTTGAAATCAAACAGACACTGCTGAGCACACGGACTATTTAAATGTGTACTGTAATTATGTTACGCTCATGGTCATTAACTCTGGTTTGCACACATCCTACAAAACTTACAGACCCATTTTCTTGTAGCCACAGTAAATTTTTCTGTTTGTCAAATAATTACAAATTACTGCAACACATTAGTTTTTCTTTTGTTTGGGGGGGGGGGGTCATTTGATCAATTTTAGACACATTTATTTGACAGTTATTTTAGTTGTGTTGTGTTGAAATATATTACTTTGTTAAATGGTAGATTAATGTTTTGATCAGTCTTTCACTTACTTTCCTGTAGAAGAAAAAAAAAAACAGCCCTTGCTGAGACCCACAATTTGTCATACTTGCAGACAAAAATACATTTTATTTGGTATAAATAAGTAAGAATTTCCTGACAGATCATGCTAAAACTGTAAGAGACAAGACCCAAGTGTAACGCAGCCACTGCAGCTACATGTTCACGTTTTCAGATATTTGTTCCTAACAGTGCACAGCACAATGACGTTAACTTGAAAGCTCACAAGTTTGAGTTTGTGTCAACAGATAAGTGATGTCTGTTGCATCTGTGACTGTGCCTTTTAAACATCTGATTGCATGTGCTCTTCTCTCTGCTTCTCTGTGCATCATCTCTTTCTGAAACAAGGTAAGGAATTCATGACACGATCCCTTCTCAAGCTGAAAGATTTTGTTTGACGGTGATGGGAGATGTTGCCCCACTTTCTGCTTAGCCCCCTTGGGAACGGCCCTCACTCTTCTCTCCTCGCCTGGTTGAAAACAGAGAGCCAGGCGCAGTGAAACAACTGCACTAAATACAGCCCTGCAGTTACCATAGAAACCAGCGCTGGTGCATCCCTGACTAGTCCTACTGTATTTCATTTTGCACTTGACCCAGAAAAACACTGGGAGGTTGACGTTTAGTTTCTTCTCAGTCAAAATCTTCAGAGTACAGGTGATATAACAGGCAGGAACAAAAAGCTACGCCATAAATGAGGAACAAGCAAAAAACCAGAGCTTTCTAAAGGAGACAAAAAGGAGAGATGCAGGGGTGTGAAAAGGATATAGAGGTATAAGCGTGCACGCGAGTCATGATGCCAAAGATGCTTCAGGGAGAGTGAATTTACAGTGACAACAAAATAAAGTACCGCTACAAGGCTGGCCATAGCTAAACTGGACTGGACAGCACATGATCGCATTTGAAATATATCAAGTTCTACTTGTGCTGACACCTTTCCTAAGATAAAGGACAATGCGACACAGTTTTTTTTTTTTTCCTTTTAGGAGCAGTGTGGCAATGCTGTTATTAAAGTTATATAATGCCAGGTGCTGCATTGCATCCAGCAGCATTGTTTTTAAGACAGCTCTACCTAACTCGCTTTAAAAATTCAGACACAGGTTACATTACATTCAGAGTGAATCTTCCAACTGCCTACAGATTTCATCTTTAGGAGGACTACATCAACCACGTCCCACAAGCCAATTATCAAAAACTTCAGTTCTTAATTACAAACTTTTTGTAATATGTTGCCTATATTCTATATTCTATAGGACCCCATAATGTCCAGACATTTCACCAAGTCATACTACATTGTGCTTTCAGCTCTGCTGGGATATCATTATAGTGTCCTAAATAGGTCAGGAGCAGCCCATTATACTGCAGCCAGGCTTTATTCTACTGAACATGATAAAGCTTCTGTGTCATTACCACCCTTAACAACACCCGTTGGTTCCCACAAGTGTCTTTAAGGAGATAATACACCAAATGTACATGATTTCACAGTTATTTGCAGGACTGAGGATCATTATAATGGCACTGAGAACTTAACAGCCAAGAGATTAGATACAACATGAGACCTGAAGTACGTGAGGTTCACTGGAACAACTGCAGCTATAGTAACTATATCATACACACGGGACAGCGACATTTGGGCACCCTAAACAAGAACAGGCTCCCACATCTATCAAGCCAACCAGTCACAACTGATCTCTAAAGTCCTCGCACTTCAAAAGAATCACTGATGCTACAATCCAATTTTGTGGCTTATGCCTGGTCTATATGGTGCGTTTAAAAATAAATAAATAATGATATCAGTAAGGGCTTTCTATGAACTTCTGCACATAGAATAAAAACAAATAAGGCAATCAGAGAATACAAATGGGTGACTGATGAATACATTTACCATGATAAATCTTAAGAGAATAATGGCTAAGTTACATATATAGGTATAAATATATATATATATATATATATATATATATATATATATATATATATATATATATATATATATATATATATATATATATATGTAGTGAATGTGTGATACTGGAGATTTAAATGCCTTTAAACATTTACTTTGCCATGCTTGCCATGCTTGCAGGATGTGGTCTTTTTCTGCAATGCCGTGCTGCAGACCCACAATATTAATATGCTTATGTTTCCCACAAATGGTCAGGAAAAAAAAGCAGCGCTCCAATAAAATTCATCAAAAATATCAACACAGTAGAAGATTCTTTTAGTGTTTCTGACCACTGGAGTGCTGCCTTTGTTCCCGATTCTGTCTTTGGGAGTCTTGTTTTTAGGCAGAGCACCCAACTGAGGTTCAGAGCACAAGAAGAACACCTGTTTCCTTTTATATCACTAACGCAACTCACATGACATGAAGCCTTTTTTCTTGGCAGCTACTCACATGTTACAGCAGCTGGAAGGAAGAAAGGAACAACTTGAAGGAAACAAGCAAAATAAAACAAGAAAAAAATCCAATAAAGAAGTGACATTAAAAGGTTATATGCATTATAAACATTACAGCACCATGAAGTACAGTGACTTCATTTTAGAGCTGCAGAGATTAGTCAATTAATCAATTAGTCGATCCACAGAAAATTCATTGGCATTTGTTTAAATAATAGAATAATCATTTTGAGTCTAATGTTCCAGCTTCTCCAGCGTGATGATTTGATGCATTTGTTGTTGTACCTGACAGTGAATTGAATCTGTGGATTTTAAACTGAAAATGTCACCTTGAACTGTGTGAAATTTCAACAGCTTTTTTTTTTGACATTTTACAGATAAATGCTTTTGAGAACTGTGTCTGGTTCTGCATCTTAACTGGATTTTGTCTCTACTCTTCCATTTCATCTTAGCAAGATATCTATATACCTTTATCACGTTTCAGTTGGATACTGTGCATATTCTTTTGGTGTGTGACAGTTGTCTTTGTCTGTTGCTGCCCTCCTGGACAGGTCTGAAAAATAACTAGGAACTAGGTCATGATTGACACTCTGGCTTGAGAAATGACCTTGATTAGCAAAATCGTTGCCAGATAATATTTAACGTTGATTAACTAACTGATTGATCAACAAATTGTTTCATCTCTACATAGCTCTATTTAGATATTCTATTTTCTCTTGCTCCCCTCTGTAGGAAGGGCAGAACAAAGGGCAGCTATTCAAAAGCACCCCTATGGCTGATACATATTCAGTGTCAGTGGTCTCTCTTTGCAGTGTGCTACCCTGCTGCCATTCTTTCTCCACCACCACCTTCAGTAGCTGTGGAGGGAGAGGAAAATGATCCTCATTCACCCGCATGCTCACAGACAGAGTGGGGATTTGAACCTCTGCTCCTCTAACCTTTAGCTTCCCACCATCTTAATTATCCTTCAGCTGAAGGCGGGGAGTGTGTGTGATAATTATCATATACAGAACAGCATTTCTCATAGGCTGCTGCACTTGTAGTCCATTTCACTTGTAAAACCTTTTAAATGGTCTTCTCTTCTATTATTGTAATAGCCAATCAGGCATTCAGAAGCATTAACAGGCAGACCAAACAAGCTAATGATTGAACAAATGCAGTGGCAAATTGGACTAATTTTCTGGTTGTATTTTTTTGCATTGAGCAGCAGTACTCCATAATGACTGTCTGACACTGGGTAAGCACGGGGTTGCACACTCCTATTTTTGTCTTTAATGGTAATTTGAATGGCACTGGCATATAAGACTACGCCACTGGATGGGGCTGAGCCAGTCCTCTGCAGTTAGGGCCTGGCAGCATCATGTTGCAGTGCTGGAAATCTTCTATTAAGTGTGAGCAGTATGGCACGAGACAACCGCGGTCTTTCTAAGTGGTCTTTGAGAGCACTGCTAAAAGGAAAAGCACACGAGTCATAGAGATGTTACTATTAAATGCGGTTCCACAGCAGGGAAGGGGCGTAAAAAAAAAAAGAAAAAAAGAAAAATTGTATGTGACAAGTGTACTTACACAATGGGTGAATTGTCACAAACCATTTAAAAAAAAAATCACCACCTGCCACCTAAATGCCACAGAAGACCTGAGCACAGCCCAGGACATCTATAGTATGTCAGCTGGCAAAATGAAAAAAATTACTGTGCTACAAATGTGTTGAAGAGGTGGAGAAGAGGGAAAACCATATGAACTGTAGACGTATGTGTAAGTGTGTGTGGTTTCTTGAACATGCATAACTAAAAAAAAAAAAAAAAAAACACCAGAAAGGGAAAAGACAATACATAATAATACCCAATACACATGCAACAACATTTTATGTGCATACAACATTTGCATTCGAGTTAGAGATGATTATATGAATATAATGTCTTATGTATCCTCTCATTTCAAGTCTTGATTCAGTCAAAATCCTCCACCAATCACAGAGTAAGAGAGCAGACAAGCAGAAGATTAAATTAGGGTTGATATAACCCCTGTAATGGCAGGCCTTGAGAGATGATTAACTGTAATTCTATGACTTGATCAGACAGTTAAAAGGAATGCAAATGAGACTTGGTGCATAAGCTCAAATGGACAAGGTGAACAATCTGGGGTTTTTACATTTTATGGAGACTATCAAATCCCTTTGAAATGACTTTGTTTAAATCCAATAGAAAAAGCTAAAGGTCCCCTATTGTGAAAATGGGTTTCAATTGTGTTTTGTGTTTTTCATAAACTCTGAGGTGTAAAATAAAAGCTCAGAAAACATGAAGTACCACTGCCACTCCTCCAGCTCCCCCTCAACAAGATCCCCCCCCCTCCCCCCACACACCGTTTTAAAAGCCAGTAACAATTTGATCCAGTTATAACCAATAAGCATCCAGCAGCTGAGTTGCTTGTGATGTGGGT
The DNA here is from genome assembly GCF_017976425.1 of Toxotes jaculatrix. Taxonomy (NCBI): domain Eukaryota; kingdom Metazoa; phylum Chordata; class Actinopteri; family Toxotidae; genus Toxotes; species Toxotes jaculatrix. The sequence continues at coordinate 4,534,058 of NC_054402.1, forward strand.
GGGGGTAGGGGGGGGGGGGGGTTAGGCAGTGTAAACCCACTTGTGTTGGTAGCTGTAAGTTAAAGTTGTGCTGAGGAGCAAGGATCTGAGATTTCCTGACAGCTTTAGGTACCACTAGTGTTCTGGAAGCCTCCTGCAGCCTCACAGTAAACTAACAGAGTGAAAGTGAGCGAGTGGCAGTGTGGTTAATGTCCGGGAGGACAGAGGTGTCCTTGTTATTTGATCTGTGCTTAGCCAATCAGAGTCTTTGCTGATGAGTAGTGGGCAGTTACTTCTGTCTATCAGCAAAATCTGACCATGTGTGGCTGGGGCACAAATACAAGGTAAAATCACATAAACTCTCTATTTTTTTTTTTGGGTAAACACTGTTACAGAGGCTAATTTAACCATTTTACTGTGAAGGATAACAGTTTACATTATGGGGAGTTTTTTGAAGCTTGACTCATATTACGGACTAAAAGTCTGGATATCTCAGTCTCTGCTGCATTGATTTGGTCTTTTTTTTTTCATTTCCCCCTGAACTTTTTGGAAGTGCAATACTAAATTGCCAGAGTGGCCCTTTAATACTTCAACCTTCTCTGAAAGAAATTAGAGACAGAAGAAATCTGTGTTTTTAGCTATAAATTACAGCGAGTCCACATTTGCTGAATCAAATGCCCAAAAAAACCAATATGATCCAATATCTTAAGAAATATCGCATCCGAAACTATTCTATAACCTAGTCCTGGAGCATTACAGAACATAGTTGAGTTTTAACATGAATTCTTTACCTTTGAAAAACCATAATGCGCCATCTTTCAAGATGGCGCCGTCCTAGCGGCAGCTTGTTGCAGTAGCTCCGTGAAGTTCGGTTAGCCTTTTTGTATTTTTTAAAGTTTATGCTCTATTATTTCTTTTTATCTTATACTATCCTGTGCTATTGTATTAGATTTTTATTTTTCATTTTTTTATTTCTTGTTATTTCTATTTATCTCTATTTTTATCTATACATATTTTTAGTACTGGAGTTCTTGTTTGTATATTTGTATATTTCATATTGTTTTATCCTATTTTATCTACTCTTCACGGTCTACTGGAACAACCTAATTTCCCTTTGGGGATTAATAAAGTTTTCTGTCTGTCTGTCTGTCTGTCTTAAGTAGCTGTTCTTACTGTATTTTATTCAAGTATTTTAAGAATTTTATTGTGTTTTATCTTCTTTGTCAAATACGCAGCTCATCAGCTAACACATTATTACCTGGACTGACAACACATTACATAATTAGACAGAACACATGCGTCTGTGGCTTAGTTGAAAGCTGTTCATTGTTGGCCTCTGATGTACAGCATATGGACTCACAGCAGACATCATTAGCACGGGTGATTAACCGGCCAGGTTAAGTGTCTTGCACTTGAGGGCCTAACGATACTGTCCACCTTTAAGGACCGAGTCGCCTGAACGGCAAATCATCTTATCCCCAAAATCAGCTCAGCGGTGGGGTGCCAGCTCCACTGACACATGTGACACATCATACGTATTAGGTGACAGTGTTTGTGGCTGCACGACCGAACGTGAGAAACAATGAGGACGTGAGCCAACGTCAGCAGGGAGTAAGACGAGGGGAAATGTGTCACAACAGCGTGACTGAGGGAAGCTTGTGACGATTCCCCCCTGGATTGAAACACGCCCAACTCAAATTCAAATTTAATGAGAGCATGTTGGGAAAAAGTCATAGAGGAGCTGGGTTGGTAGTAATGGGGTGACAGCCTCAACCCATTAAAGCAACTTAAAGAAAATCAATTTTGAATCTCAAGTTCAAAGACAGCTCAGTCAGTGGTTGACTGTGAGCCTAAGTGAGCTGGCACTGGGGATTTCTCTCTTTACATTGCACATTCTTCTTTATGAGACTTCGAGGAACATAACACACACATCAGGTAGTTGCCCCTAGATACCACGCAGCGTTTATTAGATTATCTTTAGACTAATGAGGTGTAATGAGCTATATTTTTGACGTCTTTCTCTGTAACCTGGAAGAATGGCAAAAAAGGGGAGTGCACTGTGAGATCCTAAAAGACTTTGGACCACCAGAGTCAACAAAGTGCACTGCATTTACGGGTGAGAGGTCACGGTGCCTCTAGAGTCCCTCGTCATCCTCTGAAGGCACAGTAAAGGTTTGGCAGAGTAATTCCGGGCAGAGATTTCACCATTAGATGCTGTTGTTCTTGTGCAATTCCTTGAGGGTCCACTGCTAACTCTAAGTGCCACAGCAGGGTTTCAGGAAGGTGAAATTCAACTGGAAAGGGAATCTTCAGACTACTACTGTCACTTCCCCGAAGTCCTCAAACCCCTTTCTGCCTGCCGGTCAATTGATTCCTCCTTTTCACTGAGAGAGGTGGCCTTGTCACGCTGCTGCTGATGGAAAAGTGGCACAGTTTTAAGCTTGATGCCTCTGAGCGGTTGCATGACCGGTCCCTACTTACTAGTGTTGTTCACCCACTGATACACTGAGAGTGTGCGGAGGGCAGCAAAGTGATGAATCCCTCTGTATCCAAATCCAACCTGTTCTCAGAAACAGCAGGGGGATGAATATATTACAGCATGACGATTCATTAGCTGAATGTCAGGCACTAAGTGTGCACTGACAGGGCCTTGCCTTTCAACCACAGTTAGCTACATGAAAGAAGACCTTTAGTCAGAGTTGAGTCATCCACACGATAATTTAATAACTTACCATAATAGCTTTCTGTATTTTGATAAGGGATTTTCACTGAAACTTCATCTGTGAACCTTTGCCCTCTATAAAGTGATTTTTTTCCTTCTTTTTTCTTCACTACGATAGAAGCTTTTCATTTTCTAGTCAGAATATGAGTGAATCTGGGTTCATGAACAGCACCCTCTCATATTAGCTGGAACAGGAATTAATAGACACTAGAGACACACACACACACACACACACACACAAGAAAAAAAAAATCATTGTCAACTTGTGGTGGACTGCAACCAAGAAAAAATGACTGTACTAAGAAAGCACAGAACGCAACAGAAAATAGAAGTTTGTACACAACTGCAAAACAGTTGACGATGTTGCTTCAACGTCCATTTAGAAGCATGTTCTGAAGCTTTCATATCACCTGGATTGGGTTCCACCAGCTATTTGTCGCTAGTTTTAAACTAGGGATTTACTACATGGGGCCATTCAAACTTAAATAACGTCTTAGTTGGTTAAGACTTTAGTCATGGGTAAATCTGTTAGCTATTAGCTGTGAGCAGCGCTCATGCATTAGAGAAATATCTCACTAGGCTAAGGGGACTGATGTTTAATCATCAGGTCTAATGTTATCAGCATAACATTTTGGAAATTGAAGTATACTGTGTATTTTGTAATTCAAAATGTTCAAATGTTTGACCAGGTCTCATGAAACTGTGCAAGTAAAAATATCAAATTCTTTTCCCAAGCACTTTAAAGACTTATCGTCCATGCTAGATTGAAAGAATTAATAAAGCAATGAAAGCAAATCTGGCAACTACGCAAAAACCTTCTGCCGATGACGATGGTGAGATATGTTCAAAATCTCCAAAACAGCTAACTAATGCATCTGAAGGTAAGATTAGTTTGTCAGCTGCTGATTCCAAACTCTCCTTATATCTCAAACACCCCCACAAACATAACTGTCCTTTGTCATCTCAGTGTAAACTAGAATAAAACCTTCTTCATAAGGAGATTTGCTCTGTTTGCAATGATTATAACACAACTGCTCATATATTGTCAAGACATAGTTCACTATGTCCCCCCCCCTTTTTTTCTGCGCATTATTCAGAAACCAAGATAAGATGAAGTTTAAAAATATTAAAAAATATTAATGTTACAGCAACATCTTTATCTGTCGTGCACAGAGAATTTCACTGCAAACACTGTAAAGCCTGATATTTCCAGCTAAATCCCCATGGCCATTTTGTGCAGTAGAAAGATACGGCTCTGGCATATAGGAAGAAAGGCCAGAATTCTGTTTTTAATACTTAATTTTGAAGTCACTGCTGGGAAGTGATCTTCGCTCTCTCTGCATACTAATTTGCACAGACGTCGTCCTTGAGAACCATGTGATTAATAATGGATACAGTGTGACTATACGCCAATAGCAGGAGCAAGCTGCAGAGCCGTGAACTGCAACACTGGCTTTGAAAATTTGCCTCTTTCCATCTCTGCATTTCAAATGTAGATTGTTTAAATTAACCAAGACAATTTAAGAGTTAAATTTTGCCACGTTAAATTGATCCTCTCTTGTGGTTTCGCAGCAACAGGATACAGGAAATCAGTGAAATCTGATCATGTAGTCAGAGCCAGCCCTGCAGCTCCACACCTGCATCACAACTGTCTGTAGGATGCATTTCTGAAAACTGCTGTCTACCTAAAGAATGTGCAAGCCACCCATATAAGATATTTGATAATATGGGCTAAAATACCCTCTGTAAATTAATGTTCTCCCGAATGTTTGGGGTATTACATTGGCAAACTTTCAGCAGGATTAACAACAGTAGTTCTTGAGAGTGTCAAAGCTCGGCACAATAGATTTCTCACATTATTGTCATCATATTATAATAAAATTTATGAAAAGAGACAGCTGTCAAATTATTATCCAAGATGTGAAATTCAGTCCAAAAATCCTCTTTTTCGGTTACAGACTGACTCTATAATCTGATATTACATGGCCCAGCTCCAAATTTAGATACATACAGAAAGACGTCTGCTGACAGTAACATCTGCGTCATTCCTCCTTTAGATGCATCTTCAGTGGTGGGTGAGACAGTGTGCTGAAAACATGACATTTTATTTTAGCCTGAGTGTGATCTGAGAGAAGTCAAGCCTGCAGAACATTGTTAGTTAACATATAATGTAAATGTTTGTATACAGTGCGCACCACATGAAGATCAGACACATCAGCCGGATATAGACTCATTCGCTAGGGGCCATTTCTACTTCTCTTAACAAAGTTGAAACAGAAAGCAAACAGGTTTAACATCCATAATTAAACAAAATCGAAACACTTTCTTAAAATCAAGCAGAGAGTATACTGTAGCTGGGCCAAAGGCGACACTAGAGTACGGTTGATAATCAATGTTGTGGTGTGGATGAAGACGTGCTGCACATTAAAATGTTAGTTGCCTAACAAATTTAAATGCACATGAATGGTCCAGCACTCTCTTTCAGCTCAGCTTTTGTGAAATGACCCAGGCATTCTCTTCTCTGCTACACTATCTGCTCCTTTGAGGTGTCTAAAGCGCACAAGATCCCCCATTATACTTTCTTCAAATCTCCTCTGGTTCTGTCATTAAGAGTTTTTCTGTGCTGTATGAACTACTTTCAAAATGGATGGACAGATGGAGCTTTATTGTAATTCTAAAAAAAGATCTCAAGGGGAAATGGTGGATGAAGAAATCTCCGCCTGAATTACAAAAGAGTACATTTATTGGCACTTAGCTGGTTGCTATATGCGGCACACTGTAGTGATGTGCACCATTTGTTCTAACGGTGGTAAAGTCTTAATTCTCTGCCTCCTGGAAATAGAAATGTTTACTATTCCCATGATGTCTTATGGGTAGTTGTGGTCAAATTAGATTTGCACTCACACTACAGATTCAAAACATGTCATATTATTGCAGATGCTGCTTTAACAGACCGAAACTGAGCCTCTGCTGCACCACCTTCCAGGTCTGTGACAGTCCTGGTAACCAGTGGAAACAACCTACTATGCAGAGGACAAAGGCAAACCTGAAGGATGGGACCTGCCAATGATTCCCCCTTGTGTGCAGCCACAAGACTCACAGGCCATGTTGATTTACTGACAAAAACAAGGTCCCCTTCTGTGTGAGTCAATGCTGGTGTGAAACACTGCTCAAACAGGATATTTCGCTCTTTACTGGTGCTCATCTCTCAAAGGTAATGGCTTGGAAAATCTGGGTGTCTTTAAACGGCAACAGGGACTACAAGGCCAATATACATTTCTAGTCCTACTGACATTGCCATCACAGCTTAGACAGGCTGACATAAAGGGTCACAAGCTTATTACTTTCTCACAAGTCGTATGGTCCAAATGAAGGAAGAGCTATCATAAAGACTTCATTTAGATAAGATAACACTTTATTGATTCCCAGGCGGGGAAATTTGGGTGTGACAAGACAGTCGAAGAAGTACAGAGAGTACAATAAGGACAGGAAATGAGCAAACAACTGTACAAATCAAACAAATGAGGAAACAGCAGCACATGCAGCACAAAAGGATAGGATGTTTAGAGATGCTGTCAGTGTAACCTCCGTGTCAGGTCAATTGAATGTCAATCCCAACTGCTGCTCCTATCACAATCATTTCAAGCATTTACAGGATGCGGAATTGGAGTCTTTGCAGTAGCAGTGGATGACAGCTCAGCCCTTCATGTACTGCAGCCTTTTCCACTGGAACCTTTTCGTCTTTATGATTCCAGGTTCAGAAAACAGCGTAATCCGATAGGTGATCAGGCTCCAGCAAGCCACCTATTAAAGATGCTGGAAATATATCTGTGCACCACAAGAACATGCGGTCAATAGTTGGTGTACAAGACTTACTCGCTAAGCCGGCTTATACTTTAGCTCATAGCACTTCTAAGCTCCTTAACGAGTAAGCTCAAACTGAGCTAATTATTCATGGACAGCCTCCGTCTCAGGGAACACAGCCAAGGATGAGCATCTAAAATCATGAATCATGAATTCTGCACTGCAACATATGGAAACTGTTTAATTACCTATTTCAAAAACCATGCAGGAACATCTATCCTTCATACACTACAAAAGTAACACAGCTCTCTTCTGTGCTTATTATTCTAAAATACAGTCATACATCAGGTCTTTGTCATCCACCATCCTTCTGGCTCCTTCTAGTAAGCTTCAACTGTGACGTACAGCTACAATCTGTACGTCAGTTGTAGCTGTGGTTTCTCCAATATCGTCTAATTTAAGGCCAGCGTTTGTCCCCCAAAGATTTCAATGCTGACTCATACTGTTAATTTTAATTCATATTAATATGGTTTTCTCATGTGCCTTTGTCATTTTGATTTAGCTACTTCAAAGTCAAAAGTCTCTTTCATGGTGGTTTTCTGTGATGTTGCTTACTGTCACCAGAAATGGGAAAATTTAGAGAGAAAAAAAAATTGAAGTTTGTCAAGATGTAAAACAAATTCTCCATTTCCTGACTAAAAATATTAAATTAAAATATTAATGTAGTTTATGTAAATTAGTCATCCACTATAAAGACCAAACGCTGCACAGCTGCTCACTGTACATCTGAGTATTTTTCACGTAAAACATGATGTCATCATTTTCCCTCATATTTTCACAAAAATCAGAAAACATTTTGTGTGTCAAGAAAATAACCCTTGACATTGAATTGTTCACATCTTCTGAAATACATTTACAGCTGCATCTGAGATCCCAAAATTACAGAGGCACTATAATTGCATACCATTAGCAGAGATACTTCATTACATTTACATTCTGAATCCTCACTAATCTATTTTTTTCTTTATTTCTAGCATGTCTAGTTTGATATTCCTGTGTATGTAAATTGCTTGCTGAGGCACTTAATCACCTGCCATACTGACAACTTTATAACTTCATTCTGGTTATCAGCATATTACCTAAAAACTCATTTATGAGAGACAATTGGATCACCTGTGAGAACCACTGTTGCGCAAAGTAAACATAATAAACATAATTGTCTATGTAAGATTCTACACTAATCTGATCCTACATGATTAACAGGGAGTTCCTAACAATGACAAACTCTGAGTCAAACATATTACTGTGAAAATAATTATGCATTTGAATAATAGTTGGACAGGCTTTTTGTATGGGAACCATGATGAACTTCAGTTCTACTTGCATTATAATAGGGTGGGCAGTGGGAAAATGGTGAGTGTAGCTGTGCATTAGGTGCTTTTTAGAAACTACAACTAAATTAAGTAGCAACCTTTGCCAGCTTGTATGAATAGATGTAATGCTAAATTATGATGCTACCAGTCAAATTAAATGTAAATGTTATGCAAAATACTAAAGAAAAAAAAAAGTCAACATCACCTTTTTATGTAGCATGGCTGTTTATCAGCACGGGGCATACATAATGTGGAAAGCTAGTGTCAACTCCTGAAAGCAGCTGTGGGTAATAATGCATGAACTGACTTAAATGGTGTATGACTCAAAATAGAAAAAAACTATTTTTCAAACACAATACTGAGGCCTGACTCGTGTTTCATTTCAGCATCAACATCAGGATGTACACATACGTGTACAATCTCCTGGCCGTGGTACGCTGATAAATCATTTTATTGCTTGACGTAAAATGAAAATTAGATGACTTCTAATTAACAGAGATCCTAATCCTAATTTTTAGCCATCCTTGCAGAGTCGGTCAGTTGATCGGTCCACCGCTTTGGTACACTGGCACGGCCATGACATTTTTGCACAGATGTTCACGGTTAGACAGGATGAATCCCAAGGACTGTCATGATCTATCCCGTGTGATAACTCGGTATCCAATGCATGCTCTGGCAAAAACACTGAATCCTAATTGACTTTTCTTCTTGCACCACAGTAAGCCTAGCTTTAGCTCCCTGATTTAGCACACACACCTGTCCTCAGATAGTGACAGGATAAGCATGTGTGTCAGACATCTGCTTTAAATGCCATGCTACCAGGTTGAAACAGGTTTTTAATCTGTATTAAATATCAAATTAGCTCAATGAACAACATGATCTAAATGTTCACCAACTCCTGGAGTATTTACAGTGAAGTTTTCTTTTTCAGTTAAATGAAGAAGACTTCTCAGGTGAACTGTGTAGTTGTAGGCCTTTCTCCGTCACACAAAAAGTATTTCACCTGCAGCCAAATCATTCGGAGTCTATTAAGTGAGCTTGGACCAGAATGATAGAGCTGTAGGCTCATCAGCCATATGTTAGGCTACCAATTAGACTAGAGCCATGCTGGGAGAGACACTACCCCCCAAGTCAAACATGGAGGTGCATCTGTTTTGGATAAGGCTTGTTTTACACAAGTCTCTTTATTGCATATCTAATTGAAAAGGACAGTTGATTTAAAGTTTCACTGCTTGCCAACACATAACCTGTTTTGAAAGACAGCACAGTGTTTTGTTTTGTTTTTTTTAATCAGCATCCATGGACATATTTTTGAACAAACATTAACGATTTTCTGTCAGAGGTTAAGATGAAGCGTAGTAAATCAAGGCATCTTGCTCAAAATGTCTTTCCCTCCATATTTTCTCAGATAAGAGTTTCACTTTCTAACAGTTTTAAAGGTTATTTTTATGGTTGAATTCAATAGAGAAAGATTGAGGAGATGGGACCAAGAGAAAAGAGTCATATTTAACAAAGTGCCCCTGCTGGATTCAAACACAGAATATCACAATTACACGGCACACACTTATTCCAGCTGAGCCACCAGGACGCCACAAACACCTAACGGGTTTGAAGGATGTTTGCTACCATGGCAACACATCAAATAATGCTGATGTGTCTTATCAACAAGCCTGCAAAGGAAAGACAATCAAAGAGCTTGAGCCACAATGCCACACGAGTGAAATAAAGCCAATGTCACTGTCAACAGACTCAAAGCGATCAGAGAGTCTGAGGCAGGAAAATCTACTCAAAGAACTATCATTCCATGTTGTTCCATTTCAACAGCCTTTTTTTTTTTTATTACCTGAGCGAAAATGTATTTTTCTTCTTTTCCCTGAAGAAAACCCCAACCACATGATGCCAGTGAATTTGGTCTCTGCACCTTTCACAAAGCTTTAGCAGACACCTCTTAACATTAGGACTTTAATTCCAATAATTTCTTTGAATGTGTGATTTAAAATTGAATTATTTTCCCGTGGATGTGTGTAATGATCACAGGGGACATCACTGCAGACCGTAAAATGCACAGCGCATTTCACTGTCTAATACGATGAAGTCTCTTCCCCAAAGCTACTCCAGTGACAGCCAGATGCCAAGTGTCTTGCTTGCTCAGCTGTCTAATCTGAAAATTACTGACATGTCAGAATTCAAAGACTTTCGCAGCTGTAAAGACATTCACGAGGAATTCTTTAATTTCATGACTGAGGCTGGAGTACGTCAAGGCTGTGACAACACTATCGTCTTGTTAACGATAGTACATGTGATCCAAACTTCAAAGCCTTTTTTCCACAATTACGCTATTTTAAAATACTGTCAAGATGTATTGTGCAGTGACAGTAAAGAAATATATACATGTTGTAATTCAATTTCAATCCCCTCTTTAAATAATAGTGTTATTAAAATGCCTGTGTAGTCTAAATACAGTCAAGTCGAGATACAATGGAAGTGCTTAACTGCTCAATGTCTTATCACAGTCCCTCAATTGACTTCTCCTCCCCAACTGTGGATCAAAGAGGTATCCATCTGCTATTACTGAGCTAATGCCATGCGCTCTTTCAGTTAGAGGATTTCTCAGACGTTATCTCCTTTTCATCCTGAACCGGAGCTTTATTTCCTCTGAGACATGCACTCACAAAGCAGCACCCAATCATCGAGCAAAACAAACAAAGTGTGAGGCAAGAGGAAAGGGCAATTGTTTAAAGTTTTATACTTCACCGTTTGTCATATTAACATGCAACACTTTACCAATTAGATAACGTATTTGTGTAATTTATGGATGCTTTATTTGTCAAATATAAGGTGACGGAGGCCAAGCTGAGTCAATAATTGTTGTTGTTGAGATTCAAATCTTATCTCGGTGCCGAGCCCAGGCATGGGAATCCTGACAAATCTAAGTTGCCTTTGGTTAGGAGGATTAATAATTAGAGACACTGACAGCACATACTTCCTAAATTAACGTCACATCATCTCCGCAGCATGATCTTAGACACTTTTGTAGAGAATTCGTGTACACATGAGTAAGATTTTCCTGAAGCTATGAAAAGTCGAGAGACAGTTCTTTAATCTTCCAAGTGACACTTTCTGAAGTTGCTTCTGTCATTAACTAATTTTGTGAAAAACAGGACAGTATGACACCGGACTCACTGGATAAATATGAATATGGAATAAACACTACGACAGTGATCTGTGCATTATAAATCTATTAGAAAAGCGCGTCCAGTATTTCCCTCTGTTCCAACGGTATTGATGAGATTTAGGTGTAGAACAAGGGACCTGAGGAATTAGTTGACCCACAGAAAATTAATTCTTCTGATAATTGATTAATCGTTAAGGTCATTTTTTCTTTAAGCAAAAATGTCAAACATTCCTTTGTTGCAGCTCCTCAGTTGTGAGGACTGGCTAATTTCTTTTCTTACGTGATAGTAAACTAAATTAAAGCTTATTAAAAACACTCACTCTGGAGAATAAACCTTTTTAAATGTAGTGAAGTATACATTCATGTTGAATGGTAAACCTGAGGTCAGCCACCAACGTCTTTACAGAGCAGAAAATCTGTAAACAGACTTTACTTTCCCTCCCTGCTAAGTCAAATCATACATGTAGCCCTGCAGGAGAAGCCTGGAGCCTTCAACCATCCATCCATCCATCCATCCCAACCTTCAGCAGGAGGCTGACACACTTTATGAATGTCCAACATCACTAATCCTGGCCACCATAAATGAGGCCCTTTTAGTCAATAGACACCCAGCCCACAACGACTGCATCCAGTCATCATCTATCACGTCTCTCGATAGTGAAAGTAGTTTGTCAGACCGATCTAATGAACTGATCTCGCTGAAGCCCGTCAAAGTGCATCATCAATAACTGTAAGCATGGATGGCTCCAAAAGGCCAAAAGCATGCAGCTATTGCCTGTTAGAAGATAATCACTCTTTGAGGAGATTATCACTTTACGTTGCGAGGCTGGTTTGTTTGCTACTTTGCCACGTTGTATAGCGATGTCGGTACCAAACCATAAAGCCTGTCCATATTTCTCTGACACGACTTTGGTGGGCATGTTTCAATGCATCTTGACAGACAGGTACGCTCAGGGCAGAGACTGTTACGCCACGGCTGTTTTTCTTTCAGTGGTGAAGTTTGAGTTGCTTTTGTTTTGCCAGTTCACATCTCATGTAAGTCAATGTCAAGCACCTGCCCCCAGTACAGGCCCTTACAGACGATTCCCCACATCACAAAAGATTAAATCGAGAACATGGCATGCTAATCCACTCATCCTTTGGCTGGTTTATCCTAGGTAAGCATGCCGGTTTATAAATTGGGCAGTTCAGAATAAAAACCCTCTTAAAAGTCCTCCAGTAGTGCTGTGGCTTAATTGGACTCCAGAGAGAGATCCCCAGTTTTAACATTATACTGGAGTATTACCTTTGCAATGGTCAGTGCTTGCATGAGTTTAATGGAGGAAAATCCTCATTTCTTTGAAAAAACAAACAATAAAAAAAAAAAACACAACCCTCACATTAGCATTTATTTTGTGGCATTTGCCAAACAGGCTTATCCAGAGCAACTTAGAGAACTTGTCTGTCAGTATTCATGATTTCAGCAACATCATTGGATCAACTGAGGACATCTGGCAGCGACTTGACCATCCCAGCATTCAGCTGACCGTAAGTGTTCTTCAGAGAGTAGTACTGATGTACTGGGCTAACAAGCTTCAACTCAGATTTTCAGTTATGTAGGACACAATAGGCGGTCACACTTCACGTGCCGCAACATGGAATACTGCTTTCATTCTAAAGAATGCTGGTCAAAGTGCTCACACTGTCAGCGTGGCAATTCCTTTGCAATGAGTGGTAAAATAGCACTCTCAGTTGCATTGTATTCCTATGGTAAATAGGTATTCCACAAGCTTTAAGCACAAGTAAGGTACAGAGATTGTACCATTATAGTCCTTTATAGGCTATATTTGGCTGAAGCTGCACTGTTACTTGGCAGCAGCTGCACAAGGCATAACATGCACTTGATCTACTTCACATGAGGCTCTGTTCCAAAAGAAATAAAGATAGTTTTTTTGGGATATCGTCAGCGCCCCACTAAAGGACAGAAGAATACGCAAAAAGGTTTTGACAGAAATCCTCTTTGAGGCACTGATTTTTTTTCTTGTTTTAAACAGTGTTACTGTTAACTGTCTGGAAAATGTTGTAACGACTAAGTTTAAATAACAACACTTTGTAGTACTGAACACAAAACCAAATGTACTGACATTTAACAGTCTCACAGTTGTTTTTATGTCATATTTCTTCTTGGTTTGCACCAACACTGGCTCAAGCAGTCTCTGTTAATATGTACAAATTAGCCAAATAACCCAGATAATAAGATAGACTAGGTCTAAGAGACAGTGACACCAAGGACAAATGGATGTTCAGCCAGACAAACAGATACATACATATACACATTCATACACAAATATCAGGGGATTTGGAGGCATTATTCGGCTCTATATAAATTGCTCAATTATGCCAGCTTAAAAGGGCCAAAAATAAAAGTCAAAAGCTGAGCCCCACATTACACTACACTCAAAAAAAAAAAAAGCATACTAAAAAAAACCTTGATTTTTGAGTCTGCCATTGCTGGACGCTATTCTTCCACAATGCAATGCACAAAAGAAACAGAGGAGCTGCTCACAGCTTAACAAAAAATGAAATTAAATGTGAATGGTGGTGAAACAGCAGCCAGAAATATCTGGAAAATAGCAGGAAAAAACAGAACTAGATTTTTAGAAAGATATTTTACTTTCTCTTTGTAAAGTTTAGAGTAAAACTTCAAAACAGTTTATTAAAAAGATTAATGTATACCACACACCGTATACAATTAGTGCGTAGCATGAAATTGGGACACAGCCTAAGTACTTAATTTTGGGGGCACTGTGGTGGCTACGCAGCTCTAATTCATTACACAGAGGCTGTTCCTGTTATTTAGTTTAACCTCACTGATATAAATAGGGTGGACAAAATAACAGAAACACCTGCCATTATAGCACAACACAATTCAGAAGTCCCAAATACAGTTGATTCAACATCTCATCAAGAACTGAACATTACAACCTTCATGAAGAAGGATTTATTGCAGGACTCTTATATTAGACTGCATTAGTTTCAGCTAGGTGAACCTAATAAACTGGCAACTGAGTGTATATGAATATATGAATATATGGGTGGATATCCACAGAAAGGACTGGAAAGAGTGCTGAATAACCCTGAAATAATAAAAAAAAAAAAAGCTATAGCTACATAATGTAAATTACATTATGCTAATCTATGCTACACTGTCAAGCACTGAATGCAACACATAAAAATTTCAGGTTCTGCAGGATTTATACGGCCTGTGAAACAGCAAGTCAGCCTGTGGACACATCACCGTCACTGGGCGCATTCCAGGGGTACAAAAATCAATCCCAAGAAACAAGACCTTAAATATCACCAAAATGAAGTATTACTGAAACTAACCTCAGCAACAGCTCATGTAATTAATAGCTGAACTTAAGTGAACAATTTGGAAACAAGGACAGAAACATCTAATAAATGTTGATCTGAGGAATAGATTTTCTGAGCCACAGTTCAACCTCTGCGTCAGCATGAAATCCACCCCGCTTAAGTGTCCTTCTGCTCATGTATGTGCAGTGATGTGCTGATCAATGTGTTATACTGCTTACTTGAAGAAAAGTATACCCAAATAAATAGACCACACTGCATTAACCCTTAATCAAGCAGGTTATTACAGCTTTGTCTGTTACGCAACAGTCTTGTTTAATTTCACATTAACACTGGAGGAAAATCAAACATAAGATCAGGTTTGTTTGGTTTTTTTTTTATAAAACACACATTTTATCTGCACTGACCATAATAAAGACACTCTACATCCATTACTAAAGCAGAAAACACCAATCAACAATTATTTGTGCAAGATTCCTGCAGAGACTCTACCTTAAATCTGTTCTGAGGAGAATGTGCTCACTATTTCAGAGCTGTAAAGCTTTCAAAGGTCTCAAAGATTTAAACAGCAATAATCTGCAGCTTTACACAAATATAGTGCACCACACCTCGAGATAAACCTGCTAGGTTGCTATTGTTCCAAAATAGCCCAAGGCATCAAATGATCAGTTTGTGACTCCTGTGTGCATATTAGATAAATATCAGAAAACTTATGCACCAAAACCTGCCATGAAGTGTAACTTATTTCACGGATTCGAGCCAAATGCGTGAATATTTTGCCGCTGCTGTTTCTTTGAGGTAATTTATTTTTCATGTCCTTTAAGCTCTGGGATTTTGTGATGATCAAGCCCAGTTAGACTTGTATCAATGCAGCAGTCCTCTGACATTCTCCTCACAGACATCAAGACTTGTGAGAGATATGATCAAGGTTTTTTTTTCCCCCTACTATTGTTTGTCAGCTCTAAAAACAAGCAATGAAGATGCCTGAGTCTGAATCTCTCAGAATCCAACATGCTCTTTGATTAAGTATTAAGATATTAGGACTCTGTGGAAAAAATAAAGCACAGAAAAAAAACTATTGTAATAATAGCATCTGATTCGTTTTCCCCTATATGTTAAAAAAAAAACAACAACAACCCAATACCCTATCGTGGTTACACAGCATCAAACAGCATAAAAACATATCCAGTCTGTACAGCTGTCCTGGAACTGCATGCACAGATACTTTTAAAAGACAACTAGATCAAAATTCGGTCAGTGACAAGATATTATTCACAGACTTTTTGTTTTTGCACTGGGGTACTAGATTATGCATGTGTCTCTATTAGAGCCAGACATTCAGCCAAACAAAGAAAACAGAATGTGAAGGTTGAGGCCCTTAACCGTTTGCTTCACAAGAATGGTTAATGCTTCTGCAGACTTTCAGCCTTTAATAGGCAGAAGAGTTAGACATCTCCAGTGAGACTGGTGCAGTCGGACGAAGAGAACGCCATACGACTTTCTGACAAACAAATCAATATATAAGGACAGAATGATGTCTCATCACAGTAGTCGATTCAGTAGAAGTAATTCATGGAGGCATTATCTTTTTCCTAATGCTTCAGTCTAGAATGAATAGTGCATTAAATGCACTACATTTTGTCCACTGCTTCTTTAGTTCAGAGATAAAAGTCTTAATAGGACAAGTAAGACCTGTGGTAGTAAGCGCTGCACAATAATATATTGTTCTTATGCATTATTTAATGGGACTGTGGGGAAGTTTGTGTGCATTTCAAGTTCTGTATGAGAGCATGTAGCTCTCTTAATTGGCTTTCTCAAGAGAGCCAAAGGGAAATGCTGTTCTGGTAGAAGATATTGATCAATATGACCAGATGCAGCTACTGAAAGCATGATCTAAATCAATGTCACCTTCAGGTAAACAGTGGAAGACTAGCAGCTGCAGTGTAAGACATCAGTGGGAGTTTGCTCTTACACTGTACTACTGTACTGTCCGGGCATTGTTTCTTGTTTACATAATGATATCATATCACTTTATTTAAATGACCATATAAAAGCTCTGACACGCAGTGTCAGGAGCAACACTTTGAAGCTGCCACAGTGGCAGGATGACTACACAACACTGGTTCTTGAGGGAGACAGATGCCACCAATAATTTTCTTATCCGAGTCAACAGAAGGAATGGGCGAGCGGCTGGTACCCTGCTGAAGATCTCATGGGCATAAAATGTGATGCTCCTTTGCTGTTTAAATGCCATATGTTCTACAGCAGGTGACGTGTATTTCCCAACTGAGTATCTGTGTCAGGACCCAAGCTGCTCTGGACGGTTTGAATATGGTATGTTTGGATTGTACTGGCTGCTTACCACTGGACTCTGCCGGGTGTTCAATATCATAACACATCCTGCGCAGTATTCCTCTAAGAATTAGCTCTCTGACCTCTATTTAGATCTCTATGTGAATCTGTATCCCTCCTTCAGACAGCCAGTCTCTGAAAACGGCTCTCCACTGCTTCCCTCAATAGCCCCCTACACCATCTCCCATTGTACATTCTGGTCACACCCTGCTACTCCATTTTACATGTGACTCTCATCATGTAGCGCCGAGCAGGTCAGTATTGAACCACTAGTGCTTTTTGTGCTCACCTGTTTTATCAGTCATTGTCAGAAAAAAACCCCCAGCAACTTAGCCATGGTTAACAGGCATGCTCCAGGCACATGTTCATGCTCTGTGACAACAAATGACAGTTTTCCTTATTCAGATGTACTGCTCATATGTGATTGGCTAAAAGCCTCGCTGTTTCCAAAGGTGACCAAGTCAGACAACAAATGTTCTTAAGACATGCAAAAACATGACCAAGCGCTTTTACTTCAATTGAGGACACTTTGTTTCATGTCAATAATTTGACTGAACATTTGAAAACAAGTGGTTGCCAGGTTGTTTGGTTGACTCTAACGTATTTGCAGTGGCATTAGAAACAGGGCAAGTCAGTTCATTCATCCATTTTCAGCACTGCTTTTCCTGTTTCACGGTCGCAGGGGACAGCAGCCTCTCCCAGCATGCATTGGGCGAGACGCAGGGTATAGTCTGGACAGGTCACAGGGCTAACACGGGTGGCTAATAAAGTCACACTCACCTTCAAACAGGCAAAACAGTGCTTCCAAAGTTTCCAATCCTCCTCACATAAATGTTGTGGATTTATTTTGCTCTGGGTTTCTCTCATGCCTGCACTCGACCAGTCTGAGCTTATTAATACATTCAAACCCCAAACCCTCTTCATGTGAGGTGAAATCATGCTCAACATGCTGCACAAAAAATATCTTATGAGTCCTTATGATACTTTATTCCTCACTGGTAAGAAGGAACATTCCTTGAACAGGCTAATCTGTACATACTGCATCAAATATCTCACTCAGGTGATCAGCAGCTCTGTTTACGACTTGTAAAATATCACTGCAGTAACCTTTTAGTGCTTTTACCTTTTGCTCCTTTTGAAATTCATGATGCAGCAAAGTTGAAAAATTGAAAGTGTTTTATGCCTCTTGAGGCCTGTATGTTATTTACCTGTGTTTCCTCCAGTGTTCAGTGCAATCGGTGCACCACTGCCTTTTTCTGTCACTTTGTTGCTCGCTAACCTTAAAAAATAAATTCCAAGGGTAGCTCTAGTTTAATTGCTTCAGTGCTTTGGTGGCTACTCCTTTGATCTTTTTGGCTAGTTGTAATTACGCCATTTCTTCTACTTTTTTCATGCATCTTGAGCACTAAATAACTTGACTTGCCTTGGGAGAAACATCTATCTCATTCTGTCGACTGATAACAACTTAATTGGTACTTATTTTCTCCTTTCTTTACTGTTTCTCGTCTGAATGCAGAGTCCAGAATTCAAACAATTAGTAAGAGGGTAGAGTTTTTTATCCACTGACATCACACAATGTGTGAGCGCGGAGACTTTTTAAAAGTGAAAATGAAAATTCCTTCACACAAAAAGACTGATGACCCTTCTCAGTTTTAACAAATTACATTTTTAATGCTGGGATGAGCCTCTTGCCTGTGCAGCTCCAAACCAGCACACAATATTATATGGTAACGTGATACTGAACATAACTGTGTGTAGGACTGAGCGAAAATCATGAATGCTGAAAGTCACTTATATCGTTTTGACTCTTAGAATTATTAATCTTAGAGTGAAAAAAAACATAATCTTTGGTGCAAATGTGTACATTTTGCAAATGTCAAGCTGAGAGCATGACTCACTGTGAGTGGTATTTTAATATGCATTGAACAGAGAACAAAAACAGGTCTACATATTCTCTTATGAAGTCTTTTATCCTCCCAAATACAGATCAATAGCTTGTGCTTGCTGTTATTCTCTCATTCCTGCAGTGGCTGATAACCCCCCACTGCTCCCGATTTCATAATGCTAACACATGACACCGGCACCATGAGCAGCTGCTGTAACACAATGCAACAGAATGGCAAGGCAGAGAGCACCCATTAATCTCACCCCACTGCCCGTACACAGCAAACTAGAAACCAACAGAACCTCTGCACAATTGTCACTTTCTTTTTACACATTACCTGCTGAGATATGGATGTGTTCTGCAGTTATTCCCTGTCTGCACTAGCACTGCTAAACATAGAAGTGTTGGCAACAATGCATGATAATGATAATGACCATCCTGCCTGATTTCATTAGGCAAACACATGACAGCAAGTGCTCTGAGCTTCTGTTGTAACATCCTGCAACACATTGACAAGCCAAAGACATGATCATCACCACTTACTGTGGCACACAAAGCTAGTAAAAGAAAAGACATCTAAATACATAAGAGCCTGCTGCACGCACTGCTAATTCAAATTACAAATCCAATAAGGCTCAAGGGTATCAACCCTCCTAAGAAGAAACCTCATTAACCTCTGTTTTTAGGAGTCGTTTCAACTCCCTTACATTAAAACCTGTACGATGCGCAGCTTTACCAAATTTAATTTCAATTTTCTCTATTCACACAGCCAGTCAAAAGCATGGGGTTCAACCTTCACTGAAACACCTAACAATAATAATAATAATAATAACAGTAAGCCAAGCCCCTGAGCTAGCTGCTGGTGCTTTTGTTTTTCTTTTTTTAACCATAAAAGCCTTATGTGACATATGTTTTTTTTTTTTTATGCTCTTAGACATTAAAGGCATCTGTCAGAATATGGAGCAATGCCAGGACCTTGTGACAACTTCCATATTTCATCTCACTGTGTGATTTCAGTAGACAGCTGTAAAGAGGTGGTACTCTGCCATGTATGAACATGCACACAGTCCTAAGGCTCACTAAGGGTAAAGGAGGGTGCATACGGTAGATGCAGCTGGTGGCCAGTGTTTTCCTCACTGCAAGCTGCAGTAAAACTCACTGCACGCCCTGATGTAGCAGCACAGCTGGCCCATGCCTACATCTTCCCCAGGGGATGTCTTGGAAGGTATTATGTGGATAAAGCTGAGCTATATGAGGGATGTTCACATGACTTTAGAGTAAGCATACTGACATCTAACCCCACCTCAATCTAATAGATTTACAACCTCACTATCTCCGACGCAGGTATCCTGGACCCTCTCTTCTCCCATCTGTTGTTGCCAATGTCCTCTGAGTGATGAACAGTATTTCCAGAGACCAGACACTGACTCCTCTGCCCTTGCATACCAAAATTACAAAAGCTGGAGTGTAACAAACTTCCCACAAATGCTGAGTTGAATCTGTGGAGGCTGAGCTTACTGAGTACCTGGAAAATGATGAGAGGGGCTAAAAATTCCAGCTGCAAATGTAATTGCCAGTGTTCACTCACATAGCCGATGAGATCGAGATCATTATCATGCTGCATCAGTGGTTCTGTATCTCTTTATATCTCTAAACATGCTTATCTGACTGTCAAAAACAAAGGTGTGCAGTTCTATAAGTCACATACACAGGGCACAAATCCTGCAGAGGCCTCATTTCACCATAAAGCAAAAATAATCTGTCGGGCTGTGTTCCTTTAAAACTCAACTCATAGGACATTAGCAAGTTTTTCTCATCATTCAAGCTCTGTGGCTTCACAGCAAAACTGTCCACTCTCTCGGCAATCAGAGCAATTTGCCCTGATAGGAGGATTTCAGTGCTGCTGCTAATTTATGAAAAGTCCTGGTCTCTGCGTCGTGCTGATGCAGACACGCCCGGGCCATTTCCACATGCGCTCCACTCTCTGGGAATTCAACTCATGTGTTTAACCATCTTCACTGCACGGCTCGGAGCCACAGGACAGCTACAGTATGACAGGGCTGTTTTGGGCCCACCGGACTCTGCCTAACAGACTGTATAACAGCACTAATTCTATCAATATCTGCTCCACCACCTGAGGACTGAACATCTCAAGTAACCTGAACACATCTCTGCTAGACAGACATCACACTATCCAGCAGACTACTGTGAATGGCTGCCTTTAAAGTAGAGCAAAGATTTGCACATTATGCAAGTGTGAAAGCAAGACACAGAAACAGACAGACAGACAGACAGACAGATAGACAGACAGACAGATAGATAGACAGATAGATGGGTGGACAGATAAGGCATAATGCAGGCCTATTATTCTACATTTAGTAGTTTGCACAATCAATGCGGCACATCAGAGATTTGGACACTGTTCAGCTCGTCACACATTCCATCCAAACATGTGTGAGAGGTGCCAAAGTCCATTGCACATTTCTCACCAAGTCTACTAAGTGACTTACCAAAAGTGGGACTAATAAAGCAGACGCCGAAGGGTTGATCCTATTGCACATGATTTCCGCCGTCCACCCGCTTGTCTCACCGAACAAATTCACAGCGAATCTCAGATGGCAACGAGAGTTCATTTATTCCAAATTCACGCGTAAAAAAAAAAGACCTTCTTATCAGGCTGGTCAGGGCTGTGCTGAAAAATCCAACGGACGTGATGAGCGACAGTGTGCTGCTGAAGTGTCATCAACAAGAGACCGTGGGGTATCTTCCAGTTACCTGCGTCTGGATACAACCCCACCTTAAATCCCAGTACGATCCGATTGAGGCTTAAAGGCAGAACATGTAAAGCCGAAATCCCAAAATCCAGAAGCTCAGGAGAGTCCGACGCTTGCGTCCGAGCCGTGTTCACAGGGGTTAAAGCGTCAGCAGGCTACGTGGTCGTCTCAAGTCCCCCGCGTACCGGTTTGTAACGCAGGAATACGGTGGATTAAATTTCCAATAAATCTCACGCTTGTTATGAATTGCAGTACAGATGGTGAGAGGAGGGAAACTGCAGCCCGAGGCTCTTTCTCAAGCGATAGGTTGCGCTCTTGGAAAAAAAAAAAAAAGCGTCTGATGGTTGAAGGTTGGCGTCAAATTCTGGCTTCAAGTCCGTCCAAAAAAATCACGAAGGTCGAAAACTGTCCGTCAACACCGGTTTTCTGGTCATTACAGCACTACAGTGCAGTTATCACGCCTGTTTTACAGGCAGTTGTTTGCCATGACTGTAGCCGTTTGTAGTCATAACTTCCCCTGTCTGAAGCGCAATGAAGGAATCCCACCCATGCACTGATACCATTATTTTTTTTTTCTTTCTCCTCCAATACCATGCGCACCCATGCCAGCAATTAGTTTTCACACATGACTTGGTCTGTCCGCTCCTTCAACAAAGCAATGCGGTCGATTTCTCCGGGCGGGATGTGGCAGGGAATCTTGCTGTGTCCCGGAGAACAGGCAGCCTTTGAAAATGCGCCTCTACTCCTCATGCAGGCGTCCACCTGCGTAATAAGAGCCCGATATAAATGAATACATGCTGTCACGCCATGATGTCTGGAGCAGAGCAGAGCAGAGCCAAGTGGCCGGTGGACAAATTCTTGGTATCAGAGGAAACGACTGACACCTTTCATGGACAGTGCAGCACTGCAGCAATGTGATGTCATTTAGGCTGCATTTGAAGCGCACACGCGACAAAGTGAGGGTTTCTTCAACTGTGCTGAAGATGCGAAGGAAAATGTTTAACATGACAGTGGGTTCATATTGCGAGGAGGAGGCGCTATGGGGTGTTTGTGATACTCCGGGATGGGCTGGTGGCTCACAGTCCGGCACAACAAGATACTGCAACGGTGGTTAGGGAGGGAGGGTAAGGGGATGGAGGGAGGTGTTGGGTCATTGCTGCACTTTAAAAAAAAAAAAAAATCATTCATCCTTCTATAGGCCTACGACATGTTTATGGCTTTGTGTTCAGGCTCTAATGAATACTCTTTTATATTCTTATCCTCCTCCTTCATGAATGCCCTTCAGAACATGTGGAAACAACAAAGAACTTGACCACCCACATGTCTCAGGCAGCAACTCATGCTTGGCTTTGGTTTGCTTTGGGACAAGCACTTCTCTTGGCCCAGATCAATGGAAATGGATACTCGGCATATAGACAAACAAACATGAATATCCACCCTGCAGATAAAAAAACAATGGGTAATCCTCTGCAGAAGAAAAGCCAGAGACAGCCCATCCCTCATCATAATGTGCACATACGCAATACGCCTCTAAGCAGCGGATAACATGTTTTGAATGTCTTTTTTTTCCTGCATATTCATCCCCAAGTGTATTGTCTGCCTGCATGGAGGCCACAGGACATGTGATGAGAAAAGGAACTCTACTGGACTTGACAAATCCTGTCAAATCCATTTGATTTGGCTGCAGGAGCATCGCACATATTGCACACACTTGCACTGTATATGAAATGGTGGATATATTAGAGACCGGAGAGACATGTAGAAAGTCAAGAGAGAAAGGTATGAATTCACCTTTAAAGTACAGTTGATTTAAATGGAATATGGGTACTGTGAGCTGAATTAATTAGCCATAAAAAGCACCTCATCGCATAAGAAAATTTAAGACACAATGAAAAATATCACATATAACAGATCCCAAAAGTAAGACTATAATAATGTGGAAATGATAAGAAATAAAAGTACCATAAATAACAAGGTTACTGCTCATTACAGAGTATCACAGACACACTTTATGTCCTTAAAGGAAAATTATAGAACTAGTAAATCTTTCCAGGAATATTTCTTTTTCTTAGGCCTTGTTTTGGCATAAATACTTACACTACATTAGCTGTAGGTTTCACATCATTTTTGTTTCACTGCTGCAACATGACAGGTGGTACAATTATCTGATGTTCAACTCTTTGTACAAGAGCAGCAGCCTGTTGTAATTAAAGGGCAGTTCATAATGGGTGGGGCACCTCCAGGGCATTTTAAATGGATCAGTGAGATGTGACAAACTCATTTTGGGGGACTCATGGACTCACAAAGGAACACTTCCTCTGTCAAAGAGCAATATTTCTGTCAAAACCTGACAACGGTGACTCAACAAATATTCACCACACAGTTATCTATAAAAAGGATTGAAACGGGCTGAGCTTCGATTCAAACGCAACATCAAAACTAGTGTGGTGCCTTTTGAGCGCATGCCGATGCTCCAAAACTTCATTGTGCCGCAGAACGTGCTGTTCAGCGTAAGTTTCATTATGCGATTGCTCTGAGCCCCATTTGAATGAGCATGTGCGTTCATGAGGTGGGTGAGCGCGTAGCACGCATGCAGCGAATACTGATGGAAATTGAAAAAGAGCCATGAAGGAAGGCAATCTGCTATTTATATCAGGCTGCACTCCACGGGCCAAAGCTCCCTCTCACAGTAATGCACTGTAAAAGTGATTGATTAGTGTGATATTGAGAGATTGTTCGTCTTAACTGTCTTCACTCGCCAAAGTGATGAAATTACTACACACTAGTCTTTGAAAGCATCATAGCAGATTAGGTCAGTGTGATCCATCCACTCTAATAAGGAAACTTGCTGTTCCCAACAGAGCAAAACATTAGAGGCGGGCCTGCCTTTAGATCCACCACACACCACCCAGTCACTAATACCCTCAAAGGGTGTGCTTAATGACCTGGAACATATTACACACTGAGGTTGCTCAATTTAGTCTCAGGTGTACATAGTTTTTGCATGTGTCCACCTAAAAATGCCATTTTTGACACAACACCGTTGCCCTTGTCACTGTCTTAACAAATTGCTCCGATCAATTTCCATTAAGGACAGTGAAATTCCCAATGTCTTCCCCCTGGCTGAGCACCAAGGACCTGTAACGTCATCAGTTTAGCGCGCCAGTGAACGCTCTCGCATGTGTGTGTACTTTGAATCAGGATTAGAATTAGTGCAGTGACAGAGACAATAAAGCGCTGTCTTCAGGAACAGCAACATCATTACAGTGTATACGGTGCCCAGTAGTGGATAAGAGGAGTCTTGTTTATACTGTCGAATCACCCTGTACATTAGCGCTCTCTCTCACAGTGCAAAAAGTTCCTCTTAATGTGCTTTAAAGCCTCCATCTTACCATCAAACACGGAAGCACCGTAGATGTGTTTTCCACAGTAAGGATCTCTAATTGGCTTATCAGATGTACCTTTTTAACATGGAGAAATAGCAGGCAGCCGTCAGAAGTAGCCTGTTTCAGAAGAGATCAGCTCGTATGGGGTACATACAGTATGTATGTGCAGTATGTATGTGAGCTCGCGGTGCCTCTTTGTTCTGTTTAAGCAGGTTTGCTTTCAGATCACTGTAGAATCAAAATAAAATGATTGCAGAATTTAAAAACACTGTTCTTCCTCTAGGTTACGATAAACCGACCTGTACAGTAGATGGAGTATGTACAATAAACCACAGGAGGTGGCTATGCATTACGCTCACATTCCTTTTCTATTTACACATAGCAAAGTACAATCTCGCTTTCATGTTTCACGTGTACTGTATTTGGCCTGCTCTACTCTAAATACAACAAGTGATACTTAGCAGCTTTAAGGGCTCTTCAATGTGTCCTTGTAAGCTAAATCTTAAAGATAGACATAGGCCATCTGGTGTGAGAAGTGCGAGGTACAGCTCACTTACGAGCAATGCTCCAAGTTTGTCTTTATGCCTGAAGTTATAAAAAGAATCCTGCTGCTCTTTAGGAACAAAATACAAAGCTTTGAGGGAAGAGACCAATGTGTTTTAGCTGCAAAAGCCTTTATCAGTGTGACGAGACTACATGAAGAGTTAATTCTCATGGATATCTTAGATGCCAGTATTTAAAAATATTAAAAAACATATCATTAAGTGTATTTTAAGTGTATAAGGATGTTTTAGTATGACATTGTACCATATTAAAACAGCTAGAGGATATGTTTATAACTCAGGTTCCCCATTTATTCTTGGTTTAAGACTTAAAATGGAAACATCCAAAAGGTCTCGCGCTCTCTCTCTTTTTTATAATGAAATTTAAATCACCTCCTCCTGGACCAAGAGACACCTTTTCAATGGCAATAAAAGAAAAAGCAGACATGGAGTGTCTGGCCTCTTTAAAGAGGCTTTCTACAAGATTTTTGACACCCTCCACTCTCTTAATGGAGCTCAGTAACTCAGGATTTCAATGAGCACTCTGTTTCACTTTCCACAGGGACATGAAATCATCCATCACATCTGTTGTTTTACAGTTAATGAATCTCTGCATGCCTCCAGTCTTACAAAAGTTTTCTGTATTTCTCGTATATATTGTCAATTAAGGCAACAGGCATCTTGGATATTACTGAATATCTTCATCACTGACTGTAAATTATCATGTGACCCTGATGAAGGCTGAGACAGACGGTTTCTGACATTAAAGCTTTATCTGTAGTTCTTCAAGAGCAGGTGGAATTTTTTATTTCTCTGGTTCTTTTGATCTTGAACTTTGGAGGAACTGTAAGGTTGTGACATGTTTTTTTTTTTTATCCTTTGAACATAAAGTTCTTACTGACTGCGGTTGACAGCAAGCAAAAGTTTGCAAAAGTGAACTTACAACAGACAACAGAAAAAATACTTAATCCACATTTCAATCAACAATATCAACAATATTAGCATTTTGTTAGGATAGCAGTCGGTAACTGAAAGATTGGCACCAGCTATGATGTATGTAACTTTCTTTATACTCATGTTGGATAAAAATCTCAACACAGAGCATCACAACAGTATTAGTTTGTTTTTTTTTTTGTTTTTTTTAAAGTCTGGATTCATTGATATTTTTGGCCACCTGCGAGAGGCAGAGTAAGCTGAAAACAAACACAACACTGGCACATTATCACCTTATAAAGTTGCTGCAGTTGCTTATTTACACATCCAGCTGACGCTTTAGCATTCATTATTGGTCACTTGACAAATGTAGATTCTCCTTTTAGCTCTTTTGGTATCCACAAACACTTGAGGGAAATATCTCTGCTATGTTCACTAGCTGGTAACTGTTGGTCTGCTGTCTGGTGCTGTGCAGGAAGTGTACTGTAGGTTATTTAAGCTTTTTTGATTAAAAAAAACAGCTGCACGCTGCATCTGAAAACAGGGTTGATGAGAGGGGTGAGAAAACCAAAACAATGAGTTGAAAGACGCTAAAACGCTCCATAAAGCTGGGGGAAACCACTGAGTCAGGTGATATTTCTCTGTGGGTTCACCACCACATGCGAGAGCGTTCACATTACACGCAGTCATTTGATCCATTGTTAATATAAAAATATTGTTCAGCGCAGCTTTAAAAACCAATCTGGAAGTCAGGCATCCACAGCATGTCTGATCCTAACTGCACTTTCTAGGAAAGTATTTTGAGAGAAAGATTAGAAAGTCCAGCCAGGCCTTTCCATCTTCAACCTAAAATGTTTGTTCAGTATATAGATATTACACCCTAAGATCTGTGTGTACGTGCAGTGGGTGAAGTGACCATGATTTCAGCCACTGCCCCTGGTGGAGTCTGCACAGTCCTGCCGAGAGCAATTTCAAACCCTATATTTCTTATAGTGTTTGTGTATGCATTCAAACAGAATTAATTCAACAAAAAAAAAAAAAAAAAGGTACACAGCAGAACATTGCTGCTTTTATTTTTTCAGAGTATGCCCCCTCCTCCCCCCCAAACAAATCTATTTTTACATTATGTACTAATTTTGTCTCAAACTGATCCAAAGTGTTTTGGTCTGTGAGGTAAGCAGACAGAAAAATGAGAACTGCTATCTCAGGAAGAAGAAAAAAAAAATCTCAGCAGCAGATTTTTCAAGGTACCATGGCAACAGAACATTCAAAAGAATTTTGATGAGAACAGCAGGCAAAGAGAGGCTGATTACAAGGGAGACAATTTGTTACCCCAATTGCAAGAGCAACAGAGTCTGATTGCACATACACAAGCACTGTGTCTTATTTTTTTATCGGGACCGCTGTGCAAAAACACTGTTCTTTTCTGTCCTATCACGGCTCTTCAGTCAGACGAGTGAGAGCCGCTGGAGCATCTCGGCGTGGAGATGAAGAGGCACAGTCTAGGTTGCTGTTGCAACAAGGCTAGTTTAGCAGCTAAAGCGTTGGCATAGTGATATGAGGTGGACACAGCTTTGATTGGCAGTACAGCAGAATGAGCTCCAGACATGCAGTGGGCGTAGACTTTTTTTTTTTACCCTGAGAAACTCAATTTCGAATCACACAGGAGGAAGTGGCAATCAACACAGTGCTGCAGCTGTCTATCTTGGGCGGCTATTCTCACTTCCCAATCTCACTCTCCAGTGCTCGGCAAACAGACCACCGTCCTGACAAACATAATCACTCACAGCAAAGATTCAGGGAGTATCTGTCAGTGGGGAAAAAAAAACTTGGGGAAAAAAAATTCTGCATACACACTCAGTTAAACACCTTTTTGTACTAAACACACAACTCTCAGCTGCATATTAGGTGATGATTGTTCTGTAAAAGTCCCTGCCAACAGGAACATAAGCACAAAGCAGGAGCACTGACACTTTGGCAAGATTCACCTGTATATGCTTCATATGCAAGGCAGGAAACCCTGAGAAATCATTGATGCCATATGGGTTGAATTAATATTTATATTTATTTATTTATCTTAAGTTTTGCATGAAAAAAATGGAGTGTTTTGGCTCTTGAAAATCCTTAGAAAATCCTTATCCTTAAATTGAGTTGTGAAGCTCATTTTGCGGCAGCCAAATTTTTACAATGTCACCAATTAACCTGGTTGTCCAAATGATATTGTTAAAAACATGCACATTGTCTGATAACTTTAATAATATCCAATACAATTAATAATATCCAATACAATTAATAGATTTTTATTAGGTTATATAAGATATTAATCACCAACTCAACTATGGTACTGCAATTGCTTCTGACAAATGTGGTCCATCACTGTTCTACCTCAAGCAGAGCACATCAAGGTCTGTCATAGAAAACATTTGTTTGTATTATTGTGCTCAACTGTGGAATGCAGAAAGAAATTAGTCATGCAGTTTATCACTGTGCCATTGTTGCCAGAGTTAAAAGCTGTTGTGAACGCAGAGTCTAGTATGTGCCTGAAGTATTCAAGCATTTCTTCTGTAAGTCAAGAAGTAATCTCATCAAAATGTCAGCATTCAGTCACAGTGAATCCCCGGTCCCCGCACAGATGAAGTGAATTGAGCTTAAGAGTCAGTGAAAGGATATCTGACTAGATGAATCTGGAGGCTGCCATTGTATGAGTTCATGTAGGTGAGTTTCAAGGCTCCACGCCACGGTTTTGTGCTGTAGAATAGATGAGTGTTAGGGTTCAGTGGGTGTGAGGGATAGAGGCTACCAAGGCTGAGATAAAAGGAGGATGCCAGCTAACACACAGAGGATGGGTGGCAGTGACTAAAGGCCCTACCTGAGCACAGCAGCGCCAAAGAGCAACCCTCATCTCCTCTTCTCAGGCTGCCTCTGATAGAGTGTGTTATCAGTGAAGACAGGCAGGCTAAATCACTGGTTGAGTAAAGGTTAGAGCTACTGGTCTGTTACCTCACCCAGGAGGGCAGGCAGGTGAATGTCAAAGCAGCCTGAATCACAAGAAACACTCTGGGGTGGAGGGTAAGTCAACCCTCAGGGCAGATGCTGATTTATGCAATACTTGTGCTCAGTGGTGCAACACCATATTAAAGTGAGCAGTTCGCTGATGAGCAATATGTAATCTCCAGAGATCACCGGGCACTCCCTATGCCTTTGCATTGAGTACTGGGAATACGGTTCTCCAAGCAGATGCTTACTTTTACGAGCCTTAAGTTTGATTTAATTCAGTTTAATTGCGTATCGATGCCAAGAAAAAGGACTGTAGTGCATTCTGACGAGTTACGGTGCCGCAGGTATGCAGGACAGCGGTGAAGACCCAGAGGCAAACTAAATCATGCAACATCAGCTTTGCCAGTTCTAGAGGGGCCTGTCAACATTTACAGGCACTTCGGCACGTGGTCAGGAGGAGCTGGGGATCGAACCGCCAACCATGTGATTAGAAATTCATACTGCCCTAACGCCTGAGCCAAAACCTACGATTTTTTACATCATTTTACATTACTTCGTGCCAACCAGTACTTTCTATTTGTATCTTTAATCTTGGAGGCAGATGACATACTCAAAAGGGATCCTTGAAACAGCAATGATCATTTTGATAAATCTCTTCCACAGACTTTTATCCACACCTTGTAAAGACTAAACGTCCTGGCCCTACCTCAATATCACTTCTTCTTTGTTGGGTTTTTGGCTCATCTCTCCAGAGCCTCCGGGTGGTCACTGGTAAGTCTCGCATCATCTGCTATCACACTGTGCTTTAAGAGGCGATTCAGTCCCCACAGAAAATGGCTACGAGCAAACTTTTGGATCATGCTGCATTCAGTGCTCCTTCAGTGTTTCACGGGGAAAAAAAGGGGGGGCTGGTACATTAATGCATATCAGATGGTGTGTGTTGCCCTTTCTTGTCCATGTTGTTCAATTTTCCCTTACTATGCAGATTTTGTATCTCAATAAATGCACTGCTCACTTTTTTAGCTGACTGTGTCCTGAACATAGGTAGAAACACAGCCTACAAATTCATACTGAATGCACAGAATCATTTAACAATCATTTGACTTGATTCTAATATAGTTTTCTAATTATATGGTCTCCTATGGCACATCATTTGACACTCATTCCTCCTTCTGTGTTTTCTTGTTAGTCCACAGTAGAGAAATAAAATTGTAAATACACAATGTCTTGTTTCCACTTGGCACTTAGAGTAGATCTGGGACTTGGCTATAATTGAGCCTATGCAGGATTCCATTAGTACAGCTGTCCAACAGGGAGGCAGCCTGTTCAGGCTTCTCTGCGTACTGTATCCGCCATTACAAAGCCCTCAACACAGGAAACCGTATTTAATATTATTGGTTTCAAGCTCTCCTCTCTTTCTCACAGGGCAGGCTTTTATTTGCAGATCTTGCAGAAGTTGTGCAAAACTGTAAGTTTGAAAGCAGCCGTTCAGGCTCCACACGTGCCATTTTATATCCGAATAGTGAATGTGGTGTATTCACAGGCTGGCTGCGACGACTCCCTCTCTGCTTTACATTGGCAGTCCTTTATCCATAAATCCCTCAGTTGGACAATAGTGCTTCAGGTTAAACAGCTGTTGTTGCTCTTTCCACACAGGAGTCAAGCGTGTACACAGGAAGAGAGAGAGAGAGGTGGAGCTGAGCCCTGGGCACCTGCAGCTTTGCAACTTCAATAGATAACACTAAGTATGATCAGAATTTGGGCCCACGGCTCCTTTTTTGCCCTCCCTCTCCTGCCACTGTCATTTTAACCAGACTTGTGATAGAGCCTGTTTGCTGTGATACCCCATTAATTTCCCCAGGGGCTGATCATTCAATATTCAATAGCTACTGTTATGCAGCACCAACTGTGGATCAAGCTACTGAGCCTGCTCTCCCTGACCAATATCATCAGAGCTCTAAACAGCCTCTGCAAGGGGATCACAAGATCAGACTGAGACACGAAAAATAACCTTGTTTTGAAAAACTCTCTTTCCCTTCTAGTTATCAGTTTGCCCGTAGCTGGTGTTACATGCAAAATATGTTCATTCGGAATTAATAAACAAGGAGAAAAAATGTAAAGTATGTAAAGTGACTGCATTTCTGAGTAAAATATAGACAGACTGTGACACATTTTAATGGGCTGATCTTTCTCGATGCATATGTTCAGCAGTGAGACATCTTTACGGTGTACTAAACGTTCTTTCAAAATGCTCCTTATGCCACAGGAAACACAGGCAGACGGTAATTTGTTTATCCCTTCTTAAACCAAGTCCATATTTTTATAAAGAATAATGAAAAGGCCGTAGGTGGTAAAATAGTCTAAGAAAGACTTTGCACGGTTAACACTTTTTTTTCTTCTTTTTTTTTTTTTTTTAAAGAGAAGATGCTGAGTTTCAGTTACTTCTGACAGATTAATGTCTTGCTGGGCTGTGTTCAGAAAAAAAAAATACTAGCCAAACTCTGCAGCGCTGCAAAAAAAGAGTGTGAATAGCAGTAAGGACTCATGCTTGTTAGTGCCTTTACAGTGTATATTCACCGGTAAAGGATGTCTGTGTGAGGCATGAGGGGGAAGATCAGTTGGTGTTTAATCCTGTTTTGGTTTAACTGCATAGCGACTCTTTTGAGCAATTAACTCTGCCAATGATGGTTGAGACTGTGTGAAATCTCTTTACATACCACGACAGCGTTGTAACTGTTGTATATGCATTGATATATATATATATAAATGGAAGCTTATTGTGATTTGATAGCTCTAAATATTCAAATGACTACTTAAAGGGTAGAATGGCAACATGCCATACTACTAAATGGTTTTGCCTAATGTGTTTTGAGGGAAATGTGATTGCAGCGTGGCCTGTTCTTTTCCAGTCCACAAAGTGTTATGTTCTTGAACTGCACATGAGTCACAGTTGTTGCGTTCCTAGTTGGATGGTGGGTATTCAAAGTGCAGTTGCTTAAATCTGCTTTCCATAAGAGAAAATTGTGGGGAAGAGAAAAGCGAGTTATTTCAGAAATTTGCGAGAATGTCCTCCCAAGAAAAATGACACCATCAGTTGTTAAGCCTTCTATTTCAATTTAGTTATGAATCTTGTCTATCGGTAGCAAAGAAAGTCAGGGTGTCAGAGGTCAGGGTGGCTCGATGTGTCGACAAAATACCAGACTTTGACATGGGAGACCAGTTTTTGTTTTTGCTATGATTTGTAACAGTTATGAAAGGCACTGACAAATGATATCGTCATGCTGGTAGGCGCATCAGATCAGAATTTTGTGGTTTAATTTGTAAGACTTGCTGAACTTTGCAGTTACAGTATGGTCATTAAAAATGTGTCCTCGTTATGTCAATAAAAAAAAAAACACACAATCGGCTTCCTTTAAAATGTATTTGCTGTTGCACATGAGTAGTATATTAACATATTATCTAGGAGACAGGGCCTGAAAGAAGAGTAAAAAAGAAAAAGTCAGTTTTAAGAATTACGCAGTCTATTCTAATTGTTTTTAACATGACATACAGCTCTAAAGTGTTCTTTGAATTGAGCAATTTAAAATCTTGTCACAGTTCTGTATCTGTTTAAAGAGCTTTGAACATTTTTACCCAACATTTATCCATAATTTGCCTCAGTGTCAAGCGCAGGTTTATTTAATGAGAAATTCATCAGAGGAGCGTAAGGTTTACATCACAGTAAAACTCGCACTTTGTTCTCTTCATGCAGTGAGGCAACTGATGTTACGACGGATCTGCAGGGGAGAGCTTCATATACGGCGGAGTTACTGACTCAAGGTCTGGCTCATGCGGTATGATCATCAATTCCTCATCTTATCTCGAAGAACTAAGGGATTCTTTTTGGACTCTTGCCATGATTGGAATATTGCTGGTACCAAAGGTGTTTACTTCAAGTAACTTAAGAGAGAGCCCATAGGCTGAAATGGGAAAATCTGAAGTGGAAACGGAAGACACAGGCTGTCAAATCTGCCTGTAGAGCATCTGTGTGAGTGACAGAGGGAGAGAGAAATGAAGACAGGGAGTTTAACAGCTCTACCGACCCCAGAAACACTTTAACACCACCTTGACATGTTGAGTTTTAACCTGATTTTCTTGACAATGTTCTTGTCGCATTAATGATTAAAAATTGTGTGTGACATTATCTCATATAGGTATAAAATACTGTGTGATCATGAACAGTCTTCCATCAATCTAGTGGACAGCGGGAACTTTCAGCTGGTTCAAGTGGATTTTTTCTAGGGCAAGTGGAAGAGAAATGTATTTGCTGTTGGGACAAGCTGAAAGTCATAAACAAAAAAAAAAAAAAAAAAAACATGCCTTCATGTTATGTGCTAGTCTTTACTTGGCTATTTATTTAAATGAACAACTATTACATTCAGAATACCGATTTGAAACAAATGCATTTTTCCCTACAATACATGGAGAGGGCGGAGAGCTAGCTTGCTGGCAAAGTTTGACATTACCTTAACAAACTGCATCTGTCACACTGCTGGTGATGAAAATACTCTTGAACATAATGACTAGAACACTGGTTCTCTGTGTGCCGTGGGAGCAGACATGGGGACAGAAATATATATCATCAGATGTCTAAAGACACACTTACGCCTGATTCTTTTTTATAAATCTCCAACATTGTGGACAAGGGCGCACATCCACTCTCACATCTGTCCATAAATGGATGTACAGACAATCTTACATGCGAGCATTCTGCACAGTTGTAGCTGTACCACTAATTTATCACTTGTACCTGTAAACCAGGGGTGTCAAACCTGTCCACAAAGGGCCGGTGTGGCTGCAGGTTTTTGTTCCAACCAATGAAGAGCACACAGTTTGACCAATCAACTGTCTGAAGACTGAGATCAGTTGATTAAATGAGTCAAGTCTGGTGTGCTGCTGCTTGGTTGGAACAAAAACCTGCAGCCACACCGGCCCTTTGTGGACAGGTTTGACACCCCTGCTGTAAACCAACAGTGCAATAATACCTCAACCATCACTATTAAACATCACGAGGAGGATCAATGATTAATTTAAAGAGCTCGCACTGAAACAAACTTTACAAAGTGCGGCACAATTAAAAATGTGCCTCTGTGGGACATTTTACAGAACAACAACAACAATCGAAACAGGCAAACAACCTAAACAAACAACATTTTAATACATGCATCTCTCACCTCATCAATTCACCTGCAGCTATCTCCTGAAAACCACGTGTACACCTAGTCTGAAATACCATCTATACATCTGGGTCCTGGTGTGCTTCAGAATTTTGACTATAAATATCCTGTTCAACTTTTTCTCTTCTTCTTTACGCATTATGAATCCACAAACACAATGCAAAAAGTAAATTATTCTCATTTTCACTTGGACAAGTGATTTTTGTGCCTTTACAAGTGAAAGGTATTTTTCAAAAAGCCCTGTGATGTATGACTACAAATGACCCACTGTGTTCCACTTGTTAGTCTTTTGTTCAGTTCGAGGAATTCAGTTATATAAAGTGTCTGAGTCAAGCAACTTTTTATCCGATTCGGCAACAATTACACTCTCATCCCCTCGCAAACCAATTTGCTCAGACAGTCTTGGAAACGTGGAAGGCTCCTGGCAGCAGACATTTTCACTTCAAGAGTTTCTGAGTTAGTGAGTGATTAGGACCAGTTTCTGGAGAGCAGCCAGGATTGGAGTCATTGGAAAGTAAGGTAAGGTATAAATTGTCTTTGTTCAACTAGACCACTCAGACTACTGATCATTCCCAACCCCCTCCCAAGTAAAATGATCTGTCAATTAGCTCTAGATAATATGAAAGACACAATCTCAGATCAAATACAAGATTTGAATTTCTGCCTCATTTAGTAACTGACCAATTTGTCAGTTATTTAGCAAAAGCTGAGACGATTTTCAATGCAGCCATGTTCGTGCACCAGTCCATTTTAAATTCATTCAAGCTCAGCATAAAGACTGGAAACAGGGGGAAACAGTTAACCTGGCCCTGATCGCAGGTATCAAGGTAACACCTAGCAGCACCTGTTAAGCTTTTGTTACCTTTGCGCAGAGAGAGAGTAGCTGTTTCCCCTTGTTTCCAGTCTTTATGCTAAACTAAGCTAACCTAAGATAACCTAACCATCTCTTTGCTATAGCTTCATATTTAAACAATTAGAGTTATTGATCTTCTCTTCCACAGTCAAGAAAGCAAATAAGCATATTCCCCAAAATGTACTATTCATTGAAGTATTGTGCAGAGCGCCCTCCATCCTCCACCACACTAACCTGATATCAAAACAGAAAACAAGTTTAAATCAAGGTCGAAAAGTGTGCAGGAACTTCTTCACCACAACATCGAAATGTCTAAACTTCTTGAAATAAATATATCTCAAAAACTGATGCCTCGTGTTTTCCAGTTCAAATGAATTTGGGGTTTGTTGAAGCAGAATCAGAGGGAGGACGCTGAGCAACTGAGCCTGTTTCAACATACAGCTGGAAACAGGTGCTTTGACAGCTTGTTCTTCTAAATCAATATGAGATGGAAAAATGGAAATTTTATGTGAGGCCACTGGAGGACGGCAAAAAAAAAAGACAATAAGGATGGAAATAAATAGCAAAGGTTAACACAATTCAGTGGTGAAAAAATGGGACAAAATACTTATTCCTCCCTGCACCTTAAGAGGTAAATGACACATTTTGACCAAAAGGGAAATCATTTTTAACCAAGCAGGTGTCAACTGTCAAAACAGGAAAAAAAATACGTCTTAATTCTGGCTTGTAATTTAAACTGTAAATTAAACTATATTTACTTGAGCTGTCAAATAAATGAGTCAAGACAGCTGGAAGCGATCACGGCCAAATAAACACAATGGGAACCTTCTAGCAGGGTAGGATGACAGAAAATGAATTTTTCCTGTGCCTCCTCATGAGTCGTTGATTTGCGGGAAGTAAATGACCGCCAAGGAAACTGAAACAAATGCCAGCATGTGGGTAAAAATATCAGCTTATTCAAATGCTTAGTGTGGAAATATTATCTAGGATCAAAATACTGTGTAATATAATCAAAACTGAGGTGTGTAAACCGGGCATTTCATGTGTGGGTGAAACACATTCTTCTGGCGCAGTTATTTACACAATAACTTGTATGACAGAAAATGACAATTAAGCTTATGTATATTTCCATTTTTGAACACTGCAGGGCCACTCAATTAAAAAAAAATTAATAAATGAACAAAAAGTAATCACCTGGGATCTTGGTTTGAAATATGCTGCACTGCCAAAGGTATATGGACCCCTGCAGTTTTATATCCTTGGCCTGGGGCTGTTTTTCATGGACTGTATGAAATATGTTACCAGTGAACATTTTCCCGATGCGTTCAGTGGTTATGTAAATCAACATTTACTCACTGGGAAAACAGGAAAAACAATCGGGGTGGAAGGATCAGGATGGAATTATGTTTCAACCAAAATGCGGTTGTAGTTGAAAATCTCTAATGCCTGTATATAAGAATTACTTCCAGGAGACAGAGCTGGAATTTGGTGTGGAAGAGCCCTGACCTCAACCCTCATCCAACACCTTTTGGATGATGAGGAATGCTTTTAAATGACTGAACAGACAAGAAAACGTTCCCAGAAGAGTAGAGGCTGTTATAGATCTACATTGAAGCTCATGGTAATGAAATGAGATGTTCAAGAATCACATTTGGGTGTAGTGTCTGAGTGTCCACATATTTGTGGCCATATAGTGGATGTTTGTGTTGGTGATGTTTTTCAGATTTTGTCCCTTGTACTGACTGTTTGTATAGGAAGAGCTTGCTTATGGAAATATGGTTTATATACTGGACTGTACTTAGATTAACTGTCTGAAATATTCACAAGTTATTATCAAACTGACAAACTGTTAGAACTGTTTAATTAGTTTTCTAAAGCAAGAGCTACTGTACGGCCGAATCTATGAAACTATATCCCCTATTAGACATGAGAATATCTATTAGTTCCAGCCATTTAATACCTGTGTAGTTATAAAAGTTATGAACCTTCATTTGGAGGATCCTTACTAAGCTCTGTGTGAATCCAAATCTGAGCAACTGTAATTTAGTCAAGGTTATTAATTTAGTGGATTCAGTGGTAAATTGGCAGTCTCTTTTGTTACAGATTTTTCTGCATTAGTCCTGCCAAGAACCTTAAAAAAATGGCTCCACATCAATGAATTTTACACAACCACGAGCCAAAATCCTTGAGAGTTGCTTTTTTTTTTTCCTCCCAGTTTCCAGTATTACCTTAACTACTGGTTTTGTGTCTTCCAAGAACTGCAGAGAGAGAGCAGAGTGTTTTCCAGAGTATTCACCGAATATAACGTTAGTTATTTTAATTATATACACAACTATGGAAATAAAATGTTCTGTCTTCGGATGTTATTCAAACATTTTAGCTTGTAAGAGTCTTCAGAGAGGTGATTCTGTGGTAAGTGGAGCATAATTACTTCCAATTTGCAGCTTACAGTTTTATGAACTGAGCATGATTCAGATGAGTACGCAGTGAGCCCTCACCCGCTGCTCTCTGCTTCCATCACTTTTCAGACCTCAGAATAAAAGACTCCAAAAAAAAAAAAGGAAATTCTTTCTTTGTAAATTCAGTACGTACCAGTTATTGAGTAATGATGGTAAATCTGATTTATCCATAATAATGTTAACCTCTGGCTTTTTGTTCATCTAATGGTATCGCTTTCAAGAAAAAAGGCATAATAAATGCATCATTACTTTCAACTTGGAATAATCAATGATGTCCCACAGTTATGTATATTGGTTCATTTATTTGCCACTCTTAAAAAGCTGGTCTGTGAATCAAATCCAATCTTGTGATTATACATTTAATTGAACTTCTGCAGTGAAAACCTGTGTTCAGCTCATTGCCTGAATACAATGTGAGTTTCACAGGAACAAAGAGACAAAAGTTTTCATTTGGATGAAACTGTCAAAGCGCAGCAAAAACCTCGAAGAAAAATCATTTCACTGACACATACATGAACATAAATTTAAAGAGAAGACGTGGGATCAGTCAGATTCTAAAGGGAATTATTTATGTACAGTATCACTGACATGATGACAGGTTCCTCCATGAAAGTATTTTCTGAAGTTGCATATAGATTTAAATTACAGCTTTGATTTATACTTAGTTTAGACTGAATGTCTTGATGTGACCTTCATCATTTTAATGACACAGCTAGACCAAACACGTGGGTTTATACATGCTGTCACAAAAAGAGTATGCAGGCCTGGGGGCAGGATGGATTGAACTGTGTACGCACAGAGACAGAAATATGCCTTCTTTTTGTCAGATTTCCACAGCCATGAATCCGCCGGCTTCTAACTCTCACATCTCAGTCATCGTGGAAGTTGAAACACAATCTGCTCTCCCACCGTAAGACATTCACCTGTTTGCATATTGATACTCCTGCCTGCTCCACTTGTTACACCTCTCAATGGAAAAAGCAGTAAAGTAGTGCAATTTTACCAATTGTGCCACGCTGGCGAGGTTCTGTGACAGCACCATTACAAAAGACTGTGGTTATCTGTAGTGCCTGTACCGTTAAATCATCACCAGTAAACTATCACTCATAGTGATACATCAATTTTTGTCATCAAACATCAGAAGAATTGTCAATTATTTATTTATAGTTCTTCTATAACAATAAATTAAAATAAAAAGATTGTCAGCACAGGGAAATGAGAGCTCGCATGTAAACAAAGAGAACGAAAAAAATCATAACTCATAATGATTATTAGTTCATAAATGCACATTTGATTGACATTTTCGAGCGCTGCAAAAATAATAACAGTCAGTGCGCACAGTCTCCCTGCACATTTTTCTTTTATAAATACCACCTCATATGAGGGGAATAGTATATGTATGTTTACTACTCCAGGAGTGCGGTATACCTACGAAGTAAAAATATAACTGCCTCCAAAACACACAGCTTGTAACAAAAGTATTTCTCAGCCAGATTACATTCACTTGACCACTTGGTGGATATGAGAGTTCCTACTTGAAACAAGTAGCATTAAATTGGGAATGTTACATAAAGACAAGAGGCTCGTGTGTGCAGATTTGACAGCCCTCCCCTGGAACTGTGCTGCCGACACGCTGTAGAAAGGGAAACAAAAAAATGTCAAGCTATAGATCTTCAGAGAATGGCACAGTGACATTTGTTAGCTGCCGCTCTGTGTAAAACTGGCTCTGCCTTGCAGGTGACCTTCCAAGGTCTATTTTTGTCAGGTAATGACTGTCATTACGAATGTCTTTGCTTTACATTGCTTCTACTGCAGCAGTCAAGCTCAGATAGAGACATTTAGACAACAGCAGCAGTCCGGTGCTGATCCCAGTGAAGCTGACCAGCATGCACGGAATAGCTGATGGATTGTCAGGTTTCCCACATCCTTGTTCAGAGAAGAGGAGGAGGTGCCACCCTATCGGAGTGTGCTTCAGCGCCTCCAGCTCCCTCTTGATTGCCTGACATTCTTTATCAACAGTCAAGTAATTCTGTTCCCTTGGCAACAGCTTCCTGCTGATACAAAGAAATCAGGTATCACCTTGGAAGTTTAAGAGTGTGGTTGGCAGCCTCAGTGTTTTCATTTGCATGCAGCTGCACCATCATTTTCAGGAGGAAACTAGGGTTTAGGTGTCAGGTCTGAGCTTTTATTTCCGTCCCCTTCCTGCCCTGCCCTACATTCAGGTCATGGCATTCTTCTATTTATTCCTTTGTACCACCTCTGAACGGTCACTGCAGAGCCACAGAGCTTCTACACTGTGTATTTTTTTTTTTTTAGAGTGCCTTATCTGCTATAACTTTTCTTTTTCAGAGGAAGGTCTTTTCTCTCATGTCAAATCTCTATTACTCTACAAAATTCAGGTAATAATTTAACTGCAATCGAATTTGCATTTATAATACATAACTAATGCCACTTTGAGACCGGGCTCATTCTAGCCGTCTGGGTGTAAGATTTTAGTGACTTTTTTTTTTCCCTTTTCGACCTTTTGAGGATTATGATGGGGCATCGCAAAACGTAATTCAAGTTATGCTATTAACTCCCCGACTGGCACTGACATGAATTGGCCCTGAATTAAACAGAATGACATTATATTCAACTGGGCAGCACATTGTCAGCATAGCGTTGGTTTCTATCCAATATCTGATTTCACTTATGTTTTCCCGAGAACACTGTGACTCTTCTTAGGCATACATTATTTGCTGGTTATTGTCTGGCCAGAAAATTATTCATTCATCTTCGTTCACAGCTAGAAGAAAGAAGAGTATCTGGCAATCATATGTGGCACTTTCTCATAAACATTTGTCATTTTTGTCTGTTTTTAAAGTTAATATCTGTTTTGCTGGGAAGCTTTTTCATAACTTTATGTCAACTTTCTTTCAGAAATTAAAAACTGCAATTTGGCTTTTCTTGTGCATATAATTAGACAGCTTAGACAGGATAAAAAGAAATAAAAACATGCTACTGTCAATCAGAAATTAGATTTTTTTTTTTAGATTTTATAAAAAGTCTTTTGACATCTTTTAAAGCACGAATCTGGAGGACATTAATTGCTATTTCAGGAATGTGTGTGAATAAAGTTTGTCGTAGCACTTCTGTCAATCATTCTGCCAGACTGGATAACTAAGGATATCAGAGGTGTCATTTGTGACATGGACTTCAGTTGCAGAAAAGCACTAGTTTGTCCGTTGTGAAATTTACTCTGAATGTAAAGCTTTTGCTACGTGTCCAAATGTGTGAGATGTCAGATAACATACTGCTGTGCTGCATTTGACAGCGCCAGAAGAGCCTGAATGGATGATTTTGCCCTTACCGCCCTAGAGCCACTTTCCATACTTTCATCTGGCATCTGAGTTCTTCTCCTGTCAAAGGTTAGCGTGTATCAAATATTATAGGGGAAGCAAACTTGTCAACACAAAGAAAAGATGTGAACATCAAAGCTGGCACACACGGCCGGCTGATCATCATGGGTCAAAGGTTTTATGACATTCACTTATAAGGCAGCAGTGAAAAGTTTGTAGGAAATGTCAAAATACAGGAAATGCGAGGAGACACGCGGCCATATTTTTAGGTACGTAGGCTTTTGAAAACAGCTCAGGCTAAAGCCGGATATTAATGTTCATTTGTAAAGAATTGCACCCTCATTACAAACTATTCTAAATTATTGTGCATTCTTCAGCTACAGCAGCAGCACGGCCGATTTGGACTGCTGTTTCTCCAAAAGTGGTTCCCTCTCATGTGGGTGATTTTCTGATGGTGTTAGTCTGCTATTAACGTGAGATATATTTGGATTGCCTTGGAATGAAAAGCAAATATAGTATTACATAATTAACATGTTAATTGCGTCATGCACATACAAGTTACCAGCCCAAGTGGACTCATAAGGCTCCAAAATATACAGCTGCAGTGGTGAAACATTTGCCAGATATGAAAATAACTTCTTATTCCTCTTATATCCCAGACTTTACAAATAAAATCAGCCCTTCCAAAAACACAGCTCAAGTTTTTCATAATCATCCAAGCAGAAGAACTCATCAGAAACTAGAATGGCACTCAGTAGAGCGCATCCCTCCCCCAAAGCCGAACAATTGTACACATCTGTCTAACTCTTATAATAGAAAAATAAAAGGAAAAAGGAAGTAGTCTGATTACATAAATGATTTATCTGTCATTATTATCAGGATCTAAACCATACTGAACAAACTCATTTGATCTCAACACCACGATTCAAACAGTATTTCCTGAGAAACTAACCAAAATGTTGAAAACGCAATGTTAAGGAAAGTGATAAGAAATATTCCTGTATCTGCCCCTTTAACCAGATCTACACCAGTGTTTACTGGGTTCTTCCCTGGTCCATTCCCCGTCCCCCCATACAGTGGCACAAATCGGTTCAGTATTTTTTGTGTAATCCTGCTGACAAATACAAACAAACCAACAAACAGACACAGGTGACCACAAAACCTCCTTGGTGGAGGTAATTAAGGATTATGGTAATGTACCTCGACATTACTATGAACACAGAGATCTGTGACTCTGTGTAAATTCTGCTTCACATAAAACTCTACACCGTAGTTGTTTTTCATGAGACAATTTATACTTGGATGAATTGTTGTTAACTGAACTGTCTAATGAGCAAAAACTGTTTGCAAGTCTAGTTCTTCAACACAGTGATGGAAAGGGGTAATTACCATTTGGACTTTACTGTGTACTGCCCACTTGAATGAGATAATAATAATAAAAGAAACTATGTACTTTGACACCTTATTACAGAGAATTTTTATTAGGTTTTATTTTGGGCAGAATCGAGTTACCTGTGTTGAAGTTATAAGCAGCTCTCCAAAGAATGGTCCTGTTTAAACACATAAATATCCATTCCTCATTAATTTATTGGAAACTTTATATACAGCATATATACACTTAATATATGTCGATAAATTGCACATCTTTGAGAG
Source organism: Toxotes jaculatrix (assembly GCF_017976425.1). Classification (NCBI taxonomy): domain Eukaryota; kingdom Metazoa; phylum Chordata; class Actinopteri; family Toxotidae; genus Toxotes; species Toxotes jaculatrix. The sequence continues at coordinate 4,576,850 of NC_054402.1, forward strand.
TTCAGCTTACCTGTGATTCTCTAAGTTACTCTACCAGTTATATGGAATTCATTTACTGAAAGTGGACTGATCAGGTCTCCATTTTTCCCAGAATTAGTACAAAATAATGAAAATCAGTCCCCTCACTGTCAACACTAATTTAAAGAACAGCTATGTTTATAGAATATATATCACTATGAAATGTCAAATTGCATAGTTCTTTCCAGGGAACCACCAAGCGATTTATTAGAAAATTATGGGCCCATAAAATGAAGGGTTATAATACGTTAAGTGTGTTGGAGCGTTCAAATGTTTCTAAGTTCTGCTTGGCTAGACACATTCAATGTTACATTCAATCCTAATCTTATATTTTATAAATATAAGGAGCGCAGCGTGGAGATAAATGACACTGTCGAGTCAGTCTGTGAATACAGAGTGGATTAAATGTGTCATGCGATGTGGAAAGGTTGTAAATGTGAACCGGAGCTGGGTCACTGTGAGAACCAGGGTGAGCAAATGCCCTTCAATCGCCTGAAAATATGATTCCCACTCTGGGGGAGATTTGTCAAGGCAGCATTGATTTGGGTTGTGGTAGGAAGGGTGACATGCTCAACATGCTGAAACAAGCATCTTCTCAGCCCCGAGCAGCAATACCAATATTTCATCCTGATCTCTTTCCAATAGGTAGCCACTACCGCAAACACAGACACACCTGATTTACTGCTGCTTAAAAATGTAATTATAAGTCTTGACAAATAAAATCTCTCATCTGATCATTTGGTCAGTGAGAGTGTTATGGGTATGAATCCCTCATAAATGGTGTGAATTTCTATTTTTCATTTTCTCTTTTCTTCTATTCAGGACTCCACATTGATTATTGCAGATGTAATCAGCAGTCTTGGCAGTGTGATTAGTAAAGACAAACCTAAATGCTTTGCTGCAACGCTGTCTCCGTCGTTTCTTGTGTACTGCGGAGGAGATCCCAAAAACAAAATAAGTCTCTGCACAGACTTGTTATAATGATGCAGTTTAGTTTATCAAATCATGTCGCTGTGGTATTATCACGGTTATAGCCCCGGTGGATCCTAGAAATAAGGCAGTGCTCCTTGCAAAATGCTTCCTAATGAACCGTGCTGTTTTTCTTGCAGAGTCAAGAGCAAACACACACATGGGTATGAAAAGCCTTCACATGACATGTTAGTTTTTAATGACCGCACCTTGCATCATGCAAACAAGGGAAACAAATGCAGGTAAATAAAGTATTATTAAGGTAGGAAAACATATTTTGCGGGCATTGGGGAAAGTCAAATGAAGAGTATATTATTGCTTCCAGGAAGACGATATTTCTATCCACAAGAGCCACAAAAAAATAGAAGAAATTCTGCATGAACAAAGTGTTTAAAATGCATAATGTACTTGACCATAACCTTATACAGTTAGTTTGTGGCAGACAGTTACCTATATTTTCTTTTCTATGCAGACAATCCTACATACCGTTCAGACTGCGATGCACAGAGTTTATATAAATAGTTTTTTTCCCCAATATTTTTTTCCTCATTTGGAGAGTTAATTCCTTATTATGGAAATAATAATGTCACCACCATCAATTTATACAAGGCTTAAGTGATATTCACAGTTAGTAAACATATTCCTTTTCTTAGACCCAATGGATTGATATGCATGAATGGGAAAATTAAATGGGAATATGTGGACAATTAAATTAAATGGCACTAATTGCTTCAATCATCAGCTCACCATTCATTTTTTACACGGCATCATAGCCGTGAATTTATTCCTCCTCTGTTAAGGGTCCAATGGCAGCATAAAATTTCCATTAGCAGTGTCTCTGTGCCACAAAAGCTGTATTTTTGATGCTGTCTCTTTGCTTTTCTTTCTCTGTGCAGTCTTTGCTGCTTTTTCCTGTCTGCAGTTAATATTTGGGCTCGAGTCTACCACCACACAAAAACTGATGGACTTTACCATCATTTTAAAAAGTTGTTAAAATGTTGTCCACTTCCACTCCTGTAGCATCACTTCCCTTTTTTTGTATTTTCAAATGCTGTTTTAATGCTTTGCTGAATTGCTTATGTGTTTGTAATTTTCCAAAAACTCTATTACATGACAATATATAGGCCTATCAGCATTGTAGTGTAAGTTTACATCCAGTATATACTGATATCTGCACCCTGTATCTGTGTGTAACAAAAGATTTCACGCTTTACAGATCTTAATCCCAGTGGCGATTCCTGAATAAATAAAGCTAAACCAACTGACCAACCAATATCCAGTACATATTAAAAATTCATGCATCTAGTTCCACATTAAACTGGGTGACGTGTGCATGTGGTTAGCAAGGAAACACCTTGAAAAATGTAAGGTACATTTCAACACAGTCAGCCAATGTGGAGACTTTCAGCACTTTGGAGAGCAAGCGGCACACAAACAGCAGGATCGCTGCTGCTGCCGCTGAGGATGACGACTTAATGAAACCCACCTGGTGGTGATGAGGGCAGCCTGACCCCCTCTTTGATGAATCAAGTGTCTCAGCTCTTGCAGGGAGGATAAGGTTAGCATCCCTTGTGTGTCCTCTCCCAATTTCTATTTTACCTATATGCTCAGAATTTAAAATTACACTGAAGGTTTTCTTTTTTACTATCATTATTATTATTACCCTTGTCCTTTCATTTATCATTCCTTTGATTTGGTTATTTCCTTTTTTCCCCACTTCATTCCTAAAATATAAATGAAATACTTTGCAAGGGCGTCATGGTTCAGTGGTCCTGTGGATTGCAGCTCTGAGTCCAAAGGCACATCCTGTCAGTTATCACTGCAGACATTAATCCCCTGAATTTCAGGGTCTCAAACCTTGCCTTGGACAAATGAAAGAATAGATGATAAGGATGTCCTGAGAGAAACCTGCTTACTCTGAATCCTGCTTCACTCACTGCCACTTTAACGTCACTAAATCAAATGTTGGCCCAAAATGACTTGAAAAAAGTGGCTGTTTTTTTTTTATTCCCTGTCAGTCAACTACAGCCACAAGCTAAAGAATGACACAGGACCACGGGTGAAAATGCATACAAATGTATAAAATGAACCAGACTTGTCTAGTGCTGAAACAATTTGTGAAATTATTTCTAAAATCAGCTAATCATTTAAGTTATTCAATCAAGCAGCGTGCCGAGCTTTGTCCAGTTCAAGCTTCTCAAAAGTGAGGAATTCACAGTTTCACTGATTTTTTTTTTTCACAGTTTTATATGTTTGTAAATTAAATATCTTTGGCTTTTGGACGCCTGGGTGGGCAAAAGAAACATTCTGAAGACACAACTTTAGGCTCTGGGAAATTGCGATGGGTATTTTTCCACTCTTTTCTCACACTGGAAAAAATAAACCCTTTCTGCTAAACCAAATTCTGTTTAAGAAAAAGATTCCAAGGGGTCTCTAGGGAACTGCTGGATTAAATAATCAATTATTTAAAAAATAACTGACAGATTAAGCAGCTCTAATTATCTAATCTAATATCTTTCCATCATGGCTTGAGTTTCAATACATTTGAGCAACGTTTGCTAATGGTCCTCTTACTGTAGGTAATTCACACAGCTGTCTGCATGTCAAGATTCCTCACAGCTGATAACAGCAAAGGCAAATGTGCCGCAGTGAAGAGGGTACACCTGTGTGCAGCACTTACGACAGAGCAGCACTCCCCTAAGTGTTTCGCTCAGTTCACTACACAAGCAAAGTAAGAGTCAGAGAAAAGTACAAGGGTTTCTGGCAGAAAAAAGGTTCGAGAAGCAAATTCTTGTTTACCAGTCTGGTCTGTCGGAGAATGAGCATGATGAAGGCAAATAGCTTTTAAATGGAAGAGCCTATTGCTCAATGGACTGAGTATCCCTTGCTGCTGTTTGAGAGACAGGTTTGTGCTTCACTGTTGACTGACTGCTTAGTTTGTGACAAACGAATAAAAACAACATCAACAGGTATCTAATGGAGCCCATGGCGGCCTGTAATTTACAGACACAAGGTTACTTTTCCATTGTTGAGCTGAAGAGGTAACATATCTGTCACAATGCTAAATACTATAATAACACTGCTTTTTTGTGTGTGTTTGCTTTTTTGGCAAGAGCAGGTGTATGTCTGTGTGTGTGTGTGTGTGTGTGTGTGTTTGTGAGAAAGAGAATATTTGTTGTTAGTATTTGTTACAGTCGTGCGAAGAAGCCGACTTTTGTACTGCAGACTAATTTATGTGTTTTTGTTCTCTGAGGATAATACTGCCATTGCTTGGTTTCAGCTGAACTGAACACGTTTTCGCTGACAATGAAAGCAAGGCTACAAGTGACCTCTGACCCCCACACTCTGCATCTGAAGGCGGTGTGTAGAAACCCCATATAGCAAAGCTGGTAAAAGCACTTAAATTGTAAAATCCTTTATATATACATTACTGATATTGTGAGGATTTACAAGTGAGATGTCATCACAGTAATGGCAGCTTGTTTACTTCTGCTTCCAACACAGATGAGTCTACTGGGCTGTGAGAATCTTAATAATTGCATGCATATATAATGTCAGGTCCTGAGGTTGGAGAAGTTTGGCCTGTGATTTCTGTTTGGTCTGGGCTATGATCCTGTAAACAACCTCTCTCAATGTCTAAAATTACAAATAACGGACACTCACACACTGGCTCAGCCTTTGTTTCAATATGAGAGAGAATAATGAGAACATGGCCATCTGCCAGTGATCTTAAGCTCCACAGAAAATCAATATTACAGGCCTAAAATGCAATTTGACACAACAACATAACACCATAAAATAATCTTGGCCTACAGCAGCTGCACGATCACCAGCAACACCATTACTACCAATAAAACATTACTTATCTCAAAACCCTGCTCGTAGAAGGAAAACAGGAACACAGCAGTAACAGTTGTGGCCTTTAATAATAATTTGCTGGAAAAACGTTGATGTTCATTTCTGAAAAGAGGGATTTCACAGTGGTCGCTCGTGTTCAAGCTGGCAGTCCATGGATAAATTCATTTTGGGCAATGGTGCCTTTTCTGCCCCATGTTGCTTCACGAAAAATCAGTCTCATTTCTTTTGTCTGTCTTATGAGCTCAGTGGTAGATATCGCGGTCAGTGAGGGGAAACAATGGAGGCTTTTTTATTAAGTTAGATGATTTTTCTTTCTCACCGGTAGTGAGGTGAATGTCTGTGTAAGCAGATGTGGGTGCACAGTGTCAAATCCCCTGAAAGCAGACTCCTCTGCCCCCATCCAAAGCGCTCCACCACCACTGCTCTCTCATTATCAACAGCCCCCTCTTTTCCTTTTTTAAAATTTTTATTCCCAGCTGTCGACCGTGAGAACAATCACAAGGACGAGCCCTACCATTACATTTCAAACAGGAGCGACATGCAACCAGCTCAGCCATGCACAGGCGTACACTTGTCCAATATCTCCCTGAAAATGTTAATGCTGTGCAACTGTGTTGATAGACGAGACCAATTTCAATGTTGAATCAAGCTGAGCTCACTAATATAAATTTTTATTCAAGTATTATGCTGAGCCATGATAAGCCTGTAGATATTTCTGCTGTACCACCCAGGATTGCCCCACCTGTTTCAAACTGAATATCACAGCTGTACTCGACACAAGAATTTCATTTAGGCGAAGAGGGCAAATCTATGGTATCTCAATTAATGGGAGTTGTAGAATGAATGTGATATTTTATTCATGGTTAAATTATTTCTGAAGTTCTCTTTTTGCTCCACAGTGAAGCCTGGCTGCAAGGTCAGACCCTAATTTTCTTGCTCAAGGACACTAAAGCAAAGCAGATGCTCACCAGCACCACCAGGGTCTTCAACAGTTTTCTGCAACTCAAGGACGGGCTTCTCGCCGTATGACCCTGCTGCCCACGAGGCACACGTGTCACAGACTGGCTGTACGGGGCTATAATTACTGTACACGTGCGTAATTTCAAATGCAAGATTTCCCTGATTCACAATGAGCTGTCATGGCCAATTACCACGGTGTCACGTATCAGTTAAAAGTTGGCTGACTAGACCTCCCCTTCCCTGGCAGGGTCCTGATGTCAATTTGTGAAAAATCTCTGGCAGGTCTGGAGGAGCTCCTTGACTCACAACAATCCTAATCTAGGGCCTGGAGGGAGGCAGGGCAGGGATGCAAGGGGGGGAGAGGGGGACATGCTGAATGGATGCTAGAGTGGACTCAAGTGTGAGGTCACAAAAACTGTTAACAGTCCAGGCACTTGGCTCACTGCAGTATGTCATAGCGCTGTACCCACCACTGCAATTTTATTTCCCAGTGGCCTCAATTTGTCAAAAGGGATTCTGTGCGTGGCAGGACTTCCCCTCATAACTAAGGGCAGTCTAGTCGTGTGCGAGAAAGAGAGAGAGAGGCCTAAACAGCTGCAGTGAAACTGTTCTAATGCTAACACCCCTCTACTTAAGACAGAATAATCACTGTCAGACAACTGTGTTTCCTCTGCCCCCTTCCCTCTCCCACTCTCTAAGTTGCTTCGGGGGGTTGGTGTGTCATGCCCAGCATAAATAGAAAACAGCATTTCCATCTGTCTGTTGGCTACAAGCTGGCTAAGCTGTCACCTCAGTTCACCCTTTTTGGATATTTCCCATAGATGAAGAGACTCAGATGCTTTATGCCCCACACAAGCATTTATCAAATCAAGCTCTAGCTTTAATTTCATCTAAGAGAAACGGCTATGTTTACATGTGCATTTTAATGGAACAGAGCACAATGGAGTGCCAGGGCTTTCAAAGGGGCAGACACTATTCATTTCACTTGAAATGAAATAGAAATTGTTTATCTTTGATAGAAATAAAATTTCAAACACAGTTCAAACACTCAGAATCAGCGAACTCACTTTTATGTGTCGCCTGTTTAGGGCATCACGAAAGGCTTTGAAAGATGCTCATCTGTGAATGAAGAGGTAATAGAAAGAGTTCAATATGATCAGGATTAATCAGCACGGGGCCTGACACTTTTGAGAATTGCTGGCGTCTTTTCAGTTCACTTTTTTGAAACTCCTAAAAAGCTCCAGACCTAGCACAGTGGCTGAAACACCAGCACTAATATTTTTTTCCCCAAAAAGAACATGTGTACTAACAACAGTCACCTTATTTATTACTGCCTATGTATATGTTAAAAATACAATGACACAATGGACTACTACAGGAGCAAGTCTTTGAAATGCTGCACAGAGAAATTAAAAAGGGAAAAATGGTAGAAATAGTGTAGCAAAGGAAATTAGCTCACACACATACACACACAAGTCAAAGGTTCATTACAACTAGATTTATTCTGATTTATGTGGCCACATTCTTCTCAGCGTCATTGTACATTTTGTTCCCTTTTTAATAGCTGATTATGAAATTGAAAGTTATTCAACACCTGAATAGGTTCCAGCTGAGATGGGAGTCAGTGGTGATTGGACTATTTATGCAACTTCAACCAGCAATTTGTCTCATAAAAAAACAAAAACAAAAAAAAACATAAAAAACGCTTTTACAAATGCTTGTTAAGAATCATTGAAAACAGACCTACTAATGTTATGTATACAACTCAACTGGTTAAATGAGTTTACACAACAATCATAAACTCTTGGCCATCATAGTGTTAATTTTAGACTTTTTTACAAAGTTATTCTTTATAGCCAAAACTTGCTCTATGCTTGCTGTGGGCTTGGATGCTGTTCTAACAGAAAACAGTCAAAACATATTGGAGAAATTAACTGGACAAAAACCTGGTGTCAAATCTGTGATCAACAATGGGTATTTAATCCTGTGATCCCATGAGCATTCACTGTAAGACTCATACATAATTCTGCACACTGCTTGCACACACAGATACACACACACACACACAGATACACACACACACACACACACACACACATAAAAAGACAGAGACAGATACACATCTCTTGCCTCCTGTCAAATTAGTTTATGGCTTCATAAACAAGGTGCAAATAAGCAGTGATACCAGCAACAAGAGCTGTAAAAACCGACAGCTGTGTTGATATCTCCATGAGGAGGGATAGAGATGACTCCACTGCAGACATGACACTCTTCTCTTTACACAACTTATTAGCCAAAGTAATCACTTAACAATGCTGCAGGTAATCAGCGCAGACAGGATCATATGGTCACCCATTTCAGATGCTGTCTGCTGGGATATGACCTGAATTTTAAAACTAACACCAAGAAATGCACTGCCTCTCCAAAACAAAAGAACAACACAAGTGTTTGATTTCAGGACACCGATTGTGTAATGCAAAGAGGAACTGATTTCATTTTGTTTGTTGGGGAAAAAACAGCATGTTGAGCGCGCATTTCCTCTAGACACCAGAGTAATTTTTGCCATATGAAATCAAATCTATTTCTCATTACAGAGGCAGCGTTCGAAAGGCGCAATGTTGCATATCCATAGGACAATGTCGGACTGTTTTGAATAACTCATTGTCTAATATTTTCTTTCTGAGATAAAAAAAAAACTTCAGTAACGACTAACTTTTGAGATGCCAGGCTGCACAGCTTCAGTGTAAGAAAGTCATTTTTCTTGGGTTAAATGATGTGATCAAACAAATGTGAGCTAAAGCCCTTGAATTCTTCGGTTTTAACAGAAGCACAACAGAGTTCAATCCTCGAATGCCAAAACAAACATCGGTTTACTATGATAACTTCTGTGAAAATCTCAAATATTCTCCCCAGTGGACTTCATTCACAATAAGATTAATGCAGGATTTAAAATCTGTCCGAGGAATATTGGTATCATGTCTTTTTCTTTTTTTTTTTTTTTTTTCCTTCTTTCTTTTATTTTAATGATCAAAGATGTTATATCCAGTCTGGACTGAAAAGACACTCTCAAATGTCTCATACTGAACCACGAGGAAGGAAACCTTTAAAAGAGTCCTCCCTTACTCCTAAAATAGAAGATCTGCCGTTGCTGCAGATAAGGTGTCACCCACTGAAAACAGCACACTCAATTTTGTTTCCATGGTGGCCCTGTATCTTCGGATAGAAACACTTTAGAGCCACTTCTGTTAACATCACATTTATTTATCCGTTGACCTCTCTTACGGCAAGGATAACTTATTGAGAGTAACTTCTGTTGTTCCAGCTCTAAATGTTTCCAGATGTTATTCTGCACTATTCGTTAACTGCACCTCGTAGCGAGTGCTTAGCACAGACATTCCACCAGCCCAAACCTAAAATGAAACCCACGGCCCTGTCAGTGTCACTGACTCCAGTATCAAACTCAAGATGCAAACATCTGCATTTAACAGTTTTAAACAGCAAATAGCTTTTAGGTCATTTCAGTGATTTCCAATGCAGAATGCGACGACAGGATTTATGAAGCAATGGGCTTTGATCTTGGTGTGCTGTCCTCATTTTACAGGAAACACCTGCCTCAAACACATTTAGGGAGATTAGGAGTGAGCTTGTTATCTTTCCACTCCATGCTTGTGTCTTTTACAGGACTGGAATTTCAATGCAGGACCAGACAGTGTGAAACTGTTTCCACAACCAGCAGAACACAGACGTCGTTCATTTGTTGGTGAAATGTTGTTCGGCCACATCAAGGACCTGCTCACATTGATAAATCTGAGTGATGATGAATCTTTAAAGGCCAACGGGTTAGCGGTAATTAAAGTGCAATTAGTCAGATCTACCCTGTTCAACCTGACATGAACAAATAAAAATAATTCGAACCTGATGTATTAAAGGGTATTTCCTAGGTAAGGACTTATTTCTATATCATTTTATCAAGTGCATGTTTAAGACAGAGTTTTATTTAGTGATTCTAGCATTCATGCCTTACCTAAAAGAGCTCAAAGAATAATGAACATGCACCATTTTCATTTTCAAAAGATTCTCTGAATGCTCAAGATTATCTGCAGAGACATTTTTCAACAGGAAAGAGCATTACTCCCTCACAATCATAAAGTTTGCGCTGAATAAATACTTGGAGCGCATAACATCGTCTTATTGATGTGCAGAATATACACGGGTAGGCAGAAAATCCCAAACCAAATTTCAGTGAGACGGATTGTGATCTCATCATCAGGGAAAGGCGATGGCTGAGATTGATTGTGCTGCGTCTTTTACAAAAAAAAAAAAAAAAAATGTTTAAATGTTCTCTTGGCAGCCCACAGTGTGGATTTCTCATAGGAAAATCATTCTTTGCTCTGAAAATAATACATCTGTGGCTGTGTACATTTGCTCCAGGCTGGTGTGTGTCAGCCAACGATCTTTAAAGTGTATGGTGACGTTTTATAGTGATAGTTTGAAAGAGGTGTAGTTAAACCCGTTGCCAAACTTGCTGACCTACAAAGCACACTGCCTGTTTGTTATTAATGTTATTAGTTATCTGCCTTTATCTTCCTGTAAAATGCACACCACGTCACACACACCTCCCATTGTCACCATGCAGAGTGTAAGCAAGTTGAAAAAGACAAAATAAAAGGACAGAGTATCAGAGGGTCGTAAAAAATCAGCTATCTCACTCCTGCAGCCTATCTGTCGGTCTTATCAGTCTCTTCCAACTACAGTGATGTAAATGATATCTCACTGGACCCTGCCAATAGTTAGAGCACATCAGCTGAACTAGGCTCATGCTTTGTAGATCTCATTTGATTCTCACTGCTGATAGTGGATGCGGCAATTTATGCCAGTGCTCATTCAAGTAGATGGAGATCAAAGAACCTCATCCTACCCCTCCCTTCACTCCCATCTCTGGTTTCATCAGATCTGCAACAGGACTCCTTACACAGGCTTCCTGATTCACCCAGTGAATCATCAGGGTCAAAATCCATTCCTGCAGAGCAAATGTGCACTGAAAATCTGAAGTTTGAAAGCGGTGCTTCAGAAATTTGCAACTATTTAAATGTTTATCAAGCATAGCAAAATCAGTTCTTCCAGTCCTTCCTGATCAGATCCAACAGAAAAATGCAGTGTGACATATTATTTTCCTATCCAGAACTTGAAAAGACAGACTGTATAAATGATTGCATCACTTTATACAGACAAACGTTCACAGTGCAACTACTGGCAAGGTTGCTTAGCCTTAAATATCAGGTGAGGTCAATGCCTAATTCATTACAAATTATCAAAGAGAAAAGGGGAACATTCTCAAATCAATTTCTGCCTTCAGGTTTCATTTATGAGCAGCATTTATCCATAATGGATTGAGCACAAATTGGCATGCCTTATAAAACATCAACCAATTTGTTTTGCATTATCCCTGACAGTCTATTCATTATTGCTGTTTTTGTTTTATCAGTCCCGCTGCACAGTAAGAAAACTAGAGTATAACTACAAACAGCTCTCACTAAGCAGTGACGAGCGCGTCCACTCCAAACAATCAAAGCGATGCACCTTTAGCGGCCAGTGCAAAGCTAATTTTCTTTTTACAGTAATCTTTCATCCTGAAACAAAGAGATCCTAGCAGTGCTTGTGGCATAGTTTGGAATGAAAATGCAAAGTGAGATACAGTATGTGCTGTTGTATGTAGCAGGTCATAAAGAGCGTTATACCTTAAAATGAAGTCTACTTAAATGGTCTCAGGTTGTCTGTGAGCTGAGGTTGAGTTATTTTTTGAGGCATGAGGAAGTGAAACTATACATTTCACAAGGAAAAAGGAGAAATAAAAAAGAGACATGTTTGGAAAAACAAATATTTTGTGTAGCAGACACCAGATGTTTTCTCCTCTCCTACCATGTTAATCAGCCCAAGACACCTCAGATGTATATTGTGACCTGCTGGGATCCCAACCACCAAGCTGAGAGCCATTCTTCTATATCCTACATGTTGCACGGTTTATGCAAGCTAAATTCAACTGCAGTCTCGTCAGCGTGATTAATACATGACACAGAAGTTAATTTTGGGTCTATTTTTCTGGTGAGGGAAGTGAAACGCCGCTCTGACTCTGGCAGCCTTGCTGTGCCATTTTAACAAGGGCTCATTACAGCTTCACCATGGCAAACCTCATTCCCTGAAGAAAGATAACAAGGTGCAACAAAAAAAAAAAAAGCAGCAAGGACCGGTTTCTATGAGACCAGGTAACACAAACCTGACTTTTCTCCGTGGTTGTGAGTTGCAGCGGATGCACCAAAGTCCACATCTGACATTCAACAGCATCAGATAGATCGTTTTTAGCCTTTCAAGAGTGACTTCGCAAACCATGAATATACATCAGCTTCAATTCTTTGCTTCTACTTGTATGAAGGGAACACTGAAAGATGCATAGTAATGTTCTTGCACTTTTGATGAGTATTTCATGCAACCAAGGAACAAAACAAATAGTCATCTATGACAGCATTCAGAGAGGTATCATTAAATCCATACTCACATTAACAAAACAAGGCCAAAGATGCAGAAAAATTATGTTCGACATTAGCCTAATTACTGAAAGTAATGCTTATGGTGACTGTTGCTGTAATTTATTAATAACTGTAAAAATATGCAGATGAATATTCATTTATGTCTTTGTGTTGAAACACTAATAACATCTGTGAAGTCTTTTACAGTCGGGCTCTGTTCTTTTTAGAGCAGATGCTCAAGCACTTTCAACAAAGCACACCTCAGAAAAGGAATAAACAAAGAAGAGCTTATAGAAAGCAGAGACTGCACCAGACAATGTGCAGCCCAAAAGTCTCACTGGACAGTGAGACAGCTGCTCCAAACTACCATGCGGTGAGGTACTTCAGAGCACGGATGAAGACAAGGCACCATGATTTAGCTTCCCATTAGCACGCATTTGCACACACCTACGTCTCTGCACACACACGGTCGTTTTTCAGCATTATTCTGTTGGAGAAATTGCTCCCTAAGCTAACGATACAAAACGAGCACTTTCTGATCTCTGTAAATGTGGCAGCTCGTGGCAGGTAATAGCACCGTTATTCAGCCCTTTTCCGAGACTAAATGGAGCAAGTGTATAAAAAAAAAATCCCTGATTTAAAAGAAAAAATAAGAAAAAAAAATATGTGCCTAATGTGCTTTTATAAAAAGACAACAACATTTGCAACAGTGAACTGTTAACCTTAGCTAGGTGTTTATGACTATAGTTGCAGTATGGAGCTGAGCTACTCTAAATTTTTCTTTCCACTGATGCCTCAGACTTTTTTTCTAGATACAAACTTTTCCATCTCACACCTACTTCAAACAAAAACTGAATAAAGATAGGCAGATAGATAAAACTGAAATCAAAAACATGAAAGAAAGATTTATCTGTTTTCCATTCTTAAAGTGCGAAGAAAAGCCTGTATTTGACTTTCAGGTCTTTCTCTAAACCTGTTCTGAGATGTCACATACAGTTCAACCTTTCCAAATGTCAGTTTTATCCTGTAGGCCACAGTAAAATAAGAATTCAGTGGCCGTGCTGTTTTTCTAATACACAATGATTATGTTCTGCCTCTGGTTCGTCTTGAATAGATTATGGATTTCTGTGATTAAAGTTCCATACAAAGTTTAAGTTTTAGGTTTATTATGAGAACGTTACCAATACTTCATGCAAATTTTCAACTGGAGTCCTTGAGCAAGGAAAAGCAAAAAGAATAAAAACACATGTAAACACGTAGCAGGGACGCATTCAGTAGATCCTTTCAAAAGGGTGAGACAAGCAACAGAGATTTTTTAAAATTAGTTTTCTTTAACTTTTAAAATACTAGTAACGTTTTTTTAGAAGCCAGTTAACAATGGTTCGATTATCATGGGCTGAACCGAAGCCCCGAACAGTCTGTGTTTACTTTTTACTTATAACCTTAACCGAGCCAGGATATTCCCCTAACCTGTCCTTTTCTCATTATCAAAGTGTCTAAATGGACTAAAACTAACGACACAAAGGAGGCAGGGCGAAAACCCCAATCGTCAGAAACGTGAGACAAAAACAAAACAACAAAAACAATTTAAATTTGACTTTTGAGGTCAGGTTTTCTTTTTAATTCCATTTACAGACTATTACCTTGTCAAAAAAAGGTAGCTATAACAAAGTCATGGGTCCATTTTAGCATCACTCAAAGTTTTGTACCTACACGGTTTTCATGCTCCTGACTTAGTCACAAACAGAAGCCAGTTATTCATATTTGAGCCCAAGGCTAGACCCCTTTACACAACCCTGTGTCATGCTGTCAACAAACTAACATTTGAAGTCCCTGAAAATCCTGTATTACAATGTCCTCTCCAGCACACCTACCAGAGGGCATGTTGCAGCTGCAGAGCCGAGAGACTCTGACTGCATGCCACATTTTAAAGCGGGATACAAAGCAGCTGAATGAAGGGAGAGGTCTGTGATCTCACTGTCAAGGTGTAGTGACCCGTACAACATGTATCATAACTGATTTTCTTCTTTTATCCTCTTGGTTATCCTTTCCTGAAAGCTGTAAGTGATGTGTGGGCCAGAGCTTATCCAGACCCACATCTAGGAATCGGCCACTGCAACGGGGCTTATGGAGATAATCAAGGGTCCTGATTCACTAACACCACCTAGACTAGGCTTATCAGGCTCTGCAGATGCTGCTACCAAAAGCTATCATTCTTCCATTGGTTGTGTATTCTTGGCAGGTTTTAAAGGGTGATGTAGTAATGAGAAACTTGACAGGAAATGTTTATTTTACTGACCAGCTCACACTGGCTTTTACCAGAACCTCAACCAGCCTCAGTGACTTCAGCATGTTAGGTGCTGGACTGGATTTACTGGATAAATAATGCATTGGGTGTTTGATGGTGGAAAAAAAACGATTATTATCGTCACACTTAAAAACATACTAACATCCATAATAATGTTTTATAACCCACCTATATTTCAACATGCAGTGTATAACAGAGGTAATTATTCATTGAACTACATCTGACGTTGCTGCATCCTTTAGAATGAAATGCACAATTAAAAGCAGAATTCCTAATGCATGTATACATTTATCTAAATCACCCTGTCAGCTGGCCTTCCACATGGTTTTTAGACTGTGTGCGGAGAGTTAATGGATATTCCTAATTTCATTTGCTAATGTCTACACTGCTAATAATTCAACAGCAATTACAGTGAAATGGATTCATGTGTTTTAAAAAATGTGGTGTTGACATCCACAGTAATGAGCCTCCTGCATTTATTTAAGAATTGATAATAGTTGTTTTTGCAAAACGTTCAGAGGCAAAGGTACAAAGACATTTTACATGATTATGGTGCAGCATAATTCAAAAAAATGAATATTTTTTGTTAATGCAAGAGCATTAGACCTCTTTCCTACGAATTCACTTACAACAAGTTAGAGTCCAGTCAGACGCTGCCTTATTGTTCTTTGGCCATCATGTTGTTTCTTCAGTAAAGTCTTACTATTATATTTCTTTCAAACTGTGACTCACAGAAAGGACAAAACACTGAATTAGGCCACCAAAGTGCTACCTGTAGGTCAGGTTATGGCTACCTCCTGTTTTGAAGTGATTGCCATCAAAGTGAAGGAGCGCAGCATGTGGACTGTTAGTCAACATGATGCTTGTGTTACAAGACACTGTACCTGACAATGGTGATTTCTGGGTTTTTAAACCATATGAAGCCTTAAGTGTTTGAAGAAAAGTGGTTTTGACTACAATTTTTCGCAGCATTTTTTTTTTTTGCCTTTGATTCTTTTGATTTTGCAGCTGTTGTTACTCAAGACCGGTTTTACGATTAGAAAATAAATCTGGTTGCTATGATGCCTGTCCAAGAATAGGTTAAATTTGTTTACTTAGTTCTCTTATTAATGGAAAAATCACTTTCCTTAGAATGGACCCCAATTACAAAGTGTTAAAAATTACTAAATAATTCTGGAGAAGCAGAAAAATGCACAGAGAACAGTAAGTCACAGAAATAAATTCTTCTGCCAAGTAAAATCACACACTCGCAACATCACACAAGGCAAAGAGGAGGAGGAGGCCAAACCTACTTTGATTATAGCCTCCTAAAACAGAGTAGTGATTATTAAAATCATATTACAGGGTTTCAAGGTGTCTCAGAACTTCCTTGCTGACTCGAATGGTCCCAAATAAGACCACAGCATTTGATCTTCCAGCTGAGGACACGCTGCGGGCATTCTCAGTAGGTTGCGATGTGAAAGTGAAGCGAGAATAGAGAAAGGGGTAGTGGATATTCACTACAGAGCCCCAACTGCAATATTGTTTTACAATTTAACCACTTCTGCCACCACTGAAGCATGATAAATGGTTTATTCTCTATCAGGGTGGTGGTGGTCCTCGTGAAAATAAGTACCTCCCGAGTTGGCAACTTATCTTTATCACACCAAAGGTTAACATCACCCACTTAATTTCCTTGGGGCAGAGAGTTAAATTTACTACAACAATGACATGAGATTTATAAAGGGTTCTGTGTGTAATCACCTTAATGAAAATATTAAATGGGAATGACATGAGGTCTAAGACTGGAGGCTCTGATGCCTCTGACTCACTGATGTAGACCAGGGCTCTGACTCCCTGCAGCTGTTTTGGTTCTCTCAAACTACAAAGTTTGGCAATCAACCACTGTTTTTCTCTTTAGGTTTTCACTTGCATCTTGAATGCATTTAAACAGTAACTTGAACTATTTCATTTATTTACAAAATTACCCTTTCAATGTAACTCAGAAAATAAAGGCAAGATTGCAAGTTTAATTTTAATTTAGTTCATAACTTGAATAATGTATAACATACTTGTTATATTTGGCTCATTCTCAGGCACCATTATACCTTGGCTACTGAACTCTGCATTACTGCCCACTTGTCTGATTATTTCACCAAAAAAGCAATTAATAAATAATAACTGACTAGCAACAGATGATATATAGAGCCTGCAAACTCAATATCCATCATGAGCGACATGTTATTAATGAGCAACAAGTGGGCTGATATGAAGAAACTGTCTGTGAAATTTTACTTAAAAAGATCAGAAGTATCCGTGTTACATATTAACATTACTGCTCAGGTAACAAGTCTGACACAGAGTTATCTCATCGCCGATTTCACTGCCTGTGGGATATTTAGTCAGGAGATAATTATTCCAGCAGTCACCAAATGACATGAGTGGGAATTTAAAAGCAAGCCAGGAGTAAAAAAAAAAATAAATAAATTTGTAATCTGGCTCTACAACAGTTGGGGTGCTTTATTTGAGCACAATGCAACTGTGAATTTAAATACTATGAATATTCACTTCTAGAGCGTACTAATCACTGCAAACACTGATTGTGAGGGATTAGCAGCGCCCCATCATGAGTTACTTCCCACTGACAGCGAGCTGATCAAAGCACAGAAGCATGAATATTAAGTCAAAATGAACACAAATAGTTCTGATGGTTCTGCACTGAGGGTAGATTCTTCAGCATTATGGTGAATTAATTATCACTTCAAGAAATCATGTACACAGTCGGAGTAATCTGAACTATATTTACTAATGCAAAGACCTCTGAGATGGTAACACCCCTTTCCACTGTTCTCACCCAGGAGACAGCCCGATAACTACGTGATATCCAGAATACTGTATGTAACTATAATCCTGACAGAGGATTTAAAGGAAAGCCTGAAATGCCTCCTTCTGGATATATTTTTCTCCGCACAGTGACTTCACGGGATCAATATGCTAACCGAGATAAGGATTGACCTTACACTGCAGGAGATGAGTGGACCAAATTCATGCCAGAAAAGACCACCACACAATGGGAAACTGTTATGCAAGTCTTTCCAATTTCCTGCTGCTCTGTATGTGTTGTGCTGTATGTTTCAGATGGGCAGCATGAAACCTGATTTTAGAGTTTAGGTTTTGTGTGAGAGGACCTCAGATTGCTGTGATTTCATCTCTTCTCTGCTTCTCAACAGTACAATGGAAATGCTGAGACAAGGATGAATGACCTAATCTTATTTTATTTTAAAAGGTTAGCCTTTTCTCCATCTCTTGGGCCCCTGGCCAGCTCTGGACCACCAGGTGCCCCATCTCCCATTTCAAAGACAGGCAATGTGCCCTATTTTACAAGACATTTAGAAATGTCACAGTCATTAACAGTCGAAAATGTAACCTAACCTTCCTTCTTCAGGGAAAAAAGAGAGGCTAGCACACATGATGTGATATTGTATATTTTATAGTACATTACTCACTGAATTTTCCAATTCATCTATAGCAGCCATTATTAGCCATCTTTACACAGGATAAGCCACATAAAATCATGCTTGGATAACACTGTAATTTGGCACACACAAGATTTACTTTTGTGTTGAGGCAGGAGGCCAGCTTCAACCTATTTTTTTTTTCTGAAGAATTCAACTTGGCAGTATGCCACATGTGAACACTGCCTGTGAATTACGGAGTCCTTCCTTTGGGGCGCATATATGAATACAGTTGTTTATACCTGTAAATGACATGCTGGTGACATATTTCTAACAATGATTTGTGCTATCAAGCTGCTGTCTGATTCTGTGCTTCTGCATGACAAGCCAAAAAATAAATAAATAAAAAAAAAAAAAAGGCCAAACACTATTCATTACTCTCCGGGTAGTAAAATTGCAATTTTAGGTATCTCCCCCGTCACCGCCGCAACTATTCCACACTAAAACTATCAAACAGAAATTATTCCAGTGCTTTACTCAAAGGGTTGGGAATATAATTTCATGCTTCAGGACTAATGTGTGGTGTTACACACCTCACGCCGCAACAAACAGAGACAGAAGTGACATATCCATTATGTCTGTCTGAGGCAGGGAAGTGACCTTTGAAACTCATTCTGTTCCTGCACACAGATTAGAAAAGGGAGCACAAATTCCTCCTTTTATCAATCAAATTGTTGTCCATGTTTGTGAGGTCTCAATCACCTGAATGACTGGACAACAGGATTAATGTTATGATGAAAGGCTTAAAAAAAAAACAAAAAAAAACATTTTTTTTTTAGCAAACTCTGCAACCCATTCTCATAAGCCTAAAATAAGACATTTTGCCAGTAACGGTTTCCTAATTCGGAGACATGCAGTGGTCCAAATTATATTCTATCCAGAGGAATGTGGGGGACAGATACAGACCTAATGTGCATGCCAGAAAGAATAAAACCCATCATAGCGAAACAGTCAAATCCCTGCATGAGGCTGCAGTGTGGATATGTTACCTCAAATGAATGTAAGTGAGCCGTTGTACTGCCCTAAAAAGAACTATTTGCCTTATTTATTTCCAACTGTCTTTCAAATTTACGATTTTACTGTAGGAGTTTCCAGATATATCCCTGGTGAGGTTGAATATTAGTGCATGTTAAATGGGAATCCCAAGAAAAGAGCGTGAACTTGGCTTGAGTTCTCACCACCAATTAGGAGCAAAAAAAAAAAAGATCAGCCAACGCAGAGGTTTGCTGCATTTAATCAGCTGACTTGAAGGGCTGGTTGTTTTAAGTCGCAAAGGCAAGGCGAAGAGGGTATTTGACTAGACACACATAGGGCATGCTAATGACTGTCTGTGCTTCGTTACCCCAGCCTGGGACTGCACTGTTGAGAAGAGTATTACTGAACAGATCTTTCTATCATTGTACCTTTTGTATTACTTAACCTCCCTCCTACATCGACTCTCTCTCTTGCATAATATTGTTTGCATATCTGCAGCCATGCAAATTTGATTTTCCAATCTAATTCTGAGAATGCCATTGCAATGTCATTTACTACTGCCTTCCCACTTCATTTACCAAGCCCTGACGCGACAGTGATACGTTGGAATGAGAGCCCCTGCTGAAGAGATGGAGATAACAGGATGATTCATAGTCTTTCAAAAGAGGTCACAGCTTCCTGTGCTTTTACGACAGGAATTTGGGATTCCCTCAGTGCACGCAGTGAAGGGCAGCCAGCCAAGCATCCCAGTTGGCATACAAAATTAGCTGTGGTGTGGATAAGGAGCCAATGCCTAAAAACTCATTATCCTGAATTCCGATTGTAAAGTCTAATCTTTTTGATAAGAAGAAGCGGAATAAGTCTTATTTTATAAAGTGCACATATCCTGCCGGTAATATTACAGATGTCATTACTGTCGGAAATAACATAAATAAATAACAAATATACTATGATACAAATACATTTTAATGTTTATAAGGATGACCTTGACCACATAAGGAAAATTTAAAAGCAAGATGTAAGTTGTCCAAACAGGATGTGGAAATTCACTTCTTAAAAAAAAAAAAAACAAAAACAAAAACAAGGGGATGTGAAGGTTAAATGCAAGCTCTTGCCTCCATCCTCCCTGTTTCTAATTACTGGGCAAGAGCGTGAGAGAGCCGCGCTCCTGACTGCAGCTGCCTGGTGACTGCAGCAGAAACCAAATCTTCTCTGCTGTCTATTATAATGAAAGTGACCAGACCCTCAGGCACTCTGTCAGAGTTTCTGTAGGGAGAATTGGACTCTGCGACAGCTTCTAAGTTTAACCCAACCTTCCCGATGAATCAAACACTGTCTTGATTTCTAGATCATAACCAAAGATAGCCATCAGGGTGTGTTGTCTCGTTGACAATGTGTTAATGTTCAGGGGTTGCACCCGTGCACATCATGACACTTGTTATAAACAGACAAGATCATTAATTAAAGCTCCATTTTAATGAGACTGTCATTGCCTCCTGGCTAACAGCCTACGCAATGATGTACTGCATAACAGTTACATACCATTATCATCGGAAACTGTTGACCAGCGAAACATGATGTTTCTGGTCTGTCACAGCGGAGTGTTAGATTGAAATCCAGTTCAGAAATGACGGGTTACGTCTTACTTTAATTTACACCACCTTTTTCATACCTTGTAACACAATAAGCCGTCCAGTGGCAATGGGACGATGCAACGCAGTTTTTTAGCTCAATATGAGAAACTGAAAAGGCAGAACTTTGAAATTTCTTTATGACTCTCACCCATAATGCAGTGCAATTTCATAGCATCACAGCAAAACGGCTTAACACAGCGGCTTCATATATTTTCTTGTCCTGAATGATGCAAAATTGTTATTAAAGGACGAATTTCAAAGGCAGATGCAAATCAAAAGCTTGCAGAAACAGTACAGAAATTGAAGTGCTGCACCGAAATTCAATCTTATCAGATAAACCGAGTGTTGGGTTCATGCATCACAAAGTTTTTCAATAGATGTAATCAGTCTGTAACTCTGAATTGTGACACCACACTCACTCTCACACACAAACAAACACACACACAAAAAAACTATTTCAAACATGACACATAGTTTAAGATTAGTTAGAAGCAGTGGCTAGCTGGATACCATGGGAAATCTCTTTTTGTCTTCTTTCTTTTGTTGGAAAATTATCACAATATTCTTCAGTTTTTTTGTTTTGCTTTTTCTTTTCAAAGGACATGTTTAACTTTTTAACTGAAACAGTCTAAAAAACATGTATGCAGCAAGAGATTTTAAAAATAGTTTTACTTTACATCTTCAAGTCGCCAATAAGATACTTACATATCTTATAAATTTTAATATGAAATAGAGCTTGGCAATTAACTGTGAATATCTAATGTCGAGACAGTGTTAAAGTTAATGAAAAATGTGATAGTATGTCAAATATTTCATAAAACAGGAAATCTAGCCTGGTGCAATGTAGGAAAGGAATACAGGAAATGAGCACAAATTTTAATCAAGACTGAAGTTTCCTTTAATTTTATTAATTCTCCCTTCTGGCTTAATTATATCTTCTTCAATAAAACCTTGTATATGTTGGATAAAACCTTGCAAGACATAGAAAGTCCACTGTGTAGCTGAAACACAAACAGATAATCACTGAAACATAGACCACCTCTAATCCCATCCACCAGACAGCAGTGTTGTTGGGACACTACGACAAATTCCACACAAAAGAGGTCAGAGATAAGCGCCAAACCTGCCCTGAGGCAGCTAAATATTCAGTCACACTGCAACTATCCCATTAAATGTTACCTTCTATGTGAAAACACCCTTCCCCTGTAATTATCTGTAGTTTGGAGCCCAAAAAGAAACAGTATTGGCAAATAAAACTCTCTTTGACAATCACAATCAGCTGACATCCTCCCCTATTTAAGCCATAAGTTAAAGATGCACTAAGCAATAGTTTAATTCTATTAACACTGAATCTAGTAACGCTGAGTTATAAGAAAAGGTTGTACAGAGGACTCTACACCTGTATATAAACAATTGTTTTGTCATAACAGATAGTTATTGTTTCTGTAATTTTCAGTCTTTGTTGACACTGTCATAGAGCTGTTAATTAAATTCCATGTTTTAGAAGGTGGTGCTGTTATGCTAGACTGCATTATGATCAGAGATATTCCTAACAGGCCTCATGTCTGTAAAACACCTTTAATCATGAGCTCCATTATAAACTTTTAGTATTAAACTATTAAATTTACACATTTCTGATAATGTCACCAAAAGTTGAAGACTATAAACTTCATAAAGACAGCTGTTACAGCAGAGCTATTGTATTGGATAGCATTAGATAATACAACAGGCACACACACTCACATGCGCATTTAGTTAGCTCTGTACTGCAAGAAAAACTATATATATATAAAGATATGATCCAATTCCAACACATTTCAGCACTGGACTCCTAATGAAGAGGATCCAACAATGATGCGTGTAACAAACTCCTCAATCGCTGTCCAAGCAAATCATGCACTTATTGAAATACACAAGCACATTATCTGTCACTCTTACCTCACGAATCAAGATCAAAGAATAAACTCAGGTTCCAATATCCAACATAATTCCACATGACATAATTTAATTCAGCCAACCACCGGTTTTCAGCTTTGATAAGCCAAAGTGTCAGTGCTGACGGAGAGAGAGAAGGTGAGCAGGACTACATAATGCACATCAAATCAATATCACAATATTCATATTTTTTGATGTCCCATCACAATATGGTAAAAGTATGAAAACACCACATAAACTATTTTCAAACCAGTGTTTGATTGATGTTCAATGCAATGTCCCGAGTTCCACTGTAATGCATTACATCAGAAAAAACTCTCATCTCTTCCCTATTTTCTTTGCGTCTACATCTACATTCATTAGGTGGGTTTCCATTCAGCTGTTTTAATGTGCATTTTCAATTTCTGCGTTAAATTAGATCTGGAAATATCACAAAAAAAGTTTTTATTTTTTTGTGATGGAAAAGTTGGTGTATCAGAAGTGCAATGGAAATAAATCATGATGTACATGAAGCATGTGACTTAAAGTCAATAGACAAAAACATCTCAATCAGAACTGTGCGAAGCGATATCGCGTTCCTCAAATTAATACAATAAACAAATATAAATGTCACATTTCCATCATGTTTTCTACATTGTTTTTCACAGTCTGAGGTTTGACCACCACCAGCTGCTTAACTTGATGAACCCTCTCCTGCTATTCACATAACAGTGGTGGACGGAAACACACATTAATTCACACAGTTTTTTGCTGATTTTCTGGAAATCTGGTAAAAATTTGCTCTTCATTTATCGAGCTATTTATATACAGAGTTTGCCCACAGTCTCCATCATCATGGCCACCACATCAACACACGGCACACACGTATCCTCCCGAGTCACACACAAACCTTATTCTTTGTCATCAGTTGTTGTAATGTATGAATGAACTATAAGTTTTGTTGTTTGCTTTTTTTAAATTCACCTGTTGTGCTATGTCTCACAAATAATAAGGAAGATAAGAAAGAAACACCTCTCCATGTGTGAACATTTGAAATTAGAATTAGTTTTGTTATGGGCAGTTAAATTTGGTTAATTGCTAGCACAATGTGGTCATGTGATTTATCATCATCTGTGATCATTTGTTATAATTATGGGTTTCCTGTTTCATAAAATGCGTTTCATAAAATGTGCTCTCTTGCAGCAGAGTCATCTCCACTTCAAGTTCAAGCTGAAACTGATATTGACAATAAGACAGTTTATCTGTCTTACTGTCAATATTTACTGTAATATCTTTACCTTTCAGTCCACAATTTGTAAGCTCTTGAATCTCTTGCAACCATCATATCTGCCCTCACTTTAATGATCCTCAGCACAGGTGAGAAACGGGTTCCTTGCCTCATTTCTTGGCAGTTGTATGTAGATAATGGTGAGGCACACAATGTGCTGACTTTGCTTTAATGCCTGGCTCGGGGGCAGGGTGCCCAACGTACTGTGAGCAGTGTGAGATTCAGTCTTTCAGGACGGGGTCTTGCTATGGTTGGGTAGAACATGCAAATGAATTAGCAGTCCTCTCAGCAGGTAGAGGATTTTCTTACACCAGCTTGTGTTTGAAATCATGCTTTTTTAATTCTGAATACTAAAGCAGACTATGTGCGATTTTTTTCTCACCACGTCACCAAACACATTCATTCTTTCCTCTATTTGATTTTTTTTTTTCAATTTTTTCTTTTATTACTCATGTTTATAAATATTCATTTTATTTTATTTTAGCACACACTTCTCACTTCTTTGACTTAATACTGCTCAGCACACTGACCTACATTTGGGTCCAGCTGATAGCTGCAAGGAACTGAACAAAGCAATCAGTGTTCAGAAAATTAACCTAGCCCTCTATTTTGTTTGTACGTCTCACAGGGACATATCATTGGACCTAAGATGGACAAAGTGGCAAACTCTCACTATTCACTCATTGATACAACATGGTACAGTGAGTCACTGGCTCCCCTTATGCTGCATGGTGTCAGGTCAGTGTGAGCTATGACTACGACTCAACGGGACTTCTGTTTAGTATCTGAGCAAGTGGCAGGTTGGTGAAAGATTTGGTGGAAGGAGTTTATTCAGCAATATTGCAGTCAGATATATATGTTTACTGAGCATAAAGAGTAAATGCCTCACATTTTGGATACTGTTACTGTGAGAAGTTTCTAAGCACAATGTTACACATTATAAACAGATACCACTTTTGGAAGCTCAGTTCTCTTTGAAAGGGGATGAGTTATTAATACAAAAAGCTTATAGAAGTATTCCCCTCAGCCAGCTTCTTACAGGGTTTCTGCAGAGATCACCAGGTTCAATCCCAGCAGTATATAACAATAACTATTAATTATTCAATTAATTAGATTAACACAACCATTCAAGTTTGAAAAAAACAGACATTTGCACTTTACACAGCAGTGGTGACAGTGCTTGCAATAGGTCAGATGGCGCTGGCTGAGACATTCGAGGTCTGAACAGCCCCCTGCGTGCACAAAATTCACTGTGGAAAACAAACTCCCACTTTTAGTTTGTAAGTCTATAATGTCTCCTGACAGCCTGCAATCAGACACAAACACATTTCATAGCATTACTGCCTAGATAAGAGAAAATATTATGACACATAAAAATGACATTTACATTGTTATTTTCATAATGTAAATTTAAAAATAAAAATCATCTAAAAGCGAAGCAGATTTCAAACGACTGTCAATTTGCCCAGGACTGGCCACCCCAGCAAATTCAAGACCCCCCCCCTCCAAGAACCATTTCCAAATAGAACATTAGAGCATGACTACAATTTGCCAGTGAACATATAGGTAAATCCCAAGCCTTTTGGAAAAAGCTGCTATGGACAGACAAGTTGTTTGGCCACAGTAACAGCAGATGTGTTTGGCACACACCAAAGACAGCTTTTCAGGAGAAGAACCTCATAGCAACTATGAAGCATGGTGCTGGAAATGTTAGGGTTTGGGGTTGCTTCACCTCCTCTGGGACGGGGCAGCTTGCAGTCATTGACTTCTGCATTATATCAAACGTAATGTGAGACCATCTGTCTGAAGTTGAACCCGGGAGTGGGCATTTCAGCGGGATAATGATCCTCAGTGTGCGAGCAAATCCACCAAGGAATGACTCAAAACGAAGCAATGGAGGGTTGTGAAATGCTCTAGACAAAGCCCAGATTAGAATCCCACTGAAATGTTGTGGGGGGGGGAGTAGAGACGGACAGTATATACAAGAAAACCCTCAAACATCTTGTAACTGAAGGAATTTAGCATGGAAGAGTGGTCAAGAATTTCAGTAAGCCAATGTCAGAGACTTGTGGAGAATTATGCAAAACGCCTACAAGAAGTTATTTTTTGCTTAAGGGAGAAATACTAGCTTCTGAGGCTAAAAGTGCACTTGCTTTTCCCACAGAAGAATTACATCTATTGATATTTTTGCTGAATAAATGACTGAAAAAGCTCATTGTCCGTGTGGTTTTGTTCAAGCACATCACCTTCATTTGTAGGCACTGTATCAGAGAGGATCAAATGTTTGCTTGTTCAAATATGTTCAAAATTTTCCACAAGTGTAGGTGCACAGCGGGACTCAACTTCATCACTGTTCAAAAGGAGAAATTCAACAGAACACCTTTTACAAATAGCTGATGTGAACTCCACGTTACGCATTTCTTATCCGAGGTAAAAATGTGGATTTCAACTTATCTCTGAGATGCATGATACAGTGCATCTGAACCTGAATTTTCAAGTAGATAATGTTATCCTTTAAAGTGATCTTGTGGGATCTAGATGTACGTTTAAGTGCTATGGGGTAGCTTTTCTAATGAGCCAGTCTAACCGATGTGGAAGCCAGTACCATGAGATGGATTTGATATTTCCAACAGATTTGAGAAATTGCCTCTACACCATACAATCTTAAGCACACACAGAATCATAAAGCATATTGTGGTGTGTCCCTATGGTAGTGTCAATGATCTTTGGAAAATAATCTCATAGGCAATATTGACCACAACCAAAAAACTGTTTTTTTTACTCATAATTTACAGAAGTAGTCATAACTCTGCTGCTGCAGGATCTCTTTTCTCAACAGGTGAAGATGAAAAGCAGAGCTGTGACAGCCATGCTGCACCACACCCAAAAAAATCCATAAGAGCATACATCATCGCACACTTCTCTACTTTGTTGACCTAATGGCTGAAACACAATACCTGCTTTGTGCCAAGAACATTTGTTGTCACTGGTGCTTGCGGACCACAGGAGCAAGAAGCTGGCAGCTGGATTGGACTCACAGTGTGCCAGATACATGCCATCATGCCAAGTTATAGTGTGATCAAATCTGCTTTTCTTTGCTTCGCCACACCTACTCTGCATAGCCACTGTAAATGTATCCACCCCTCTTGGCATTGCCTAGTGCAGTTTCAATTTTATTTATTTTTTTTATGCCTAGAAACAACCAAATGCTGCATTGCAGGCCTCCCACGGACCCACAAACAAATCATTAGGTATTTTCCAGTTCTGTGCAAAGTAGAGCACAATCTAAAATGAAAAACTAGTATTAAATAACAATAACATAGCTCCATTTTCTTTTTGTGGTGTACATTTTATTCAGCTGCTTTTGGGGGTATTTTACTGAGCAAGCACACTGAATGGTTGTATTTCTGTCTTTATTTTGTCTGGATGTTCACTACAAGTTTAATGAAATGGGGGAAAAAAAATACCTTCAACGGCAACCTCTGAAACTCTTGTAAATTACACAACTTTAAACTTCATTTGGATTTTATTGCCGTAGTTGATGGTGTCAGTGAATCATCAAAATTGAAAGCATGCTTGACAGACTCTGACTAGAAACGATCAAATTGATAAAATCAACCGAATCCTGTGCACTCTACACCAGATTCTAATTAAATATTACACAAAAATGCAAATAGTCCTAAAATATAAATCACAGAATGGCCCTGCCCAGGCATATGTACAGTAAATGATATACAGCACCCCTCCAAGCCTGCATGTACTCTAAGGTCCCATATTCCTGATCTATTTTTAATTCCAAGTTTAACAAAAACCTTTGATGTCCGTTAATCTTCTCCCTTGCATTCTCCAGATTCTGTTCTGAATATTATGCTGCACTCTTCATGTCACCACAGTTTCCCCACACACACATACACACAGCAATTATCGTAATGTTATTTGTGTGGGTTTTATGATCTTTTCCATTTAATAGTCAGGGGCCTGTGCCACGAAGCCAGACCAGTTGGTTATCCAGCTGTCTTTGGGCTTAACTCAGGTTTTCCAGTATCCCACGCTGGCTCACTTTTGTTCGGGGTAGATCTCCATGGTAACCTATGCTGCAGGGCTAACCTGCTCTAGAGCAGGTTAACTTCAGAGAATTAGATCAAAAAGAGAGCAACTGATATATTTATATATCAGTAGCAACATGTTGCTGGTCCAGGCCTTCCATGTGATTCCATTTTAAAACAGAGCTTCTAACAAATAAAGGAATAGCTGACCACATTAAATAAAATATTAAAATACATAGTGCCAATTACAGGTGCGTCTTAATTGCACAAGGTTTCTTCCATTCCTGACAGGATTCTTGACACTGTCAATGATTTACACTCTCACTCCATCGCTGCAGCTCGGAACAACACGAGGAGTCTTTGTGACGATAATTGGAAATAAATGCTAAACCCTCTGTTGTCTTTTGCTATCAAGCGTTGCCCATAACTATAAAAACAACATTTCATTCAGATAGACTTGATCAGGCTTAAACTACTTTTCTTCACTCTGCCTTGGCAGCAAAAACTTTCATAAGTGCATGGCATATTCAGAATAGTTCATCATCCGTTCGGTGGGTCATCACTGTTAGCATTACTTTAATTTCTACACATTATTTCTATTGTTTCCACAGCTTCTTATTCCATTATACTTATGTGATTATATTCTTTACACAGCTTCTTGGAGGCATCACTGTCTCATCTCATATCATATGAAGTGCTTCATTCATGGCTCTGTGAGCACCTCACCGTATTACCACAGATATGCATGTATTATTCTGATAGCATTCAACATCTCCCTGCCTCTGCCCCTACACACTCACAGTTCACCTATACAGGTGTTTTCACTTATGTTGAATGATTAAACTTCTTCCCAGGACTGTGCGGGCTTGTACAGGGTGCTCTTGATCGACACCTCCCTCACTCCTCGCTCCTGTTAAATTTGTTGCGCCTGATAGGAAGGGACAAATTACACTGTTGTAATTTTTTTTTTTTACAACAGACCACACAGTTATCATAAACAGCTGTGTGGCTATGCGGGGCCTTTAAACGGCGAGGACGTTTTACCTTACAATAGGCCGTTTTCACAGCAGACAGCTTACATTAACAATAACTATTTTATTCTACAGCGACTTAAAACCCCAGTATCACCTTAGCTTTTTAAATCTTCAATGAATATATTCACTGTGCAATGGAGGCTAGTAGAGCACACACTGATTCACAAGTGGGGTGAGATCTCAACTATGCCTTCATAATAAGCTAATATTGACATCCAGGTGACATCCTGCCACCATGGTAAAATAAGATTCAGGCCCGAACCACTTAGCTAAATGATTCCCCATCCTTGTCCTTTATTATGTTTGCTCTCCACCCTTTTATGTGCATATCAAAATTTTCTGTGTGAAGTTTAAGCACCATACGCTCCCACCAGAAATTCCAACAATGGAACAAAACAAGTATTATCCATGGCTGGTACAGTACATTTTACTAAAACGACAAAGCAACGCTTAAGCTTCACATTTGACAGATGTGAAAATCAATCATGTGACACTACAGCTGTGAGTGATGACTCAAAATAATAACGACTCATTAGTGTCTGAAATCTAAACTTAATGCTCACTAAAAATTATTGTTTGGTATGTGGGGAACATTGAATGAGTGATTTCAGACAAAATGCCAGATTCCTGCTGGTTTTCACTGCAGACATAATTAGAGACTATTTCACACCTGCTATGCCCAGTGAATGTAATTAATTGGAGGTGCTCTGATCTACATATTCATGTCAACAATATTCACAGAAGAAACCTGTTTGGGGTGGCTAACCCAGTTCGTTGTGTTGTGGCAGTTTGCAAACAACAGTCAGGTCATTCCAGTGTAGAACTATGATCTTGGACCGAGAGCATCTGCTGTCCATCTACAAAGTTTACTAAGCCATACTGTGCCTGTGCTTCAGTAGTCTTTTTTTGTTTTTTACTTTAGTGGAACTGAAAGTAGCTGAGTCTGCAGCTTTGTCTCTTAAATCGGTTTACACAGCAGGCTGGGATGTTTTTCCAGGTTTGATTGAGCAAGCCTCAGAAATATTTTAACTGGCTCAAAGAGGTGTAAAATACTCTCCGTGGTACTTAGTGACATACGTGATGCAAAAATAGATCAATCACTGAAAAAAAAAAAAAAAAACAACAACTTGACAAGGAAGACATGTCAGTTACTAGACTGCAGTATGGCTAAGGCTGTGCAACTTCTTGCTTGGAAAGGATAAGTATATTGTTAGATCCTCCCCACCACCCCTCCCTCAAGCTTATTCCCCAACACGTGTCACTCATGTTGATGAGGTGCCTAACACGATGAAGCCTACTTTGCGGTAATAACTATGCCTAAAGCTACCTCAGGCACTGAAGAAGCAGACACTTAATACAGCCAATCTCAATGTAAAAGCACTGCTGACATTTACCTTTGTTTTTGAGCCAGTCGTGTCTGCTGCATGTCACCACGGCTGAAATTAACAGTGGGAGAAATGTGTTTTTTATAACATTACCTTATGTAGACAGTAATCTATCCATATTTGGATGGCAGTGCGGCTTTGAATATAATAAGAGCGCTTAATTGTGTGGTCTTATTTTATACCAGTCAAGTAAACACAAGCTAATTACACAAATACTGTAGGCCAAAACAGCAAGCTGGCAGCAACACACCAACACACAGCATTAGGCAGATGTACTATCAACAACTAAAACTAATTCCAAACACTGATCCATAACCCAGACAAACTGAGCTGAATCCAGCCGCGCTTCAGCAATCAATAACCACAGCCATCATGCTCATCAACAGACAAACCAAACCATGTGGCTGCAAATGCCACCCGGACGCCATACACCTTATAAAGAACACGAGGGAAAAAGGCAGCACACTGCCAAAGCTAATGTTCAGTGCAGCACAGAGATGCAATATATAATTTCAATAGAATTACTTACTTTGTTCTCTGAATCCTTCACAGATATTTGCCAAAGGGGGTCAGGAGCGTCTGAGTGGGCTTCTGTTCATCTCATCATGCAGCTCACCTTCTTCAGTCTCATTATTTAAATTGTCCATTATGTGTTGTGTCGCTCCGTGAGCACCTGTCTATTTGTGCTGAATATTTTTTTTTTCCTGAAACATCAGTGTAATGTTCTTCTTGTCTCCACGGTGTGTGGCTATAAAACTGCGGTGTCTCTCTGACAATCCAGTCCATTGTATCTCAGGGACGCACAAACTTTTACACCAACCGGGGCCAAATCCCTTTTGTCCTCATTTTCCACAACTAGGAGCTGTGCCTCCAAAGTTAGCCCTGGAAAGTTGTCCAGCCGTCCGTGCGAGCGTCCCCATCCTGCTTTAGGCCAGGAACAGGAGTTAGTCGTGTTTGTCTTTGTTTCCCTCGTCCTTTAAAAAAAATAAAATAAACATGGAATTTATATTTTGCGAGTCGGCCGTTTCTTGCCCCTGCGGTTTGTGCCTCTCACGTAATAGCTGCTCTCACGTTTGGCACACTGATCATTTGCAGATAGTTCAAGACACAAAGCCAGCGTCTGTTTTTTTTTTTTTACAAAGATAACTGCAATCCCCAAATTTCAAAACCCCAGCGGGACATCTGACGACAGCTACCGCTTCCTGTTTTTTGTTTTTTTTTAACACATCTCCAGACACCTCAAAGGGTTTCCCCGTCGAGCAGATACAAAATAAAAACATTACCTGGTCCGCACAATAAAAACATTTTAACCCGCCAAACAAGGATGGCAACCGGAAGTAACATGTCTATATGAGAACACCACCTGACCCTGCTTTTTTTTTTTTTTTTTTTTTTTTTTTTAATCGTACAAAGTGAATATGTATGTATGTATTTATTTATCCAAAGCTGGCCTTATGTATATTATAGGAAAACAAATGCAAAAGCAATGAAGACAGAGAGATAGAGCATGTACAGGATAAATGGCAAAAAGGTGCCAAGGATGAATAAGACCTGCCCTGGTGGAAATGCGCGTTTGATATCTGTATTATTTGGAATGCGTATATTTTGTGAGGTGAGTGTGTAATGTGGCCCTGCGTAGTGTTTTAGGACAAACCAAACTAATCCAGCATTGCAGTTCATACAGGGGCAGCTCATACAGTGTCATGACTGACACTGTTATAAAAACAGTCAGAAATGCAAAATGAGGCAATCAATATTGTAGATAGCATTTGAAAAGGAGAATAACATTTATACTTGTTTGCATGACTTTTTTCATTTTGACATGTCACATGAGGAAAAGCGGGTTTAATTAAGAAAACAGAGTGACTGGCTTACATTCAGCTGCCTTGGTTCTAGTGTTGTGCATGCTGGCTCACTGTCATGGCTTACACCTGATTGAGCCATTGTTAATCTTATAGTACCACCTCTGCTTTTCCCGCTGACAAGTCAAAACGTGTGCCACGAAAAACAAACTCACAGTTAGCTCAAATACATGGTATTCAGCAATACATTATCTGAGAGAGTGATTTGTATTAATGCATTAATGTAAATGTTTGTGTCAATATCTGTTATTCTGATATAACTGGATAATGTCACCACCATAGAATCAATGGTCGACCAACGGAATCTAACCACTGGATAAATGGAATATATAAAGTTAAACTAAATGCCTCAAAAAACTACATCTCAGAGTGGTTCCCCAACAAAATGCATTCACTTTAATGAAGTTAAAAAATCCTAGTTTTATATAAAATA
This sequence comes from Toxotes jaculatrix, assembly GCF_017976425.1. Taxonomy (NCBI): domain Eukaryota; kingdom Metazoa; phylum Chordata; class Actinopteri; family Toxotidae; genus Toxotes; species Toxotes jaculatrix. Next base: position 4,609,552 of record NC_054402.1, read on the forward strand.
CCATGACAGACTAAGGAGTAAAGGGCAATTAATTTGCAAGACAATTGTGTGCATGATGGTAACAGAGTGGATATGTTACAGTTTGCCTGATTTGCTTAGAGTCCAGATAATTTAGGTGCCTGTGCTCCACCAACATATTTCCTTGCAAATTAAACTTGTCCACTCAGTGACAAAATGCTGAAAAGATGGAAGATGAATACCTGAAAATATCACTGGGTCCAAAAGGTGCCCATTGTGAGGAATGACTTTTACAATAACTAGCCGGCAAGGTCTACACATTTCTTCCTCATTTGTAATTTTTCACTGTAACACACCGGTCAATGCAGCTGTTGTGCAACAGCATAATTAGTCACAGAGAGCAGGAGTTATGTAGTTTAATTTATCATTTATGCAATTATAAATTTTCCCTTCCTTGTATCAATGATGCATGAGTATCATTGTGAAGGCTTATTATAATTAACCATTCTTCTCAAAGCAAACAATGCTTATCTATAATTATATCTATGTTATCTGTAACTCCATTACAGTCCGTATGTACAAACACATTATGATACACATTACAACTACATTTTGACGTCAAATTACAGGATATGTTAATTTGCAAAGCTTCATATATAATCAAACATCATTATCTGTCCACTGTCTGTCCCTGGATTATTACCAGGCTGTTGGTTAATGACTTCATGGGCTGAAGCCTAGGATATGGGCTGTTGTGTGTCATTTACACTGCAATCCCATCAATCTGTGTTGTATCATTGGCTTAGCTGTAGCATGCCCAACACCTCCATTATTCCATCAACAACCTGTCAGTGCAGAGGAGAGTGAAAAACACACGCAGCAAGAGATTGCGCAGGAAGAACACAAGCAGCTCCAAATTAGAAAACTGGTGTTTTTCTGCAGCAAAGGCCTCATATGAGTAACCACATGTCTGAGGGAACTGGAGTGCATTTGGATTTTAAATAGGAAATTGTGTTGTCAAAGGCTTGCTTCCAGGGAAACAAACATCACACGTAAGCATGACACTGGGTGACGATGTATATCCTAGGGGGGGATTTTCAAGACTTTTAAGAACTGAAACTTTAATAACTCAGGGATGACTTACTTGGCTTTGACAACAAGCGCTCCGTTTGAAAAGGTGTGACTCAAAATAGGCAAGAATGTTCCTATTCATGTTCAAGGTTGACATTCAGCTGGATTCATTGACTGACCAAAATAACTCCCTCTCAGCTGCAGTGTTTCCTCTTAGAAATATATTCCTCTTCTCTGGGTGGATAAGAAGAATCCTGTCTAGCTGCATGCATCTTGCAAGAATTTCAAATCAGTTTGATAAGCCCTCCCCTGAATTAATGGCCTAGATACAAGCGACATCTCATGGTAGTTGAGTTAACAATCTATATGGGTCTACAGACAGCAGCCAAAAGCACAGACCTACAAAAAGATCCGGTTGCTGTGCACATTTTCAGCCTCAAATAAGCCAAGAATGTGCCAAATTGAGCCCTTTTAGGGCATTTGTTAGATTATGACCGGCAGATTATTTGGGAAAGTAATTGTCCCCAGGTGTTATGAACATTCCAAGCTTATTCTCCACCCCCATGATGCTCAACTGTAGAGATTAGGCTCAGAGGAAAATCTCATCCCTCAACGGAAGAGAGGGGAAAAAGAGGTCCAAACAGGCACAAACAGACTAAGTATGTGTAGCCAATCAGCTTTCTGCTTTGCTTGAGCATACTGTCCCTCTGGGCCCGTTGATCCAGGCAAAGAAAAGTCCTCTTTTTTCCCCCAGGACCTGTAATACCTGCATGATGAGAGCCACGGTGCTGCCAGCTGCAGCAGCCACGCTCAATCCCACCATCTCAAAGCACCACACACAGAGCACAAACAGGCCTGAGAGCAGCACACTGAAAACACACTGAAGCTCTTTACAGCCACCTGCTGTGCTTCATGTAATACAACATTTTGCACTGACTGAAACACTGTATTAAGTGAAAAAATATCCATCTGTATGTCCTGCTTTGATTAAATAAATAAATAGCTAACATGCATACTTAATGAGCTATTTAATTGTAAATTGAATTGGTAACACTTCAAGTTACAAGTACTTTCTGGTTTCTAGTGTTAAGTTTATAAACAGTTGATGATTTCCTGGGGAATTTTCTGGAAGAAAACAAACAACATATTAATTAATTACTGATTTCTTATTAATCGTTTTGTTCTCCATATATGTCTGATTGTATGCTTACTTGTAGAGAAATTTTGTATGTTTGCATGTTCAGCTGACCTGCAGTTACATAACACCTTATCGGAAAATATGGGATCCATAAAATAAACCTAATAAACAAACCTTAAAATGTGGCTCAGACCCAAAAACACATTACTGGATCTTATCTGCCAGGAAAACCAGATTGCAGGGCGTTGTGTTGTGATGGGAGATGCGAGACAAAAGCCTTGAGTTGTCAAGGGACTGATATTACATGTGCAGAGGGTTCAAAGTGCAGGTCACACTTGTGTATGGTTGACAGGTCAAATTGTCTTCCAACACAGTAAATCTCATTTTATAGTTTAGTTTTTAAAATGACTTAATGAAGTGTACAAAGGTTAAAGGTTTGGACTTTGCATTTTGAACGCAGACTTTAATGCTGCATTTGAACTGCTGTTTAAATTATAGCAGCCTCATTAGTGGATGAGTGCTTGTCATAAATGATTTGCATCCTGCAAATCAAATCGCCCACCTCAAGGAGAAAACAGCATCACAGTGGTTCAGAAGATGAACTGGGATCCATTCTCCATGCTTCCCCATTAACACTGGGACGGTTGTCTTTTGTGATTATTACTGCATACAACAATTAGCTGTGTGGCCTCTCTTGTGTTTTCATTTATACAAAGAGCTGCTGACACTCAGCAGTAAATGACTCTACTGCATTGGAAAATTTTACTATTAATCTTTGAATAAATCCTTGATAATAAGGTAAACGTAAGCCTCTTTAGTATGAAATGCTTTTTTTTTTACTCTCTGGTGGCATATTCATTAATTCGTACATTTAGAGTACATGCAGATGTTTCTTTTCTGCCATTTAAGAGATTTACAGTACTATTTACAATATTGAGAGACAGCATTATTCTATATAGGAATACATTTTTGATCTTTTAATATTTTAATATTATCTTTTATTATATTTAAATAGCATATTTTATCATTGTATTTGTTCAAACAAATCAGATATTCGAGAAACAGTGAAATTTGAATCTTCGCATTTTTCATCTATTTTCATATTTTGTAAATTTACCAGGTTTTTTTTTTAGCATAAGCACAAAAGTTATTATGCAGTATATTATTTTCAGTATAGTGCATCTTGACCTAGGAGCTTCACCTGTCCTCAGAGCCTTTCGGTTTTTAGCTTAGCACTGATTCGGCTTTGCAAAGCTTTCCAGAACTTGCAGGTTTTTGTCTTTGTAACTGACTTAATGTCAAGCTCCTTCTTCCATCATTCTTGCTGTTAATTAAGCTTCATCAGTGCTAATTTACTATGGTAATTTTCTCACTGAACTGCTGGAATGAAAGATTGGTGTTCAGACACCTCATCTCTTTAAATTTGTTTCTTTAAGGATTCGGGTCTTTTTGGGCCACAGGTACATGCAATATTTAGAAACACCAGATCAAACCTCTGGATTAAGGGAGAGTAAATTTAGAACTGAAGGCACATCAGTCAGATTTTGAGCAAAATGCATTTCGTTAATGTCTGGGCTTCATCATTTGAATTGTGATAATACAGGTGCTTCACCTGCTGCTGACAAGTTTTGTAAGGTCACATTTGATCCTTAACTTCAAAACTAATGAAGACCACTGGCACTGGCTGCGTGCAGTTTAACCTCACAGGAGAAACCACAGATGGTTAGATGATGCAAGGTGAAAACAAAGCAGCTGAATGATGGAGGATCTGAGCATATGGCATTCATTTACTATTTGTGCAATATCACTCTTTGCATCTTCCCCTGCAATTAAACCAAAACAATGCAAAACAGTGTGAGCATGTAGTCTTAACTTCAGTGTGTGACAGATATCTATTCTAGAGCAAGCCTTCTCCTGTTCAATAAGAACAAGTAGCACATGCACCTACCTCTCACACCTTACAATCAGCCCATGGATAGGTGTGGGAAACATGATTAATACTGCAGAAGTGCTGCACTTCCACACCTCAGCAACAAGAAGGAAACCTTGTCAGCATGTGTTCCACCATCGCAGCACGTGACTGATGAACAGTTCTATTATAATCATCTTCATTCACACTAAGATACTTTCCCCCCATCGTCACATAATTAAGCTGATTTAGTCACACTTGAAAACACAAATGATGTGTGAGGGCAGTTCTCTGAACACCACATTTTTAAATAAATTTGTTTAATTTGAGCATAAAGAACTTGGGAGTGTGCAAGATCAATCGGATTACATACTGTCTCATCAGTGTAACTCAGTACAATTGTTAAGACATGTACAGCAGGAATAAAATAAATAAGTACAGTGCAGTGTAGGTTAATACAGCCAGACAGAGTGAAGAACAAGACTTGTTCGGTTTAGTTAGGAGAGCCTGGCAATAAAAATGTATTTAGTAGTTCCTTTTAGTCAAAATTCTTTTGTTGTTCTTCATTCCCACCAGGTGTCCATTCTCCGTACGCGTACTCTCTGCTTATAGTGGTACTCTTTCAGGTGCTTTTTCAAAGCATTCGGAATGGGAAGCATGTTAATGCCATCATAGGTGGTGCAGCTGCTTATGACCGCTCGGCAGATGTGTTGCAGGCTGAAGGGCTGTGTGCGGTGGATGGGGTTGGACAGCAGGGGCTCGAAGAACATGCAGGAGTTTGGGTCCTTGTAGTGCTCCAGCAATCCTGTGACTGTGGAAGCGTGGAAGACACTGGGGTCGTGCACGTCAAAGCTAAAGTTGTGGTTCCACTGTTCAATGCGTGCATGTAGTGAGCGGCCGTAGCGGCGGAAGCTAACAGAGAAGAGGTAGTCTTCCTGAGCAGAGTCACGCAGGAGGAAGGTGCCTTCAGGCTTTCCTTCCAGCAGCGTCTCTGCCTCGTAGCGGTCCATGACCCCCCAGTAACATGGGAGGTTGGTAATCTGCAGCAGGTCTGGAACTAAACAGTGAATGTAATCAATCTGAGTGTGTATGCGGTAGCCATCATGAGATTTGTGATGCTCAGTCTGAGGAAGAATGGCTCTAGAGGGCATGTTGGTCGCTGTAACCTCTGGGTCAACCAGAGGGTCAGAGACAGTATCACAGCTGTGGACAGAGGCTGAGGCTGAGGCTGAAGCTGAGGCTGAAGCCGAGGCTGAAGCCGAGGCTGAGGCCACCACCTCATCCAGAGTGTCCAAACAGCTCTGCAGTAGGAGCTGATGCTGCTGCTGTCTTTGGAGAAGAAGCTGCTGTTGCTGATGAACGGAGGCTCTGTCAGCCCCAGCTAACTCATTCATACCATGAGCCAGCTTAGGGCCATGCTTGTAGAGCGGGTTAATTTGGGCCGTCACCTCAAACGTGTGGATCTCTGCATTGGGCGGTGGCTCAACACCTTGTTCAATGCTAATGCGCCTGCGCTCTCGCAACCTGTCATCTACGTCCTCCACCACAGTAGCCATGGCTGAAGTTGGGGCACTACACACCACTGCAGAATCAAGCACGGGAGGCTGTGTAATGGGGGCTGTGTGTTGCTTAATGAGATACCACTTTTGAGCCAGTTCTGATCCTACAGGGAAAGGGCAGTCATCCAACATCAACTCACTGAGATGGATCTTGCGCCTTGAGGAGGCACAGGCAGTTGATGATGAAAGAGCCTGTGGAGGCGGTGCTGATGCCGCTGCACTGTGTGTCTTTATTGGGAAACACTGCCCCATTGCATCTTGGATTTTTTGCCGTAGAGTACGACTGCTGCCTGACCCTCTGCTGTCACTTTCACTTGCTGCAGGTAACTCACTGACAGAGCTGCTTGTTCCCAGACCCGGCCTGGCTGTTACCCTTTCTTGCCCTAGCAAAGAGGAAGCGACTTCCAAACCCTGCCATCTCCAACTGTCCTTCAGAGGAGAAGAGGAAGATTGGTCCCTGGTCTCTAGGTCACTTAACAGCTCACCATACTCAAAGCCATCACTGACAGGCCGCTCAGCTGCTGATTCGTGGGAGGCAAGGCCTTTTTTCTTTCCCTTTCCACCTTTTCGTCCACCGCCTGTATCTCGTCTTTCCTCCGACCGGCTCTGTCTCACCTTGGGACGGGCACCCCTCTCTCGATCCTTCCCTCGGTTCCCTGATTCCTTTGGTAGTGACATGATGGATTATGTGGTGAAATGGCAACAGTTGCGCCGCTCCAGGGAGTTGCCAAGGGATGACTTGTAACTGCAATTAGCTGTTAGCAGGACGTTTCCCATCCATATCCCCCGTCTGAGATGTCATTATCATTGTCCACGTGTTGTAGCCATAGTCGCTATAACAAACCTGCAAAACAAAACGAGAGTTTTTCTTATAGCCTACATTTAACATTCTGAAAAAATCTAACACAACAGCTCTGCTTAAAAAGTCTGCTCTCATAAAGGTTATAAAGTTCATTTTTGTTGGAACTCTTAGAGAGATGTTGATTCTAGAGAGCTAACTGATGGTTATTTTCATTATTTTTTTTTATCTGCTGATTATTTTCTGAACTGAAATGAATCAGTCTGATTTATTAAACCACTGTGTTGGTTTTGTGGCCTCTACCTCTAGGAGAAAACTGTCCGTGCTGTAAAATTGATCCAGGTCCGGCCTGCATGTTAGTTTATTATCTAAGCTTTCAGCAGAATTATGCCTCAAAGCATAGTATGTAACGACTACTTTCAAAACACACAACTAAAACAGAAATAGTTAATAGATCTATTGTACTGGTCCACTAACCATCCGTTTCATCTAAGAGTGACATTAAACGCGATGCTCTTTTCTCTGATTCCCTACGATGTGAAGCACCGTTTAACGTAAAGTTACGTTAGACCCATACTTGTATACCGTAAGTTAACAACAGTGTCAAACAAAAAAAAACAGAAAGCAATTAGTTAGCTGGAGTTTTTTTCTGTGATTAAAAAAATACAAGTGGACAGAGAACTGTTTTAACCCAGTTGCTGTCTCAACCCAACATCCTCTTTTTGACTTGAAAAATACCATGATCTCAGTATGAGGCTCTGTCCTTTCACAAATCACACTCTCGACAAAAAGTGGATCAGTGGCCATTGAAAAATAGAAACCTCTTAACTTTCCCAGTACACCTGAAGCTAGCTAGCGTTGCAAGATGTCATGTTATCTAAGTAAATCGACGAGTCAATCATCCTTTACAGTAAACCATATGAGGCGATAACACTGACGTTAGCTTCAAAGCTAACATTGTTAGCAAGCAGCTGTTTACGGTCGGCAGGCTAAGTTAGCAGAGCAGCTAGCTATCTGCTAACTTGGGTACTTTTTCCCGTTGGAGGAAAGGTGAAGATGTACTTTTAGCTACTTATATCTAGCTTTCTCAACAACAACATAAGCCATGAACATACCTTTGCAGTTGTTATCAAGTTTCCTTGCGAAAGAGCTTCTGTTTCTTCTCAAATGAACTAATGACGGTAACAAAAAGGCGGCTAGCTCGTATTAGCTTGATAAATGAACTGCTAAAACCGTGCAACCCGGATGTAAAAAGTAATTGGAGTAATTTCTTCGATAACGTCGGAACATAAAGGGCGCATGTAACATCCCAAATGAGGGCAACTGATAAAATGACAGCCCCATAAAGGAGTGCTCAGTGTGTAAACAAGTAAGCACACACAAACACAAACCACAAGTTAAGTTGCAAAAGAACTGAACCTCTTTATTTGGACTGTCAATGATCCGACGGATGCTGCACTTCAGACCATTCACACATATGAGTGACAGTAAAAAAGTAGAGTCTAAGCATGGGATGCAAAAGGTTCATAAAATATTAGAAAATGTCTGGGGAGTCATCAGAATTAAATATAAATTGTACAAGACAAATATATGCAATGTAGCCCACAGCTGGCTGCATTAATTCAATAATTAAGCCTGGCAGGGACATTTAACATGATCGCAGGACCACTTGGTAGAAGTCTCCATATGACACAGGCTCTGTACCTCCTAGTGGATGCTTGGTATGTAAAAATACACCAGGCTGAACTTATTAAGTGCATTTCCCAACTCATTTCATGCATCACTGGAATGTAAACATGGAGTAAACATATTCCTTGGCCTGTTATTAGTGTTCAGTTTACTCATAATCACATCATTTGGCTCAGATAAGCATTGTCATACCCTGCTGCATCTTCATTATGCACAGATACTTGTAGAAGTCTGCTGCATTGTACCTCTGTGTCTATTAGCAATAATATGTAGGCTGTCTAAACATACAGAGGCTATGAAAAGGATAATCTGAGCCATTTGTAACATAACACAATTGATATACAGTATAGTTAATAGTTAAAAATAAGATCTTGAAGTTGTCAGCATTGCTAACTCACTGAAGTCCTTTGCGGGCATGAGTATGATGCTTTTAGTAAGTCAGATCTATCCAAGAGCCTGCTCTGAAGAAATCCATGACTAGAGTACTACTCAAGACCATCAAATCAACTTATTGAGGATACTGGAGTTGTGCATTTCAGGCACCACATGAACAGTTTATCAGGACATGACAGCTAACAGTTCAAGCACAAGGTCAGGAAAGCTATTCTCTCTTGTCACTGCATGACCAGAAAAGCAGGCGTTACATGCCTCATACATTTATCACTTGAAAAATCTACTGAGACTCATATGGAGTCCATGGATTAGGGGGTAGAAGGCTTTTGTTTTCAGGCTCTACCCAGCCAGCTCATGTATGAGAAGGCTTCAGTTCTTTAATGTGTTACATAGTGAGACAATGGAATATTCATGACATCACATAACATGAATTGGGCATTATCCCAGAGAGATGTAAACAGTGACATTTAGGCGATATAAACATACAACATTAGTTGCAAGATCTCTGCTCCCTAGCTGTTGGTGACACTGGGCACCATCAACCACCATGTCCTCTATCTACAACAGTGCTGTATTAGTGTGGCAAAACATGCAATTATAGAAAATAAGCATAAGTTATCAATATCAAGGGAGAGTAAAAAATACAATTGGAAAAGATATCTGTAAATAACCATCTTTACTAGACAGACCTCCTATGGCTCTGCTGAAATAAAATGTGAATGGTTATCCCTGCCTTATGATGCAACCAAAAGTGATCCAAAAGTTAAGACCATATTACACATACATGCACCTCCGCTCTGCCACATTCAAAGACAGAGGCTGTATAAGACTGTTTTTGATTCAACACTGATACCACATGATAATGTTAGGGTTCTGAGACTGAAACACATTGAGACACAAACAGAAAATATGGACATCGTCAAGCACCTTGAAAAGTATGATTCATCAAATCATCACATTGGCCATTTGAGGAACAGGGCACTGTGAGGGTGAGGTGCTGCGCTCCGGAGCATTTATTACAAGATCAAGCTTCATTTCTAGAGCCAATCATAAGGGGGCCAGAGGGTTGAAATGGGTTTCATTTAGTTTTCTCACCCAGCATTAGAGTGTAAATTGAAAACACTCTACCCTCCTCACTTTTATCAATTCAATATCAAATCAGCTCTCGCACAGTACAAACCACACCAGCCCTTATTCACCCCTCTGGGGTTTCCTCGGCACAAAATGAGATTCATCATCATTTATGTAGTAGGGCAAAAAATAACAGACAAATTGCAGCTGGCATAAATTCTTCAAACTGCTGTTCTTTTTACAAAATTATACCATTCTGTTGCATTTAACTACAAATATCCTTCTCAAATTAACAATCGTACAACCCTTCTCTTTGGCTTTGTAGAAGTTTAGAGGAGGACAGTCACTTCTACTTTGACTACGTGTTCAGGAAAAACAACCAAGACAACGGGAATGCCTGCAGTTGAATTGCAAGCTTTTTCTCAATCCTTTTGGTCCTCCCTTTCTTGCTTTTGCCACAAAAACATCTGTTCTAGAGAGGATAAAAAGAACCAAGGAAAGGAGTCTAAGTTTCAACCAACACAAGCTCTCACTAGCACTGGTTATGGAACAGTTAGGGTGGCTAGGAGGTGTTCTTGGTGTTTGTATATCAACACGTCTAAAAGTGGAACCTTTCATCATTGAGTCTACCCTTGAGCCAATTACAGTTTAGTGCCTAATATCAGAGGTCATTTAATAAAAGTGCCTTACTTCTGGCTGGAAATTTTCTGAGTCTACACATTATGTGGTGCTGGGGGGGAGTTGAAGGGGGGCTGTGGCTGTCAGTGTGTTCTGGAAAGAAAGCCTTGCTCCATTGGCAGGAGGAAAAGAAAAGTAACTCATAGGGCAGAACCCCTTTAAGACAGCACCAATCCACTGTTTTTCTCTCAGACCACAGCAAACTGAGCCTCTGCACATCATGTTACAGTCCTGCAGGTGACATGAAGCAGTTTGCACAGTTAACCTGTTCCTCTCTGTCCTGCAATATAATAATCATCTGTATTCCATTTTTAATAAACTTAGTTGTATATAATAAAGTACAAAAATATTAGAGAACATATACACAGTTTTTTTGTCATTTTGTAGTGACTGCTTTGCCTGGTTTTCTTAAGCATACGTATATCTTTGTGCTGGGTGATGAGGAACTGAACAGGCCTCAACTGAAGTGTGTTTTTCCTTTCGTCTGTTCATATTGTTGAAGTTCGGTCTGTTCCATCTGAGGAGGAGATTGGGAAGAAATATGTTTCAAGACATTTACAATCATAAAATGCACGGCACCATTCACATTTCATTCTTAAAGGGGTAGTTCACTATTGGAGAGTGCTACTACTTTTCCTCCTTTCCCGTGGGCAGAAAAAGTTATTGATGCCAACTTGTGTCCATTAATCTTGATATTCACTGCATGCCTTTCATACGTTTTTATTGTATGCCTGTCACTGAACTTAGCATATCTTATATTTATGATATACATTTGTGGATAAGTAGCAGCTCTTTCCACACGCTTGAAAAATGCACCTTTGTTCTGAAGAAAACTATACACTATATCCTAACAATACCTTTCTCCAAAATATGCACATGTTCATCTGCCATGGCTGTGTATGCACACAAAAGTGAACAGGATGTTTGATTTCATGTCATATCTTGAAACAGTGAATTAAGTGAAATGTTTTAAAACAACAAAATTCTAACATTTCACTTATTTTCAGCAACAACCCGTGGATATATGCCAGTGTGTATTTTCACTCAACACACGGACACAAAAAGACACCAATAACTTTATCTATCTTTGGGAAAGGAAGGAAAATAGTTTCCATTTCCCAAATTCCACCTAACTCAAAGAAAGATACCTCTCTATAGAAGTCACAGAGTAATACACAGCTACTGAGCCTTAAGCTTGTTTGAGATGATGATGCAAATTTTGTCATTCAACTACACGGTACAGTGTAATGCGCAGAGGTATGTCTGTGCCTTTTTCTCTCTGCCAGGGGAACCTAACCATGACTAATTATATTGTATAATTTAGATGCTATTAAATATTAATACACAAATATAACTAATGAAATATGAATTACAAAAGTCAACAGGCTTTCATCTCTGTTTGCACAGGGGAAGTTGTGTGTGAACAAATTTGTGTTGCTTTACCTAATGGACACAGTCTGATCATATAAATCCTTTCTCTCACTGCAAAGATTTTATATATAATAAGGTGTTGTTGTATAGGTTGTAGGTTTACCAGCCAGTGGCCTATTTAGTACCAGGCTGCTGTGGACACTTACCCCCTAAGGCATGCTCTGTCATACTGAGGCACAGTGACTCCAGCGTAGGGTTAATCTCCAGGTCAGCACCTGGAACTTGGCATTCTGGGGGAATGAGTACAAACATTTTTAATCCAAAGGACGATTGAGGTTCATATTATTGTGAAGATTGTCATAAATTCCATTTTTAAGGCTCTTAGGTTACAAAAGCAACAGTGTATTTTTCTCTAAATATATAAAGTCCAAAGAGGATTAATTTACCAATTTCACTTGGAAAAGAACAGTATCCATTATCAAGTATTCTATATCTGGCTTAACGAAAAAATTCCCAAGTTATGTATGCTTAAGAACGGCTATTATTATGGTAATGTGATGTTCACATAGTTTGCTGGCCTAACAACAATAAGAACAAGGTGGCTGATACTAAATGCACTGAGTAGTTAGGTATTATTTAGCCGAACAAACAAAACAAGATTAAACATGCTGACTCTGCTGTGAATAAGGATCAATCAAATCCAATGGTGCTGACACACTGCAGAAACTCAGAGCGACAGTTTTTAGTATACAGTTCAACCACGTTTTTCTACTGAATACTGGGCTGCCATAAGAATGCTCAACCAAAGCCAAGGGTGTGTTTTTTTGTCATTAGTCACGGTGTACATCTCACTTGCTTACAAACCAAAACGGGACCACTCAACACATACTGGAGATGTATTCCGATGTAAGGTGTAAACTGCAATCTGTCTCAAGTGGATGCAGACATGATATATAAAATTGGTCTGAGGAGGGGTGGAATGTGAGTGAGCCTGAAAGTGAAACCACAGTACACAGGCCAGTGATGATCACTGGGCTGTTAAGTTTGACCCTTGACTGATCTTTATATTCAGCTGCAAGACTGTGCTGATGAGTGAGGAGGGATGTCTAGACAGCTTTAAATTGGATTCTTTGGAGAACCCAGAAGAACACACTGTTGTAATACTTTTGTTTTGTCTCTTTATTGACGAGCAGATCTTTTAATGCTGAACTCTTTCCAGTATCTTGCCTATTTGTTGTATGTGGCCTCTGTTCATGTGTGTATGTTTGATTCCTTGGTTTACTTTGATCTCTTACAGTAAACCTAGAGAATGACGAGATGCTTCTGTAATTCATACCTCTATAAGAAGATGTTATAACTCTAAGTGAAGGTATATGATGAATTTACTAAAATCTACATTACTATGAAATACTTCTTAAAAATCTGTTTTAACAACCCATCTGAGTGTGCAGAAAGGCAGCAAAATTTTTTTAAGTTAAAACAAGTAACAAGGTGTACCCAGCATGTTGTTTGGATGCCAGGCACGCCAGTTCTAATAACAGAGGCATGGTTTATGGAGAAAGGTGCAATAAACAAATCATGTCAGAGTTCGCCCTTGTGATAAAAAGACAACAATGTTTTCCCCCACTTTTGGCTGTCATTGCATTAACAAATTAAAGTTGAAACAGCATACGGTGAACTGCACGAGCTGACAGTTTAGTGATACCGTTCACACATAGTTATCACCTCATGTATAATGATTTAGGAGAAACTTACGGTCCCTGTGGTCTGGTGAAGGATTTATTTTGAGAATTAATTAATATACATGTAAAATGTATACTACTGCTTCTTTTAAACACAGCAAAGCTTACATATTCAAATTGGGTATTCAATATGATTTTTATTAAAACAAAAGTGTAATGTAGATACAGCCCCTTTAAGATGTGGAATCTATAACAATGTGAGGCTGACCAGTTTAAGGTGTGAATTTTTAGCTTTCACAAATAATTCTGTCATGGAAACCTCTGTTAAAACATGACAAAATTATTACAAATGACTTTACAATGCTCATGTGTGGCGCCTGGCACATGAGGCAAGACAACCAAAAGGTTATGTATATTGTATGAGGTGACTGTTTACTGCAACATGCCACTAAGCTGTCTTGTTATTTCATCCTTGGCACAGAGGGAGAGCAGCTCTCCATTTCTGGCATTTGACCAAATGGACAAATTTTCACCCAAAAGTTATGTTACTTATGTAGCTTGCAAAACTAGGTCAGATCTGCCATTTCCAAATAAATTGTTTTCGATGAACCATTTCTAGCTTAGTTTGAGAAAAAAAAAAAGAAAAAAGATTTTCCTTTCAAAAAGGAGTTCTACATAGGAAACATGTAGGTGATACTTGTGTGGTAAAATGTAAACAAAGGATTAAGGGAGGCAAGACTGATACTAATGTTATTAACATTTTGTCAAAGAATAAAGTAGATCAAAATGTAAACAAGGACGGGTATAGACTGTGGGTGAGAGCATACACCCATGTTAATGAAGAATAAAAGAGGCTTGACCTCACACAGTACCTTGCTGCTGGAACATGAGCATGGTTTGTGGGGAAGTGTGGACAGGGAGTGAGTGGGTCCGCTGTACAGAGCTGCGACTCTGACTTGGCATGCTGTTACTGCCCCCGGGGTTGGCAAACCACAAGCTCTATAGAGGAAAACACAAGTTCTCATTACATAATTCCCGCTCACTCTGGGAGGTTGACATGGTTTGCTTATCTTTCAACTACACCATTCAATAAAAACTCTTCAAGCTATGATAATCAATCACTCTAAAAATCCAAATATCTCTTAAAATAAAAAACCTGACATGATCGATTTTGTCCACAACGTAAGGCAAGCTTCATGTCACAAACTGACATTAAAATCCCATTCAAGCCCATCCAAGAACAGGAATACTAATGAGAGGAAAACTAACTTGTCTTCCCTGGCCTGCCAGCACAGGATTAGTGAGTGTGTGGCGTGGAGATGCTCCCCCAATCCCACCAGGACTCAGAAGATTTATGCGCCCGGCTGGGAGTCCACGAGGGGTCATCTGGAACTGCCTTTGCCCTCTTCGCCCTACACCTCCACTCACAGAGCCTGCTGTGGGGAGGGAGTTAGACCCATAGGTCCAGCTGGAGTAATAAAAGAAACACAAAACAAAAAGAAAAGCAAACAAAAAGGAACATACATCAGAAATCAGTGAGAGTCCAGATTTTGGCATGTTCAAGTTGTGAAGCGACTTCACATGAAATGACAGCTGGTATATGAAAGAAAGGAGGGGAAAAGGGAGGGGAAAGAAAATCAAAGTAATAGTTAGACAGCAGGGTTGAGTGCAGGAAGAGTTTTACATTCAGCTAATGTGACATCTCCTCTGCTAAAGAGGGACATCAAAGGTGAAGGAAGGCCAGCAGAGTCTCACCCTTTCTGTCGGTACACAGGCATGTCCAGCATAGCTTTCCGAGGGAACAGACGGAGCAGTTTGAGGACCTGCTGCTTCCAGGAGACCAGCCTTTTTTTGTGAGTTTCTGTGAAAGCCTGATAGACAGTGAAAGAGACAGCAGAAGAAAAACTGCATCAGATTTTCAAAGAACATTAGTAGGGTTTTATTCTTCATTTCAAGAAAAAAAAACTATAGATGATTACAAGATTATCTGTTACTAACAGTATGCGTACATTTACCAATATCATATTTTTGTTATTTCATATTTTTAAGGTATTTTTTTAAGTATTACTTTTGGTACTGTAAGATATTTACAACACTGCATAAAAATGACTTAGGTATATTCATCAAATGAAAACATTTGACATGCAGGTTCTCACCTCATGTGTCAGACACTTCTCAATGAGTTGAAGGTAACAGCTGATATTCTCCTCATCTGGTCTGGACACCAGCAGCTGGGTGCACACTAAAAAAAAACAAACAAACCAGGCTCTATATATATTTATGTCCACAAAGTTAACTTTGATCTGAGAGATATCTGTGGATTTGGCTATATGAGGATATCTAGATATAGTTCATTTGTTAGGTATCTAAGTGTTTTTTTTGCTGAATACTAACATAGACATTAAATGTCTTAATAGCTTTTATTACAGTATTTTGTAAAGCTGTTGATTGCATTTGTTAACAAAGTTATAAGAATACTTCATAACCACTAATGCAATTTACAATTTATGTCTAATCAGGAAAAAAAAAATATAATATTCTTACCTTTGCCCATGACACGGGTGAACTGTCCAGCAATGTCGCCGTCTGAGATGGGTGTGGCTGAAGAGTCTCCATCACAGGGAGGTGGGTTGTGGGACTGGAAGCCCTCTGAGGCTGACTCTTTGTCTGCTCCTGTTTTTGTGGCTTCTGAAGGGGAGGAGGTGGTGTCCAAGGTGGGCTGTGCTGCACTGGGTGGACTGTAGGCCTTAATGGGAGTGATGATGATTTGTTGCAGCTCCTGAAGGGCGTTACGAAGGTTTCCCCCTTCCAAAATATCCTGAATAGAGACAACAAGACCAGTGTCACATGCTGCATAAGCTATTCGGAGAGGGACACTTTGAGATTAAGGGTGATGTAGTGAGTAGAGAGGAAGATATCCAAGCTGTAAATCTGGATTTAAGCTTTAAGAGCAAACGTTTGCTCCACTGAAATAAATGTTGAATCCCTACCAGCCCTGCTGTATGTCTCTTTCTGTGCCAACAGAAGAAAGGGGAATTCCCAATGGAAAAATATCACATGATCATCAGTGATTACATACTCAAGTAGATTTTTGGTCGGTATGACTGAAAATCCATCAGGACAAAACACAGCTTCCCTTTTTTTTTAAAAAAAAAACAAGAACAACAACATCATCCCATCTGAATTACCTTTTCTAAAGACTTGAGCACACTCTGCCTCTCTCGCAGTTTCTGAATACTCAAGGCAATCTTATGCCGTGCTCCTTTAGTGACATTCTAAAAAGGAGAGACAGAAAATAACAAGATGGCATAAAAAGCAGGCAAGTAATTTCTTGTGGGAACACTGGGCAATTTATACAGTTACTAAATAACAAAGCTAATCACCATCTGTTTCATTAAAGCCAAGGGGCAGAGGCAAAATCACACCATTTGTATGTGTGACTGGCTTGATATAACTGTAGGGTGCGTTGCTTAATTTCATGCCTCATTGAGAGTTGATGTATCATCAGGTTTGAGGACAGTAATGTTCACAATTGATAAGGGGGGTGGAATAATCAAAGCCCCTGCCCCAGTGTATGTAAAAGTGAGGCTTAAAAACCTGCGACTCAAGGTGCTGCTCTGTAAGAATCATCATCTCCTCATAGGTCATCTGGGAGAAAAGCGATGCATATTTATGAAGGCGGAGACTTTTCAACCATGCAGGAACATCTAGAACAAACACATACCAAATCATGTTACATTTCGGATTATATCACCACTGCTGTTGGCTGTGCACGGCTTTTACCAGAGCCAAATGCCATGAGTGCCCTTGGCTCAGATGGGTAATGAACTCTGACCTTTCATGCCACTACCATCCTCCTGGAAAGTGTTGCGAGTGGAGCCCTGTTCTTCTGTCTGCTCACTGCCTGAGGAGGCTACACTACTCTGGGGCGAAAGAGGTGCATGGTCCGTTGGAATGAAGTTCTGCCGGCCCCCTCCATCATCCTGGCTAACCCACTCAGAGCCACAAGCCTGGGGACTGGAAGGAATAACGGACATGGACTTCTTCAAAGGGCTGGGCTGCATCTGTCCACCCAGACCTAGCAAGTGAAAAAACCCAGGTATGAGGAACAACAGAAAACATTCTTAGAAAATGATATGTTAATAACATTCTAGGACCTTTAACTAAATGCCTTCTGTTTGCAAAATATGTCCACAATGATCTCACATATACTCTCATACCAAACTCTTTCCTTACTGTGCTTTCTCCCTATTTGAAAAATAAAAGGTGGACAAGAAAGATTACCTGTGTTATTGCTGTTTATGGGTGAGGACATGCCGCCTGGGAACGGCATGTGTCCGTTCTGGCCTGCTGGAGATGTGCTGGATGATGGGGACTTGTCGTGCCAGGCATGGCCTGGGTCCAGAGCCTCAGCAGAGCTGGGCCATTCATCTGAGCCCTGGCGTGGGTGGTAGGGGCTTGATGGGGCCCGGGGTGCGTAGCCACCGGATAGGTGCTCCTCCAGGTGGTTTAGCCACATGGCCAGAGAGGTGCGGTCATCCAGTGTGGTGGCAGGGTGGATGAGCGCATAGGAGAGCAGCTGTCTGCTTTCTTCCACAAACAGGCTACTCTCAATAGTGTGACTCAACACCTTCTGCAGCAGCTTCATATACTCACATTTGGCCTCACTGTTGCGTGGCTGCAGCAGAGGCAGATGGGACAGCAGCAAGGACACCACTTTCTCCTTTGGTTCCTGATGCCACTGGCTGACAATTGCTAATGACAACGGGATAAAAGAGAATTTCACCAGCAATTAATCTTTTATTACTGATTTAATATAAGCCTTCTTCAATTATAGAAAAAGACAGAACAGAGTTTCATACTAAGATATAACTAACATCACGTTAAAACGCTCATTAAACTCTCTGGTACCTGCATTGTTGGCCTCAGCTTCAAGGATGTGGATCTCTGTGCAGTCTGCCAGCCAGTGTTCTAGGCAGATGTGTAAGAAGCGAGCCTGGGTGCGGGACACCCTCTTCAGGAGGGACAACAGTGCCACCGTCTGTTCACACTCATTCCAGCCTTTGAACCAATCTGTGAGGATACCTACCTGGTCTCGGAACATCATGGCGTGTCTCCTTGGTAAGGAGAACAGGAATGTGTGGATGGGGAGGGGGCTACTGGAAAGACTGCTTTCTCAAACACAGACAGGATCAGTCTTGCCCCGCACAGCGGGGTCGTTTTTGAAATAGTCCTGGGATCCCCTCAGACTGGACCGAGGGGCCCTCACATGGTTCAGGTGCAGAAAGAACTGCAGACAGGGATGCCGTGTCGATTACTGGGGAGTTGTCTTATGAAGAGAGGCTGAAAGTGTGTGTGTCAGCTGCAGTTGATAATGACACAAACAGGAAAATCTTTTTTTTTCACTCTTGCACGTTCAGGATCACATCATCCATACCCTATTAAATCAACAAACAGACAGAGAAAAACCTTAAGTCACAATTCACAGAATTTATACTTCAGTTTTAAATACTTAACCAAACCAACACTTATTCAATATTAAATAATTCCAAATTTGATTAGTTTTCTTTTTAGTTTTACTGCATTCACCTATGCGAAGATGAGTGTTTTAACAGCTTAAGACAATCCATATCATAGGCTTAGTACTGGAATATGCTGTCCCTGTGATCTGCTGCAACCAATTATTATAGGCAAAGAATGGCAGCGATAATGAACTTATCATCAAACAGGAGTTTTATAACTTTCCCATTATTATCAAACTGACTGATGTATAATTCACCTTATAAGTACACAATAAAATGAGATATGGAAAAGTCCAAATTAATATATAGATGTTATTTAAGGTAATCGCTTACTAATACATGTTACCACTTTACGGAGACTCATGCCAAGCTTGCTCGCATTGCTCGAGTCATATTATAATCACAAAGGCGCAAGTCATTCATAAAAGGTGTGCCAAACATACACACAGAAGATACGAGTCGAGGCCAATAACGCTGAGAGTAATGCTTAACGCATCACACTACAAGGGAAACAACAAGGGCTGTCATCGGTGCCCTATATTTAATAGAGATAATTATAATACACAATTTATCTGCTACATATTTACATCATAGGTAACATTACATGTGAAAACTACTAACTGCCAACACAGCAAATGGTAACACCTGTAACGTTGTGAGCTACTCTTTTGATTAAAGGGCAAACCTGAGCGTCAGGCTACGGGCAGGCTGTTGTTGTGATTATCCCTGCGAGGTTTATTAACTTCAAACAGGCTAACATTACACCCGGCAGCCCAGTATTAGATAGCGGTTAGCCGGAGTTAGCTCGGTCGGCCTAGTCAGTGATGAGGGATTCGGGATTTGTATTGTTTTTCGTTGACGCTGTTGCTGCTCCTTTTCTCCGCTTCGTACTTCAATCTTAACGGTACAGACTGGGACGTTAAAACGTGTTTTTAATCGACAACAAGATGTAGCTCGTTAACTATATAAAGTTATGAGAGTAGGGGTTTACAATAAACGTACTCAAAAGGGTTGTTGTTTACCTTTGTCAGTTGTCACTGGTTAGCAAGCTAGGCTAAAGTGCTAATGCACAGCTAGCTCGACGGTAGGGTAGGGATAGCTAAGTGCTAGCGCTAGCTTCTTAGCTAGCGAGTTTTGCTAATAGATGCAATAACGTTAGCTTAGCTTCAAGAAGCGTAGGTTTCGATCCCATACGTGGTGTTCCTTAAGAGTATTCCTTTACAGTGCCAGGCTCCCGCGGTTTAAAATATACCATGTTAAAGAATGTACGTACAAAATGTTTATTGCAATACAGAAAATGAGTGTACGCCTGGGGAAATCTACTTCGATTTTGAGTTGACGTAAGACGTGGGCACACGTCATACGTCTGGACGGTACGTAATGCGTTCCGCCCACAGTCTGAGAAGGGTCCTGGTTAATAAAAAGGTTCAGATCCTGACAGATAAACATGTCTTTTTTTGTAATAAAAGTAGACCCTATGGACATGGTCATGTGGAAAAAAAAATACAAACCATGAAACCAGAAAAAATCAACATATTTATATGTTTTGGAATGGAAAATCAGGTTTTTGTGGTCATTAACTTGCCTTAATGTTAACACATCAAATATTTTTTTCATTCTAGAGTGATTTGTTGAGTATATTTCCAATTAATTAACTAACCTGTACCATGTCAGAAACTACCAAAAAGAAAAAGAAAAAAATGTGCACAGGGGAAACACTGTGCATATTTTGCATACATGCATACATGGGAATTAAACCATCAGCTATTCAATTAACGGGGAATCCGCTCTACCACCTGAGCTATAGCTGACCCGGTTGAGAATGACTTAAATAACTGATAACTGATGATCAAAAACAAATCAGCATATCATGTCATCATTTAAGCATGTCTTCTGGCTATTGGTTGTGTGAATGGTTGGTGGTTAAATCCTAGGCTCCTCCTGTCTATGTGTCCTTGAGTCCTATTGAAAGTATTCACCAAGAGAACAAACCTGTCCCTCCAGTTACAATTGTAATGTGTGTCTGAGTGGAGTCATGTTCTGTTTGAAGCAAGTGGGGAAGTGGCCCAAAATGCAACACAGAGTAAGTGCAGGACACATGGTTTAGGCCTTAGAAACACTTGAAAATATACATTACAATCTTATGTATTTCAAAAACATTATGCACCATGACAACATTTGATTCACGTGTTGTCCTAGAGCAGTGCAACAAAAATGTACAAATGTGATAGGAGCCTTATTTATGAAGACATTTTACTTTTGATGGTTTAGTACAATTTATTGCATATATATCTATATTTTCACTTAAAACATTTAAGAGTGTTATTCTATTGTGGTATTGTTAGTTTATAGGATTTGAGTAACTGTCTGCTTTTGTTAGTCTCTTGCAAGTATTTGATTTATTCCCTGTATGAAAATGGGAAATGAAAGTAACTCTAACGACCACTAACAGAATCCTACAGTAAAGTGATAGTGAAACACAACCAATGGTCAAACAGTATGAATCTATTCAAGTTAAACGCCCCAGTCTCTTCTGTCATCCTAACATTTATAGGTTTGGTATGTGAATTTTTTCCGTTAATGAATTATACATGCATTAAAAGATGGCCACACTGCTTCATAAAACATATGGTTGAGCTTCAGGCCGGCATCATCTTGTGCTGTTGAAAAGCGGAAGCACTACTGATGCGTGTTCTTGCTGTGTCCTCCCCTCTTAAGGAGGTTCTCATGACAGTCTTGAGAGTAGCTGCCAGTCTGTCACAGACTAAGTGGAGTTTCAGCAAGGCGGTGTGATCCCGAAGACAGGAAGGCAGAACAGAATCCTTTGAGAATGGTAGGTGAAACTGATGCAATTGTTTGAAACATTTTGTTTTTC
The DNA here is from genome assembly GCF_017976425.1 of Toxotes jaculatrix. Taxonomy (NCBI): domain Eukaryota; kingdom Metazoa; phylum Chordata; class Actinopteri; family Toxotidae; genus Toxotes; species Toxotes jaculatrix. The sequence goes on from NC_054402.1 coordinate 4,631,267, forward strand.
TGTTGAAATTTACCAGATTTGATGAACTGTCATTCAAATGCACTTGTCTATATAGATTTTTTTTTTTTACCATATTATTGCAATACAAGCCGACCATCCCCCACACCCTTTCATACAGGAAACTACAAGCTTGCATATTGCAGCACAAACATTTCCTGCCCTCAATATGTCAGAATAGTGTTATAAATGTTTAATGAATCTATGCAAGGTGGATAGAGACTTTAGCATCTGAACAGATCAAGCACGTCTCTTACCCTTTTTGTTTCTATTTGTGGCCTGTCGAACCAGTCCACTTAACTTCATAAGAAGAAGAGGAACATGAGGATATTTAAATATTTCTTAAACTGACACAGTTTGAGTAATATTTTTGCCATTTTGCAGTCAAGCTCTCTGGTTGTGTGTGAAGTGGATGAAAGTCTGAAAGCTAAACTGAAAAAGTTTAGATTTCGAAAAGAGACCAACAATGCTGCCATACTGAGTAAGTAACAAATCTCCCCTCTAATTTATAACATAATCACTACAAATTCAAATCTCATGTAAATATTGGTGCATCAACAAATATAAGACTGAAGCAAAAGCCTAAATAATGACTCTTATTTCTTAGTGAAAATAGACATGGAGAAACAACTTGTTATTCTTGAGGAGGAATATGAGGCAAGTAAAAGTGTTGTAATTTTTCTCTTTTTAGGTGATTTCATTCAGAGTTGAAAGTCCCTTAGACTCAAATTTGTCTTTCAGAACATCTCACTGGATGAGCTGAGAGACGAACTTCCAGAGCGGCAGCCCAGATATCCACACTGAATTTCTTGGGAATATAGAAAATTCTCAAATTAACACAAAATACATTTGAAAATGATGCGTTTATACAGTAAAAGTCAACATTTTGAGTTCCTTAACAACAGTGCACATTCATTGTCTACAGCTACAAGTATGTCCATGATGATGGTAGAGTGTCTTACCCTCTGTGTTTCATATTCTCCAGCCCAATGGGTAAGTAATCAACTTATCAGAAATCAAAACCAATCCCTCACCGTAGATTTAAATATTGTTTGAAAAATAACTAAACTGCCAATTTATGAATTTGGCATCAGCTGGATTTACTGTTGTTTGACTGGTCAAGTCACAGAATCCATTGAGAAAATGTCAGTTTCATTTTAACAGGATGTAAGCCAGAGCAACAGATGATGTATGCAGGCAGCAAGAATCAACTGGTCCAAGCTGCAGAGCTCACAAAGGTAATTATATAAAAATGTGACCTATATTTTAATCTTAGTAAAAAACCCTCTAAACTAAACTCAGTTTACTTTTAAATTGTATTTATTGTTAAGAGAAGCACCTTTTCAGGTAAATCTGTCAAATATATACTGAACCTACAGGAATCTTTTTTCAAACCCCTACCTGACAGATGTGTTCATGAGAATCACATTAAAATTTGGTGACTTTGGTGGTGATTTGGTGAATATATTTTGAGATTATTATTCAATCAAGACAAAACTTGATTGAATAAAAAATTCACTTTAAGTTGATACCTGCACTTGTTCTGCAAGTTATTCATACTTTTAATGTTGCGTCTGAATGTGACATTCTCTGCTTTACTCTATGAGGTCTTTGAAACAAGAAACGCTGATGACTTGACAGAGGAATGGCTGAAGAACCAACTGGCATTTTTTCGCTGAACATGCAACTCCCTTACCTCCTGTACTTTCAGTCTTTTTCTTTGTGAAATGCATCCCTCCATTTTAATTTCAACTGTTTTGTATGCTATTGCTATTAAATGATCTATGATATACGCAATCATGTTTTGTCAGTTTTGCATTGAAACCATATTCATTGGACATGTAGACAACCCCCCCCCCCATATTTTCCAACAGAAGTCTGAATGGAGCATCAACTAGACAAATCAAATATTTTATCATTTCAAAATGGAGCACAAACAGTCCTGTACTTCTTAAACTGAAATAAGAGACTACATTTATTGGATAGCTTATAGGTTCCCTAAATTTGTTAAAGAAGGAAAAACAACAACCTTTGTCCACTGAGTTTCTTACAAAATCTTACCTGCAATTTATTAACTTTTTCCAAGCTGTAACACAATGACATGTCAAAAGCTGAGAGAACAAAGACATTTTTATATGATCCTGTATTGAATATCTGACAGACAAAAACAAAGGAATGGTGTACAAATACCTAATGATGCTTGAGCTAAATCTAAAAACTGGACTGAAGGGATCTGTCCCCTGTCCAAAACCAATGAGTATCTCGCTCACAAATTTCATTCATTTGAATTCATCGCTGTTTAGAGCTGAACATACAGATAGGATATACGGCCCTCACCATGCTGTCCAGATCACAGATCTCATTCACTGTCACTGGCATCACTGGATTCTGAGCCTCTCTCACTTCCACTTCCACTCTGAGCCCGGGTCTCTGAATGGTCACTGCTGCGATCGCTGTGTGCTGGGGACGCACTGCGACTCCTGCTGCCTCCTCTGTTCCCTCCCTCGTCCTCACTTCCACTGCCCTCGTCCCCGCTGCTCCTGGCCGAGTTCTTCTGCTCGTTGTCGTCACTGTCATCGTCACTTCCAAAGATCTCTTCCTCGTCTCGCATCTCTCTGGTTCTCTCCTCTCCACTTTCGCTTCCACTGCCACTTGCTTTCCTCCTTCTCTTCCCTCTGTCCTCATCCTCTTCGTCATCTTCTCCTCTTTGTTCTCGGTCATCATCCTCCCTCTCGGATTCACTACCAGAGTTCTCTGCCTCACTGCTGCTGCCCTTCTCTTTCTCATCACCTGGAGACAATGATTCAAGTATCACACAGAGCAAAGGGTAAATGATTTAGCAGACACACCGACATTACCGTAGTGTAGCAAGTCGCCAATTCAGTAAAAATGAAGTGATGAGAACTGCAGTGACAGAGGATAAAAGAAACTGACCGGAGTCCTGCATGTCTTTATCCATGTCCATGTCTTCCTCTTCATCTTCTGGCTCATGGTTCTCCAGCTGAGCTTTACGTGCTTCCTAAGAATCACAACGAAGGGAATCATCAGCCATTAGTAAAAAAAGGACCAATAAAGAATGCGAGCTTATAGCTGTTGCTAAAAAATAAAAAAATACTGTGGTTGCTTTTGTTTTTGCTTTGTGATTACAACTACTTTGTTCAGTAGCTGTAATGTGTGATAGAATAACCAATGCTATTTGGGCAATGTCACACCTCTAATCTGTGATACACAAACTTTTTAAAACTTCCGTAATATTCTTTAAAACAACTACAGTATGATGTATTATAATAAATAGTACCTTTTAGTTCCATAAAAATAATAATTTATTACAATTCACTTATCATAACTCAAAGTTACACTATCATCAACCCACAAACGACTGTCCAGTGAGTGGTCCAGAGGCATCATTACATGCTCAAAAGCCCCGAAAGTTAAAAAGGCAAGTGTACTGTTGATATGACAACGGGAAAGTGACAAGCACACTCACCTGAGCTTCAAGCTCTTTCTCGTTCATCTCTCTGTGCTTACACACCAGCACAGCGTTTGTGGTTGACTGTGCTCCAGCCTTGGCTCTTCTCTTGCTCAGGCGCACCCTGCAGGACAGACGAAAGGTTGTCAGAGGACAAGGCCGAACAGTTTCCCATGAAAGTCCCAAAAATCACTGGTGGTGGTGATGCTTGTTTCGTGTGGTGTTACCCACGTGCAACACCAAACTTTCTAAAGCATGGCTATCTACACTTTCAAACCTTCACTTAATTGCTTAATCTAAACACACTGGCTACAATTATTCCTGTAAAAAAACATTTCTCTTTTTCCTCATGTTGAGGTGCAAATAAAAAAACAGATCTCTTCTCTGATCAATGATTTACCTTGTCTCGAGCTCATTGTAGTAAACACCATCTCCATCTCTGAAGATAAAGAAGTAGTTCTCCTCATAGCCCTTGCTGGCTTTGTTCTTGACGTTCCAGTTGTACTCCCTGGCTATCTTGTAATCATACCTGAAACACAGAAAATAAAATGTGTTTTTACAAATAATAAAAGCACAATATGATACAACTTAGAGCAAGCAAAGTAACAAGATAATTTTTAAATGCATCAAAAAAGATGCAGGATTTTTTTTGATGTTGATGCTTTACTTACAGATCCTCAGGCATATAATCCAAGCCCTCCTCTGAGTCTCTCTTGCGCTTGCGAAGTGTGTCTTCATTGGGCAGGAAGTAAGCCACAAACTGATTTCCTTCCTCATCCATCATACCTCTGTATTCAAGAGACACGAAATCTAAATTAGTATTTATGCAAAAATACTAGAGTTGCTACACACGTCCACACAATGGACATTTTGTAGACACCTGATCATGGCCTGAGACATCATTTCCACTCCTGCTGGTCCTGATATGTCTTTAGGTGCAGGATCAGAGTCAAAGATGACCTGAGCACATGGGTTGATCCACATCTGAGGAAAGAGAAAGTGTATACAAGGAGGTGTATACAAAAGTGCCAGTTAAAGTACCATAAACTGACAACAAAATACAAGGCATTTGGGCAAAGACAGATTTTTACCCTTACATGCAAGTTTGCTGTATTTTTACCGTGAAGTGTTTATTATTTTTCCCCTCATTGCACTTCTCCACTACAGTGCATATGGCATGTCATTTGAAATCATCCACACAGACACCAAAGGTCATTAAACTGAGTGAAATTATTTGTTAAGTAGCGAGCTCACCTTGAAGTCAGGGAACACAGGCAGTATCTCCACAGGGGTAACTCTGGGTTTACTGTAGTGCTGTGCAATCTGGAGAGAAACAACAGCAGAATGTTTACAAAGCATAGCTCATTTTTCAAATACCTCACCATTTTGCCCATTTTGGATAATGTGCTGATCTGTATCTGACAACTGACCATTATCAACAGTATTCCACTGTACTGAGCACCTCTACAGCCATAGCAGAGAGAGGAGAATGTTTTAATCATTCTAATAGTTGCAGACATTTTCGCACAGTGCCCATAAGTGGAGCTGCAAGCCCATGAAGTCTTTCAATAGCCAGTGTGAAACTACTGTCCATGTTACTCTTTGTACTGCTTCATATATAAAGGATGTTAAACAACAAAAGGATCTGGCCAGCATGGTAATGTGCTCCCTCACCGATTTCTGTGCATCCTCAAATGTCTTCTCAATAGCAGAAATCTGGCTGTCTCTGTCCTTGTAGATTTCTTCTTCTGTGAACTGTTGTTTGACAGATACACCGATCCTAAACACAAAACATACCTAGGTTACACACCCATTAAATCATAGATCTCTCTACTATTAGGTGATTTTGAGGTAAAAGTATTAAATAACTTACTTGACTTCCACTTTTTCATTGGAGACTCCATATCTGTTAAACTCTGTAGAAATATATTCTGTTTTCCTCATCCATGGGACCACTTTGGCATGCTGCTGTGACCTTAGAGAGAATAAAATAAAAGGTGTAAACCAAACATCTCTGCATAAATTTACATCAAGCTGCCCATATAGCAGACTTACCTCTTTGAACTGGATGGAGCCTGGATGTCTTCTTCCAACAGTTTTTCATCAGCGGGATCCAACAATACTGACAATTTAAAAGATCATTTCAGTCTACACATACATTCGATAGAGATGGTCTTTGAATAAATGTATATTAGAATTTGGCATGTGATAACAACAGAAGACTTACTGTTGGGGTCTATGCGGTAGGTGTCTGGGTTGATGAGGTCAATGGTGACCCCGAGGTCTGGCTCAGTCAGGAGCTCATGCTTGTGCTGCTTCTCTAGAGACGTGGCTTTATACTGTACAAACCTGCCACAGCAAAAAGACAAATGTTAAGATGTATCTGTGTTTATAAGTCTTTACTTCACGGTCAGTGAATGTAGAGACAAACTGGTGTCTGTATTTACCTGTGCTGATCAAATGGATATGTGATGAATTTGGGATCAAAAGGGATGTCGGGCAAGCTGTTGCAGTACTTCACACGACAGACAACTCCTGACCTGTTGTGGGCACAGAAGTAATTCAGTTGTGGTTAACCAGTCATTTTCACATACCTCACCGAAGAAGCCTAATTTACTTACAGTACATGACAGCAAATACAAAACAGTGGTAAATCCACTCACCTCTCTGGGACAGTTCTGTGAGAGGACGGTCTACTGAAAGAGAAAGCAGTCTGTCAAAACTTTTACCATCTCTCATAAACTACAGTTAAACTGAAAACCTTCCATAATGTCCTACTGTGTTATTCTCAGTGCTTGGATGGACAGATAATGTTACACGTTGTTATACTGAGAGTCACTGAAGAAACCACGTATCTCTACTGCTCGCATACCACTGAAGAACTACACCTTTGTGTTTATTCCCTTTTTGCAAATATTCTTCATTTACTGAGTGAACAAAGCTGTTGCATTGAGTTAAATAAGACTGTTCTGCTGTACGTGATAATGCGGTCAATGAATGTTGCATTTAACTGGTACCATTAAAATAAAACGTAAAATACATACTGGTGCACTGTGGAGTGAATCCATAATATCTTTAGAGAAGAGTGAAATGTTCTTTATCCTTTTCTGTGCATTAGTTAATTAACTTCACGCTGACTCCAGGTGCTTGTTTCCGTCAACTTACAGACGTAGCTGCTAGCATTTAGACGGGCTAACCTTGGCTAGCTTACACTACCACTAACACAAAGTCAGCCGTTTTATTTGTCTCAACTGTACGTTACAACAACTGTACGGAATGACCCAATTCACTTATCTAAGTTAGTTAACTGACGCTAATTGATAGGATTATTTACCTTCGCAAGCATGTTAGCATAAGTTAACTTGACGTTGAGCTTGCTGGTGTACTTAGCTAGCAAAGTGGCACTGTTAGCCAACGTTGTACACAAATAAAAACTGAGAAACGTAATGAACGTTACGGACTCAAAGTTGGTTTAACATTAACGTTAATTTTAAAAAAAAAGTCAAATGCAGAGATCCAGCTGGGTTAAGAAACTTATAAAAGCATTTTTAACTACCTGTGTCCGTCCTCTCGTTGAGCTTGAGTCTGAATCGTTGGAGCCATGTTTATGACAAACTGCTCACAACTGAAAGCGAAGATCTTTGATTGCACAAATAATCAACAAAAACACGCCTGCTATTAACCGAAACACTTGGCACAAACAAAATTAGATACAACTGTTAAAAATAACTTCCATCACAATGCATTTTTATTTTGTCCCAGCAGAATAGGATGACGACCCGGTGGTGCATCTGAGTCCCAGCTCTGAACAGGATTCGCTTTGTTTGTGAGCGACCCCTACTGGCCTGGCATGTGAGGTACTGGGCCTGGTGTAATATATTCAGCAAAACCTATGAGCAAAACTCGTGCTTAAAAATACTTCCCGTTTATTTAGCGTACAAAACAAGACTGATATTCTCTGTCTCAGTTACAAAGGGAGACCAAATTTATCTGCTGGTCTTGTTCAAATGCAAAACCTTTAAGAAAGAGAGGGAATACAAAAATGTCTGGCAGACCAATAATCTTACAGGCTTGCAAAGAGGTACATATTTTTAAAGTATAATTTCACTTTTATTTCATTTAAGGGATATAACATTGACATACTGTTTCAAGAGAGAGGATTCCCATATGATATGCTCTTACCACTATCACTTTTCTCTCTTTAGACACACACACACACACACACACACAATTCTTTGTTTCTCAGTTCTGACAAAAAAAACCAAAACATCTTAACACATGGTTCACTCCCAGGGCTTTTAGTGTTATCTTGTGATCTTAATCAGCAGATGGAGTGTTTGCACTTGTGACCTCAGTATAAAGTGTCAATCAAGTAATAACAGGTGGTCTCACATCGGAATAGAGATACACGACAACTGAGCAAAATCCATCCACTGATAAAGGCCACAAGATGAAGCTGAAAGCTCTGGAAAATTTCCAATAAGTGGACAAAGCAGACGTATTTCCAATGTTAATAATGAATCTTCACACTCAAATAATGTTGTTCTTGTTTCCAGTTTACTGTAGGTACTACTGTGGATGAAGTTTCTTAGGGTGAAAAATATAAAAATCCTTTATCAAATTATGAACTCTTAATAGCCATTTGTCTATTGGGTTGAGACCTGTGCCCTTAAAACTCAAGTACCACTTCCAAAATTCAAAATTAGCTCCTTGTTAAATGTTGCGCCCTCACACAAACACCAAAATATCTGATAATTGTTAATAACATTCATATGCCTACATTATAACAGATTTACTGCAATCTGATATTTAAAACACAAATTTAGCTGCGGGCAGCAACTGTAGTTGCATAGAACGGTAGCAAGATCAAAATATCATCTCAGTGCAAGTCTCAAAATGGAGTTTAAAGAAATAAAAGAAGGATGCACTGAACTTGGCCTTTGTATTGCATTTTTCTGCTACATTCTCTCTGCTTCCCAAATATCTGAAAGTGAAAATATAAATGTTACATTGGTGGAGGTGACATACATCAATCACTGAGGACATTCCTCTACGTCTTAGTTGTGCGTTCACTCATGCTGTACCTCTCCACCACCTATTATTAAAAGTGGGCTTACATTTACCTATGTTAACAAGGGCTGTGCACAACAGTGTACAAGGCAGTCAGTGCAAAGGAAAAACAGCTAATGCTTTTAATCTATGTTCCTGTGTCACATAACTGCAACAGCCCTCTAATGAGTGTCTTCCAGTGAACTTCTTGATCTTTTTCTGTCTCAGGTCTGCATCTCTGTCTGCATACGGGTATCAACTCTGTGGGGAGAGACAAGAGATTAGAGACACATGCTACTCATATTTGAAAACAAAATATTATAAACTTCATTATTCAGGGTCAAAGCAAAGTTCATACCTGCTCATCATGTATATCATCTGTCCAGGATCATCTGCAAACACCCTGCAACATCAAAAGAATGGTTCCATTAAAAAATTACGCTCACTAACCCGTGAACTGGGTACACCCAACACTGATTCCATAATGGACATAGCCCATTAGTTCTTAAGTGTTTTTCCATCCATTGGTTCAGGACAAGACTGAAGGACTCTTATGGTCTAATTTTGGGGCTTATCAAGGAAACAGAGATGATACTTTGCCTTCTCTCCTTCTCTCCCATTACTTCCAAGTTAGTTAGCTGACAAAGACATGCTGGAGGGGAAAACAAACTCTTAGATCAAGGGCCTCCACCACAAAACACATTCAACTTAATATGGCTCTCTCTGGATTACCCGGCTTCTCTGAGCCTAAGATTGGTGATCCTGGATAACCAGATCAGGGGTTATAATTATAAGCAACATCATCAGGACAATATATGAAGTACTTCACTGTAGAAACTCTAGGAATAATTTCAGAATATTAAAAGTAACGCTAAAGGTATAAATATGAGTGAATTGCTATATATATCAATTAGTAGAGAAAGTATGTTTTGCTTTTTTTCGTTTGATCACAAACAAACAATTAGGAATATGTGCTGCACACAAAAAGGTTAACCATGGAAAAACATCTCTTACCCATCTCCCCAGTGGTAAAATGCCCGGTCCTGGTAGAACATGGACAGAAACAGCCACACACTTATTGTCTCAACCCAGAAGATCACAAACAGGAACCATAGCGATGACAGCAGGACTTCACACAACATCCTGGAGCTCTGTGAGGACAACAGACAACAGACGTACAGTAGAAATAAGTGACATCTTCTGCTGCTGCCATGTATACTGTGACTATTAGCAAATCAGTGCCCAAACATTTTAGCTAACGTTAAATGTCGACGATTATTCATTCTACAGCACATAGCAAACATAATATCACCGACGTTACTTAAGTTTGTGTATCGTTGCAGTAATTCCTACACAGCTGCTGGTCAGTGTTGTAGATACAGGGAACACATTTAGTGCTGAAGAAATAATAACGATGGCTAACTTAGTTTGCTAGCTAAAGTCGAGCTACTAGTAGCTGTGTTAGCCAGTTAGCTAGCTAACGGCTACTTGTTTCAAAGCATCGTTTGTGTAGTTAGTTCAGGTAATCATTACATAAAGTCTTTAACATTAATGATTGCATTTAAATTATTATGCGCAATTCATTTTTCATTCGCAGTTAACACAAAGATTTCAATGTAAACACGATGAGGTTAGGAGAGAGGAATAAACTGGTGCAACTTAAATTTTACAGCTAACATTTGTTAAATATCCATATTGTTAAATGGGCCGGCACTGAAGCATGCAACGCTAAATAAAGTATACTGATTATTGTTTAAATATTTACTTACTCAAGTCAAAGACTCTTGAGACGGCATTCCTTTTCCAAGCTAGCTAACGCTAAACGTTCACTTTTGTTTACAATGCTCGTCACACATCACGTTGTGTGTATTTCCGCTTCTGCGACTACATAGCGTTGGTTGATTGATTCCCAAGCTGTGGTTCACGGACCTTTAGAGGTCCTGTCACGCCTTTCCTGAAATCCTCTACACTGTGAATGGTGCAGCAGCAAAATAATGTTGTGAGGTCCAAAAACACACACACTCACACACACACACGGCGAGTTATACTAAAATTACTTTATTACAGCTGATTTCTGTTCAATATCCCTCTGCCAACACAATGGTAAATATAATACAAACAAAATAGTAAATTTGATCCTATTTTTATTTTTTGTGAATCTTTTTACACAATTTAAATCCACTTTTAGTACTTTACCATCTCTTATGTAGTATCTTCATAATCTCTCTGACATTCAATAACAAGTTCCACCATCTATACATTTTAATACAGGTTATGAGTTGTAGTGGTAATGTGCCAAAGAAGAATACTGACATCTTCAAAGAAATGCAATCTCTTTTCATAATTTGCCTGTCACCAAGTCATCTTTTCAAGCCTTATTTCTTTTTTCTTTTTTACTTTGGGCACTAGACCAGAACCAACTTCTTTTTTTGTTTCACACATTTCATGCCGTCAGCCCAATGATTGGTAAAACCATGGAGATGAGACAATTCAGTGGTATCTGGGCTTGGCAACTCAGGTATGGCACAGTGTTTGACCATAGAAAGGATCGCCATTTTCTGTTGCCAAATCCCATATGCTTTCAGTCAGTAGAACAAAATTTGACATCAAAGTTTAAAAAAACAAAACAAAAAAAAATTAAAATAACAAATAAAATCAAGGTTGGTGGAGAGGGTCTTATGACTGACAATGATTGACAACAATATCCAGACTCCCTCACACACAACACTGACATAAAAGTGAACAAAAATTGTGCATACAAACGTAAGGTTGGCATGTATGTGAGGTTCGATTGGCCTAACATTCAGACGCTTGGCCTTGGCTTTTGACTTAAGGTAAGATTCCAAAAATGATAAATACATTCCCCATTATCAAATATTAATAAATCAGAAATGATGAATGTAACCTGTAGTGTTACAATAGCTGAAACTAGTCACTTGGCAAAAAAAAGGTTTTGGGACCAAACCATATATAACTTGATAGAATGCATACTTTCTAGGTGGGATATATACACATGGAAAATTGAAATCCCACCTATTTAACAAAAAGACCCCAGCATTTTTGTGTCCTCAAATGTGATAGGATTATATCACAGTATGACATTCAGAAAGAGCCTGCATCTGCAAAGTTGGCTCCGAATCAGAGTGGAAAAGGGACATTGTTCAAACATGCGCAGAGTGGGGGGAGAACAAACTCTGCAGCGACAATGCTCAGAGATGGCCAGGTGACTAAATAAGTGGCATTTAAAGGAGATGACAGCAAATACATGCATATGAGGCATTTTGTTTCTGTACACAAAACCAAGAACATCTTCCAATGAGCTATGTCCAGACAACTCAACACCACTTAAACTTTGAGCATGAAAGGTTTGCTAATATCAATGTTTTCTGTCAGTTAAATAAAGTTAGTTTTAGAAATTATTTTCTTAAAATGTGAGTTTAGTTTTTAAATGTTTTCTTTAATAAAATATACACATATGAACATTTAACTCCAGCTTTGTGATTCAGGGGAGCATACATCTGTATTTTCTATGGATAATTATCCTCTAAGGCCTTTTCAACAAAATGTTTTTAAATTCTCTGTATGGAAATGGAAAACCTTACTTGAGAAGAAACTGTTAAAAGGTTAAAAGGGCACCGACTTCTCCAGTGATATTTTATCAACCAGAGAGAAGGGAGTGAGCAGAAAGATATTATTCAGATAGGAACTGCTAGAGCTATCAAAGGAATATCTAAGTGCTTTTTGCCACATTTATTTTGTATTTGGCCGTTTTTCCAGTGTGTGCGTTGACTCAATTTTATATTAACATGTATATGCTTCAATGTCATCATGTGAGTGTGTGCTTGATTCAGTCACCCTTGTTCCTGGGTTTTGATGAAATGGTGTAATGTTTCTAACTTAGCACCCTTTAAATTTTTAGTGTTACTTAACTGGGCTCTAACATTTTTAACAGTGTTCTAGTTCTAGTTTTTTAGTAGTGCCAAGCCTGCTGTCATGGTCATGACTATTACTTTACGCTACCTGCCTGCACATAATGGACTCTCTTCAGTTAGCTCAACTGAGTTGTTTTATGGAAACTGTAGCCAAAACATATCTAAAAAGTCTGCAGCATCCGCACATCCTCTACTCATTCAAAATTCAGCATGTAACACACAGAGGAGAAAACCAACAACAGCTAGTCAAACACACATTCAAAACACAGTAAAAGCTGCAGAAAGGGGGGGAAATGCTTACACTTACATACTATATGTTGCCATACACTAGGCCTTGTCCGTATTTGGGAAATTGCTCCTAAAAATCACAGCACAGGTTAGTTTGACTGCTCAACTTAACAACATACGTACCAACAAAACACTCATCCACCAGGTGCTTTGCTTAAAGAAGTCAGATATTAATTTTACATATATTTAGCTGTATAAAGTGCTTTGAAAAAGGCAGCAGTTTTAAAAGGCACTAATAAAAATCAACAGATCAATAGTAGGATTGTTTTGAAGGCAAATGAGTTTCCTTGTTTCCCCCCTCAGAATTCCTCCTCTCAACGTGCACTGTGACATTCTCTGTAATGCAGAGGTTTCCAAGTTCACCCCTAGAGTACCACCACTCTAAAGAGCTAATATTATAGTTACTGATATGCAAAATTAAATTTCTATTTCTTAAAATTTATTAGACTATAACCAAGTTTACTGCATACACAGTGAATATAATAATCTGAGAAAAGTATCTGGGACCTCTGGAACTAAAATCACAGATTTTAAAATAGACTGAACTAAACATACGCTGGCACTGATTAGAAATGGTTGATGAAATTTAAAGTATTATCCTATAAACATCTGAGACTGATTTCTATAATCAAGAGGTTAAAAGGCACTGTAATAGTGTAGCATAAGACTGAAACACTTAAGATTAGTTTATCTGGCTCTGAATTTGTATAGTCTCATTTTGGCTGATGACTAGAATATCAGGTGGAATAAAACTACTGAACAAACGGATATATCTAATTTATCCCAATGACCATTACAGCAGGCTGGTATATCAACAGCAAAGCAAAAAAAAAAAAATTTGTTTAGTTAGATCTGCTGCATTTTTTAAATGCTATCAGAAAATTGGCCAGTATATTAATGAAAATGAATTGGGTGAGTCATGGAGGGGGGTCCTAAACAAAACTGTGATTGTTTGATACCACATTTCTAAGGACAGTTAACACGTCAAAGGCTTTTTAACAGTGTTTCATGTGCAAAATGAGAGCAATGGCTGTAAATAGCACAAAACATATATTCTAAAAATTCCATAGGAGAGAGCTGTAAATAAAAACAAATGGGAGTATTATGTGTAGACACTCAAACTGCTTATGTAACATAAATTTAAGGATCTGTATGTGTGCCGATAAACTGCCGTGAGGACGGGCTGTGCCTTTTCCAGCCCTTTTGACCTGAGCAACATTTATTTAATCACACATCCACATCTGTACACGGGAGAAACGGAGGGGAAGCGTCACAGAGAAAGACAGAGCAGCAGAGCTCAGCCAGTACTCTGTCCTGCTGTGTTTGTTGGATTCTACACTCAAACTCTGACTCCACGGCTGACAGGGGATCTATGTGTAGGAGAGGTGTGACCCGTTAGATATCTGAGAGGTGACACTGGTACTCCTGCTCATGCTTTGCTCACTACGACCTCCTGAGGATGTCCTCCCCATTCCTTGGGGGCTGTTCTGTACACCTCCACTGCTGCGGGAGACCAGGACTCCTGCTGATGTATGGCCCCAAGGTGGTGGACCCCCACCTCCCTGCATGCCCTGCCCCCAGCCCTGCTGCATAGATGCCCCTCCTGGACTGGAGTGATAGTGGTGATGGCTGCCTTGGTGGCTTGAGCCTGCGCCTGAACCGCCACTGCCCCAGTGTGGCCCTTGAGAGCTCCCAGTTGGGTGGCGCTGCTGATGGTGACTCCAACTCCCTGAAGCACCTGGAAAGCTATTGCTAAGGGCCTCTGGGGAGATGTTTGATAGCACCATGTTGCTGAAGCCCAGGCGCATACTCTCAGAGTCAAAAGCCTCAACTTCTCGGGCTTGACGTTCCAGCAGGCTCCGGATTCGTTCTAAGCGTTCATTCTGCAAGGACAGCATCTCCTCCTCAATCTACGGAAAAAAGAAACAAAAATTGTAATTAACAACATCATTGATTGCCTTTTATAGTAAGCAGATACAATTAACTGTGGCACCCATCCATCGGCAGAGCATTTTTAGAAAACAAAAAATCAGAACATAAAGGCAGAAAAATTGATTGATGACAAGGAAAAGCACAAGTGTAAACAATAAAATTCCAATCAGCTACTTCAGTTTCCGGGCCCTGTATTGTGCGCATAAATAAGTAGTCAGACCAATGTAAATCTCCACACAAGAATAATTTATAGAAGGCAACCTTCTGTTCCAGCAGGGCCCTTCGGAGTGACACCCTCTGCTCCAGGTCCTTCTTCTCACGGTCATGCTGTGCATCTGTCTGCATCTTGATCTTGCTCTGGTAGGCATTGAGAAGCTCCAGTTCCTGCTGTAGCTGTATTCGTAGGGCTTGGCACTGAGCCTCCTGAGTCTCATCCAGACGGAGCTAAGGACAGATAAAATCAAGTAATATGGATGGTGCCTTCATGGTCATGGTCTTCCGTGACAATTTTAGGACTCTACATCCCTGGCACTGCCAGACTCACCGCCTGAGTGGAAAGCATCTCATTGATGGAGTGGTCATACTGCTCTGCCAAGATGGCAAGTTTGCGGTGCTGCTCCTGCTTTAGCCGTTTAAGGACAGCCTTGTGCTCTGACTTTGGTGTGGTCTCCAGCAGATGGTTCCGCAGTGCTTTGTACTGCCTGGTCTGGATCTTACAGGTATCCTGGAACTGCTTCTTGATCTGTAGCTCTTTGGACTACGTTGCAGAGAAAAGTGATTCAGTTATGTATTTCTTTATATTTAAAAGCAAACACTGAATGACACAAATAACAATGCTTATTTTCTATATCAGGTTTGTACAATAATATTTTCAAGCTCAGTTCAAGCCAGTAGAACTGTTATTTAATTTTTTTTTATCATTGTAAGTGAAATTAATGTGTCTACTGAATATTCATCGTACATGCATGCTCACAAGCTTATTCTAACCTTGAGGCTCTTGGGTTGCTGGCGAACCTCCATAACATGTTTGCGTCGAAGTTCCCTCTCCCTCCTCTTGTTGTATTCCTCCTGATTGGTGAGCTCCGTCTGGTGCTGCAGGCGGATCAGCTCAGCCCTCGTCCTTTGGATGGTGTTGAGCTGGCGGAACTCCAGCTCTTGCATGGACTCATGGTGCCGGAGAAGCATGGCATGTTCCAAGTCCTTCTGGGTCTGACGCTTGTTTAGCTCCTAATTATTTGCACATGCAGGGACAAACAACAAAGAGATGAGATTGTCACACAAGAAATATAACTCAGAAAAAAATCTTAATGGACCAATTTAAGTTTGTTAAGTAATTAATCAATATTTGCTGCCATATGACCGCAGCAGTAAAATGTAGGAAGAGAGTACTGACCTCTCGCACTAAGTCCTGTTCAACATTGTGGCGAGCGATCAAGATCCTCCGTTTGAACCTGCGGCACTCCAGCTCAAGGTATTGCCTTTGCCTGCGCTGTAAATTTGCCTCCTCCTCTGCTTGGAAGTGTTGGAAGTTCTCTTTCTGCTTGGACAACCACTCCTGCTTTTCTTTCTTGGGTGTTGACTGGTTTTCATTCAGCTCCTAAAGGGAAGAAAGATTACAGATAACAGTGGTAGAACTGACTTCATAGTACTGATTGATATTTATTTGCTCATATTAAGTGAGCTGAAATGCATACTCCTGGAGGTCAACGTATGATGCAAGAATGCAAATGGCCTTCTCTACCTCTTTCAGCTGTTCCTTGCGAAGCTTGTACTCCCGTTTCTGGGATTCCAGGAAGCTGTTGAGCTCTTTCTTCTGTTGGCTCTGGATATGCTGCTGGAACTTCTTTTCATCATTGCTAACGGTTTTTGCCTGACGGGGAAATGCACATCATAATCAGTTCGATCTATGCAATACATTAGCCAGAGTAAATGGTAAATCTTATTGAACACATAAACGTGGTGAAAGAATACATCTTTCTCCATTGAGGCCTGGTGCTTCTTGATCAGTTTCTCCATCTCCTGGGCAAAGCTATTCCTCTGGTTCTCTAGCTCCTTGTCTAGACGAAGTCTGTGCTCATCCATCTCAGCTTTCAGCTTGTTTTCCAGAGCCATCAGCTGTTTCTGGTGCTGCCGTCTCATGCGCTTGTAGCCCAATATCTGCTCCCTTAATTCAGAATCCTGCTCATGCTCCTTAATCTGGCGAGTGAGCTGGCAAACACACAACACAGATTCTCATTATATTGCTCGGCTGAAATGAATGAGTTAGGAGTGGACAATATATATGTCAGGCAAACATATGAATATAAAAGTGAGGTATTTAAGAAAATATAAGAAAATGGACAATTATATTCATATAAGACATACTCATAATATTATAATTATTATAAGTATATCCAAGAGCATAAATGTTTCAAGCTGGATCATAGCACTGCTTTAACTACTTTCCAGCCTTAAAGTAAAAGCATTTCATGATCAAATATGTTAAAAGATGTTTGCCTTCTAACATGATCCAAATTTCCAGAAGGTATACAAGCAGTTATTTTAAAAATACAATAACTATGTCGTTACCACTGAGGCTGTGCGTATAGTGGCAAAGTGTTCGCGGTTTCGTTTTGGCCGTGGAGTGTGTGCAGGTGGTGACTGTGGCTCAGTTGGCCGGGTGTTAGGCTCTGACTCCTGATTATATGTCTCTTCATCCTAGCGGGGGCACAGAAATGCACAGAGGAAAAACATATTACCAACACAAAAGAATTACTATAACCAGTCTTTAACAGTGAACACTATATAAGACAAGGCTTCAGAACAGAGTGGAACCTGAACTTCTTACTGGTTTGAGGTGTATGACCGAGCTGTTGGACATGACTGTGTGGTCTCCCTCCATGTCCACCTCACTCTTGTCATCGCCTGCATCTGTTAGACTGTTGACGGAGCTGCTCTGGGAACTGGCACTGATTGACATACTGGGAATGGATTGGTTGCTCCCAACGCTGTTCACTGTACCTGTCCTACCCACATTGTGCTCTGGCTCCTAAAAATACACACAGCAGACGGTAACAAGGTTACAACAAGGACCTCTATAAGTATAGGCTGACACAACACTATAAAATACAGCCTCGTTAAACTGGAGATGACAAAGAAAAAGAGAGATGCATGTTAGCAGCAGTTGAAACAGTCACATGACAGACCTCCTCTTCATCTTGTGCCTCAGTTGTGGGGCCATTGTGGGCTTCCTGAAACAAGATCTTCTTCATTTTACGATACTGCAGATTGTCCAGCTCTCGCACTGCATCCTTAGTCCGATTTATCAGGTCTATTAGAACTGACTCTGGTCGTTCACGCTGGACAAACGCATGCTGGAGGAAGGACACAGAAAACACCCCTTGCATTAAAATCCTGAATTCTAATGTGGTTTAAAGGATGAACCATAAAGCATAACATATGTCATAGTCATTTTTTGATTCATACCTTTAAGAGCTCTTCAGAGTTAGGCCTGTCCTGGGGAAATTTCTGAAGGCAAGAATCTACAAAGTTTCTGAAATAATCCGTCCTAAAGTTGAGAGGTGAAATGCAGAAAAGGGATACCATTGTGGTTACTTTGTAGACTCATTTTGTTTAAGATCTAAATACACCAGCTCTTAAAAATTTTAATCTGAACTCACCATTCACTAGACTGCAGCATGGGGCTCTCATTCTGTGCTATATGGTATAAGGCACTCATTGCATTCATGTTGAACAGTGGAGGCTTCCTCTCAGCTACAAATCAAGTAGCAGGTCACACCAAGGAGTCAGATGTGAACCAAAATGAAATTACAAGGGAAAAAAAATCAGTTTCTGACTGATTAAACAACAAACATTAATGCTGGCTACGAAATGAATGTAAAAGTATAAAAACAGATGTGTGAATGCAAGCAATGCAACAACAAATATTAAATGTATATCAGGCCATATGCAACAATGACCGTACCTAATTCAATGCAGGTTATTCCCAGAGACCAAATGTCCACCTTTCCATCATACTGACCCTCGTCCATAGCTAAAATGACTTCTGGGGCCATCCTGACAACACAAACACACACAGCACAATAAAAATATGTGAATGGCAATTTAATGAAAAGCCCACTAAATTACTCTGAGAAGAACATTTAATATATGTGTTTTGTAGCTTACCAATATGGAGTCCCAACAAAAGAGTTGGCAGGACAGGCAATGGAGGCAGAACCAAAATCTGCTAGTTTTACCTGCCCTGGCTCTGTCAGCAGGATATTTCCTGCTTTGATATCTCTGTTAAGCACATAAGAAGAAATGATTACAGCGCTACACGGAAGACAGAACGCCTGAGGGCAAAAGTACTTGGTGCCCAGCATGCTCCTGAACACTTGAGACACTCACCGGTGAATCATGTTGTGGGAGTGAAGATAAGCCAACCCTTGAAGAGCACCATGGGTAATTGCAGCTATTTCAACTTCTTGCAGAGGTTTCTTGTGAACTGGAAGGGATAAATTCACCAACAGTCGAGTAAATCAAGGAAAAAAGTAACAAGGACAAAGTTGAAAAAGGAGACTACACTCTCTGTTCGTAGACATGCAGCCTCATGCAAAGATGATGACTTTAAAGGTTTTCAACTCACCTTCTAACAAATCTGAAGCAGAGCCTAGACAATATTCCATAACCAGCTGCAATGAAATAAAGAGTGTTCTGAGTGAATTAATTTTTTTCCTCTTTATCAATCAGTGGGTAATACAGTGTGGTCATCATCATTAACACTGATGTTGAATCTTACCCAAGCAGTGTGCTCTCGTAGGTAACATCCTTTGTATTCTATGCTGTTTGGGTGTTGTATCCTCTGCAGGAATTTCACCTCTTTGATTATGTCTTGCCATTTCTGTGAAAACAGCAAAAAGCAGAGCACTATAACAACATACAAAATAACAGTAATGAGTAAACATTTTAGCCACTGCCTATCAACATGATAAAGGTTGATGAAAGTTATCGTACCTCACTGGACTGCTTTCCACTATATGACATCTTCTTGATGGCCACCACCTCATTCGTCCGCACATCCCGTGCCTGAATGATAAGTATATTGTATTTTGGTGTGACTGTCATCTTCACTTCATAACTGTACCAATAATAATTCATTTTCTCTGTATTCGCCTGTATGTCGCCAGCTTAAATGTCTGCAAATGTGTTTTTGCATTATTAAATCAATAATCCTTCGTGACAACACAATCAGTATTTGAGACTCAACTACATGATCCACATTAGAATTCAGACTATGTAGACTCAATGTAGCTTTTTGGGCAACATGACATTGTAGAACAACAACAAACTGGGACCTGAGATACAATTCTCAGTAAGCTAACTGACATAAGCAGTGAATATTTCTTACTGCTCAGGCATAACATCCAAATTACAGCAACTGTATAACCCATTTTAGCTAAATCATTGTACAAAAGCGTTAAGTCACACCCAAAAAAAACAGTCACAGTATCACCACAACAGAGCTGGCATATTCTGAAATGTTTAAAAGGATCTACAAGTGATGCTCTCCCGTGAACCGTAGCCTTATATTGTGAAATACTCACAAAATATACAGCACCAAAGCTGCCATGTCCGATCTCACGTAGATCTGAGAAGAGCTTTTCTGGGTCCTCCTTGAAGAAGAGTTCAGCAATTTCGGGGTCCTTCAGGCTCCCCGCCCGACTGCTGTTGGGCATAATGGGGAGCTAGGGGGCAATGCCGCTGCCGCCAGCAACTATCTGGGTCTGCGACAGCGACTTGAAAGCCCCCACCGATGGCTCATCTGCAGGACAGTGGTCTCATATGTGTTCACAGCTAGAAGCACAAGGAGAAACACAAATAAGTACAATTAAAAAAGTGCAACAGTAGTAGAGTGATATAACCTAATGCATACATGTGTCCCCAGTATAAATCGCAGAGCTTCATTATTCATACAAATACAATATGCTGCAAAAGCAGTTTTGGATGTTTTTGGGCAAGATACACACATTCTCTACATTCTCTACCTTATGATGTGACGTTGAGGCAAAATGTGAAAGAATATCTAAGAGAAATTTCCATTTAAAAATCACAGCTCTCTATTTCCATATGAGGTACAGCACAGTCTATTAACCTGAGCGAGAGAAGGCTACGCTAAACACAAACTGAACCATGGATGTCAGATGCTAATGTGGAGAATAGCCAGTTGGAAATCCTGAGGTAGCAAGAGATAAGTCTCCTGTTTCCATAGTAACAGGAACTACAGTAAGGAAATCAGTGGGCTGTGTCCTGACAACCTCCCCTCACACCTTCAGTGACTGGTATGTAGACAGACAGATGTGATGAGGATACAAAGAACCAGCACAGACAAAGAGACCGAGGTAACAACACACTGCTTCACTGTGAGACAGACGCCTGAACTGAAACAAAGCATTCCAGTGATAGGACTACTTGTTAAACCTGTAAGCGCTTGGTAAACACACATTCTCAAACATACCATGTAACCCTCTAACAAGTGATTAAGAGTTTGCACACCAAAATCACACATACACACTAAACGCCCCCCAACACAAAAAAATCGATACCTAACAAGACATCCACAGCCACAACATCCAAATGAAGATAAATTGTTTGTGGTGCTCACACAATCTCTGTGCCCTTCCAAAAAATAATGTATTGGGCATTTCATTGAGCTTGTCACCAGTCATTGTGAACTCTTTTCCTCTGAATGCAAACAATACTGAAACTATTCAAAGCTGTGTAGATTAAATTTAGTAGCATCAATTAAACTTATCTCAGAAGTTCACCATATAAAATCAACTATCCGCATGACTAAATGCCACTAGGGGTTTGAGGGAAAATGTGGGATTTTTCATTTGTCTGTTTCTTTTTACTTATTTTAGGTGAACTCACCCTTTAAACTTACAGAAATGAACAAAATATAACTTATGTCCACATCTCCATTGTCGGGAAAAACTATTTCCCAATAAATACTTTGTTATTCAGCTTTACTTCTGTAATACAGATGTAGACTGTAAAAGATCACTGAGGAAAGTTTACTGAGTACATGCGGCTCAGATGATCAGCTGCAAACAGATGCAGAGCTGACGCTAGAGTCACAAGACTTCTTTCCCAGCCTGGGAGAAACAGCCCCCAGTTCAAGCAGACATCTTTTGTCTCACAACAACACTGAACAACTCACTATTCCACACAGATGCAGCCACGACCCTGAAATAAAGCCTCATTACCATGTGGGACTGTGCCTCTTTATTGCCATTGTTCTTTACTACATTGTGGCTCTTGAATGAGCTTTGTTGTCATATCTCATGATGGCATTTTCAACTGTGAACACGTGAGCACAAAAGTGAGTGATGATAACTGATACCTTCATAAAACACTCTTGCGTTCCAACTAGCACACACACACACACACATGCACAAGAATGCAGCAGGACAGGACAACAAAGCTGGAGGGCTGGAATTCCCAATGTATGCCCTCATTGCACTGCATTTCTCAGCATTTCCTGTTCGCATAGCTACAGGGAGGTAGGACTGGGCCGTGGTGAGCATTTTGGCTAGTGATTATCTGTCTTTCTTGACTTTAAAACAATGGTATGCTTTCAGGCATGCATTGTAATTTTAGACATACACACATCACTTATTAGGAATCAGTATGCAATTAAAACTTATCAGAATGTAGGTCAGTGAAGGCATTCCCTTTTGGCACTCCACAACCCATAACATGAAAACATAGAATCACACTCCGTCAGTCAGCAGTGTTTCCTTTATCTTTACCACCCATGTCAAAGAACGAAAACCAAAGACTACAATCTTTTAGCAAATGTGTGTTTATGTCCGGGTCTATATTACAGTACATTAATAGAGTAAGGTGGCAATTGGGCCTAAACAGAGTTTAGGAGGGGTAGACACTTGTAAATACAGTAGTGTTATTACTATTAAAACATTTTAAACCACAATTAAATAACCAAGGTCTGCTTTAAAGCAAACCCACAACTATCATTACTGTGGTAACAGCCTAGCCTTACCTTCTGCGTTTTAACCTAAGTTACCTGTGGCTAGGTAACACCTCACTGGAGTTACAACACAAATGGAATTAGAGAGAGCACTTAGTGGGATTTACTGGAAGTTGTCACTTTCCAAAAGCTGTTTCCGCTGTCACACAAGAAAGTCAAATTAACACAAGTCTGAAATGTGGAGACCTAGAAACACTCAGGCGTGCGCAAACAAATCAGACTGGCCAACGTTGCCTGTGATGTTAGCTGCACACCAAACTTAACGTTAGCTAAGCTAAGTTACGTGTCATATGTTGAAACAATCCAAGCAATATCCGCAGCGTGTTTACTGTGTGAAGAGCGGTATAACTGCACGGATGATGTGGAATTACACCAACATTAAGAGCCATTTGTCAGAAACTGCTAAATTAGCAGGCTAACCTGTGTGATGTTTGCTAAGTTAGCTTAGCTAGTTAGCTGAAACTCACCCTCTTCTGACAGGCCAGGTTTCAGCGCTTCAGATAATGTCGTGTAGCGTTAATTCAAAACAGTTTGGGATTATAAAAGTATTCTTCCCGTTTCATCCCCGATGCGGTAATTTCGTACGCTAAATCCTTGCGGTTCTTAACGCTGTCAGTCGATTATAACATACAAATTTGCTTATTATTATAGGTTAAAATCCCCACCCTTGAAGTAACTGGGGTGCCAGAATAGTCGAATCCCACTCCAAGGCAGGTCCAAAGATGGCTGCCGAGCGATCCACCGCCGCCTCCCTTCGTGAAAATACGTTGGGGAGAATGTGAGGGAAGTTCAAACCCCTCCAAAACACCCATATACAAGCCGCGATAGTATCCGCGATGTCCTTACAAAAACGGCGGATTTAACCTAGCATACTGGCATTTAACTACTTAGCTGTTTGGATATGCTGTAACTCTGTTTGACTGTCCGTCTTCCCTCGGCACACTACGATCAGCAGTTCCGCCCTGCCTGTTGCCGTAAACTCTCTCTGACCCAACATCCAGAGGCGGAGACATGGGAGCACAATTAAAAAAACACTAATACTGTATATAAGAGTGTAAATACTGAACTCTTACAACGCTTTTTAAAAAAAATCCATTTGTGATTTAGTATCACCTAATGTTTATTTCATGCTACTGTATATTTCTGACTTAAATGAGTGCACCATGAAGTAGAATTTTTTTTTATGGTTGTGTGGTGGACTTTTGTAGAGAGTCTGTTGAAGATGGCATAAGGGTATGTCCACAGAATGTCCAAGATGGAAAATTTCTTTCAGCAATGTCCCAACATTTTGGTTCCTAAATATATGAGAATATTTATATATTTATACACATATTTGACCTTTTGTGGGGAAAAAAAAAATTGGGGGGATTACCAAAATCTGTAGGAGTTGGGACCAATCATATACAGGCCAAAGTTCATGTCAGTCTGGCCAGTTGTAGTTTTAATAGATTGTGGACATCAGCACATTTTGGGGAAGTCCACAAGGTCATTTTGTTGTCATCCTGTCCTGGGATTACAACACAATTCAAAACACATACACATATTCTCAGGACTGTACTTTCATGGCCCACACCAGGGAATTACCCACTGCAAATACAAGTGTTCTACCACTGGCAAGTCAGCAACTCCACTATAACAGTGTTATGTGCCTCGCCCTGGGGATCCTCGAAAGTAGGCTTTGTTCTTGAGGGGCCGCAGAATTCATCAAGGTCTGCCACTGTATTTTTCCTGAGGATTTAAACCAGAAACATTGCAAGCATCTCAAGCCACACAGTATGACTGATCTTAAGATAGAGAAATATTGAAATTAAATACTTTTCTACTCTCTGAAATAATTAATCATTGTGCAGCATAAAGACTGGTGTTTGGGCGGTGACTCGGCGGTGAACAAATGAATTTTACAGCATACTTGTAGAATCCTTCATCAGCAGACAGAGAGTGTGCAAGTTTCCCCTTCAGGCAGCGCATGATAGTCAGCTTTTTTTTTTTTTTACAAATGCATTCTCTGCTGGTGGATCTATACATGATATAACAGTGTACAGAAGAAATCCCTGTAGCCTTTCCTTCAAGGGCAAGCTCTCTCTCTGTTGCCATCACTGTCTGCATGGTCACTCAGTCTGTACAATAACCTGTCTGTTGTAACCCCAACAAAGGGCAAAGTTCTACTGGCTTTTGGAAAGTTTTTAGATCTATTTAAGTGTTTCCTCTTCAGACGATGCCACATGTGACTGCTGCTGCATCTGTGTTGCACAACTTGGAGCCTCTCCACAAAGAATGGAGATCCTAGTTTGACAACAGTAAATTTGGCTGTTTTGAGCCCATATCGCCCTGAGCAAACTGCATAATGGAAAGCAGAAGAGCTTGGCCATATAAGGCTTTAACTGCAAAGAGAGGGCTCTTAATTCCTGTGAGAAATGTATCAGCACTATTTACTTTTAAGAATCATAGTGATGTCAGTGATGACAGTTAAATAAAATGGATATAAAAGAAGAAGTCTTGATTCACATGACACATTACTCATCAGAACTGTGATTACACATTATTCTCCCCCCTTTAAAATTTCCCTTTGTTCCTCCCCTTTTTCTCTTTCACCTGTTCTGATTGCTGATTTGTTTATTACTTCTTCTTCAAGACCACGGCCTTCTTCAGAAATAAAAACACAGGATGCACAAAAGACACAGTCGTGCCTTAAGTTACGGCAAGAGATAAAGTCAAAGATGAGTCATTCATTACACTTCATCTTTGGCTCAGAGACAAAAATTGTGTCACCGTTCTTCTAGCAGAAAACCAGTCGGTGTTCTGATAACTGTGTCTCATAGTAATTTTAAAATGAGCAAACTATAGTCTTGCTTTTCCTCCAAACTGTTGAAAGCTGTGGCTTAAAAGATGGTGTTAGGCTAGAAAAGGTGCACATGAAGAATTTACAGGTGGTAGCTGACAGGAGTAGTAGTAGAAGAGGTGTTTGGGTGGTAATAACCATGGCAGTGCTGTGAGTGAATGTTGTCATGTTGGAAAAACGCTGTCTCCGGCTCACTTTTACTGCTATGAGGTAACAGGTGTAGGAGGTGCAAGCTTAGTTTTGACTGAGGTCGTTATAATGCATTAATGCATTATAACAACGTTATAACAACGTTATCATTAATGCATTATAACAGCATTATAATGCATTAATAATTGCAACTAATATGCATAAAAGTGTCCCACAAATGTCAAGACGTTCACATATTATGACGTGGGCTTTTATTTTGAAGGAAAAACTCTCCGGAAAGTCTAAAAGTCGGAAGTAAACTGCCTGTGAGTTGCCCACATGGCGAAAATGGCTGCGAATGGGGTAAAACAACAGGGCCACAGACCCGGCATACATAAACAGAAAAACAAAGAACACAAACATGGCAAGCACCGGACGAAAGGTGAAATCGAGAGAGAAAACAAAGGTAAGCCGCGCTCGATTAGAAAGCGTGTCTCTGACAGCTGGTGTTAGCTGTGTTGTGCTAGCTTGTGGCTGTGGTCACGGCTCAGCATACACACACGTGTTGATTTTTCCAGTGGATTTACTGGTGGCATCAGGACAGTAGAAACTGTGGTACACATACATCAAGTCTTTTTACACAGTGGTCTTGAAAACATTGTGTCACTTGGTAACTAAGCCGGTGGAGTGTGCCTCAAGTTCACCTATTATCGTTTAAAGCAGCGGGGGGCGTTCAGGTGTCAAGTTATAGCTATAAGGAATACGTTGACATAAGAGACATAGTTACTCGTTGGGAAAAAAAGCATGGACATTATTTCAGTTTACAAATCTTAGAGTTTATGTCTGTTTATGTCTGTCCATAACTATGTGAATATCTTGTTCACACACTGTTCATATCTACTACACATTTATTGACAGCTCATAGTTACCTAATGGTTTACATAGGTAATGGTTTACCTCAGGTGTCAGGTGCGCAGGGACACATTCAAACCCAACAGCATTTGAAATATTGAATTATGAAGCAGTAAGGTTATGGTTTGTTTTGCAAGGCTATCGTAGAGCACAATTTTAAACTAAACCTGGCATGCAAATGGTACGAAATTAAACAGAGATATATGTTAATAATGTTCCTTAGCACGCAAACTAAATCAAGAAGTTATTAGTTGCAGTTTTGTACCATTTAAAACAACTGCCACAAAGTACTGTGAAGATTTTTAAACATTTTTCTGCATATTGTAATTTATACAGTTCAAATACTGAGGTTTGTTGAATAAAGAATCCAAATAAGCCTTTGAAAGTGTGCATCAACATGTTTACTGTATATTTACTTCACTTGGGATCTTGCCAGTATAGCAAAGTAATAGCAAAATCTTTTGTTGTGCTGTCACCAGGGAGAGTGTCAGTGACAGCACTTACCAAAAAACAGAGGAAGGAGCAAAAGAAGATGGACAGAAGGCACAAAGCCAACCAGCTGCGCAGGAATAAGAAAGACATGGTAATAATTCATTTCACGTGAAAAACAGTCATCCTTGAATTCCTAATTTATGCTGCAGAGTGTCCATGTACCTCACCTGCTTAGGTTCTGACAGAGAAGCGACGTCTAGGCAGCAGGGACGGTCCTCCTCATTTGGTTGTTGTGGTGTCTCTCCACGCTGGAGTCGATGCTGGTGCTGTTACCAAACTTCTCCGTGGTGAGGGTGCTGGAGGTGTGGTACATCAGGACCGGTGCATCAGTGGCGTCAGTGACAGCTTTGGGCTGATTCTGCCACGCTTTAAACAAAGGTTCACCTTTTTAAGCCACAGCACAGGTAAGTGTTTAGTGATACGGAGCAGTTGTTGCTTTAAAAAAATTACTGAAATGAAATAAATTGACTCAAATGCAGCTATTAGGTATTTGTTCAGTTAAACCGGTATAATGTAAAATCTTTTTATTGACATCACACTATATTACATGAAAATTTTGTCTTTGATGAGCATTTTGTTTTCCCACTGTGAAGCTTGTCTCATGGTTTCTTTGGACAGCTGACATGCACTCCCTGCTGGACATGGCAAAGACTGCAGATAGTCTTGTATTTGTACTGGACTCTACTGAAGGCTGGGACAGCTATGGAGACTACTGTCTGTCCTGCCTTTTTGCCCAGGGCCTCCCCAGCCATGGTGGGTACATACCTGAACACACTGCTGGAGCTTTCAGACGGCACCATTGACACTGGGATAGACTGCTGTTGCTGTAGATCTTGTACATACTTAGTTTTTTCCACTGGTGTGCACCTTGTAAGCCCTTGTCTTTCTGTCCCTGAAATTTTCCCATGTAGCACTGGTGTGTCAGGGTGTGTCTGATCTTCCTGTGAAGAAGAGGGTCGAGTCCAGGAGAGCTCTGTCAAAGATCACAGAGGTCCGTTTCCCTGATGCCCGTCTCTTCCCTCTGGATTCAGAGCAGGATGCCACTCTACTTCTCAGACACCTGGGCACTCAGAGACAGAGAAAGCTTGGTTTCCGCTCCAGACGTTCCCATCTTTTGTGTCAGCATGTCACTTTTACACCCAACAGCCCTGCTGAGGGGACAGGGGGTGGACCCACTGGCCTAGGTACTCTGTGCGTCTCTGGCTATGTCCGTGGCCGTCCTCTTCGAGTTGACAGACTGGTGCACATCTGTGGACACGGAGACTTTCAGCTTAGTCAGATTGATGCACCATCAGACCCTCTTCCCCTCAACTTAACTTCCAGACCAGCAAAGCCTGGCAAGGGCGGAGATGTTGAAATGCTGGTAGGTGTTTTTGGACTCAAAGTTTACTGATTAGAGTTCTTAAATTTCAAATTGATTAAATCAAGAATGTAAAACTGTTCTTTAAAATGTTTGAGTCTGTTGACCCAGTCTGTGTTTCCCATAGGATGGAGGTGAAGATGAGGCTCCGGTGCGGGTGCTCATGAAAGCAGACCCATCCTGCAGGGAGAGTCTGCAAACTGAGGCTGAGGTGGATCCCATGGATGGAGAGCAGACGTGGCCAACTGAAACAGAGCTGCTGGAAGCTGAAGGTGCAGAAAAAGAATTCACACATAAAAGCATTTTTAAATGATACAGCTGGTAATATGAAGTTACACGGAAGCCTACATAAGATGCTGGTCAGTGTAGTTTTTGAGGCCTGACTTGTGTTAAAGCAACCATACTAGATCAAACATTTGAATATAGTTTGACACCGCAGGCTTAACACCAAATTGTGATAAATGAGGTGATCTTGGCAAACCTTCGACTGACTGGAAACGATTATATTGAGGAAACTTTGTACAATTGAAGCTAGTCTGCCAGGTGCTGTTGACATTTGTGACATTTCCCTTGATTATGGTTTCAAATGACACCAAGATGTGACATCTTGAAATCAGTTTGAAAGATGGTTTTAAAACAGATTGTATAGATAAAACACAAATGGTGAGTTACATGAGAAACTCCTGGAGAGCTGCAGTGTCACCTTCAGTCAGCAAAACTAAAATTAAATTGTACATAGCAATATTTTATCGCCCACAGACACCTGAAACAACGTAAAACCATGTCTGGCAACCAGAAGTTTGTTGTGTACTAAAATGTTTCTTTGATATTTCTCTTTGCTGTATAGAGGCCAGGAAGAACAAACGTGTAATGAAGGTTCCCAAAGGAACATCAGACTACCAGGCCACGTGGATTGTTGATGAAGATGAGGAGGAGAATGGAGAGATGTATGAAGAAAGCAGTGATGACGATGGCGATGACATGATGGATGAGGCCATGGATGGCGAGGATGAGGAGAATAATTCTCAGGTACACATCAAAGTATTTTTAGGAATTTGATGACGAGGATGACGAGGACGGTAATCTGCGGAGGAGCTGTGAAGTCTGCGTGTCAGTGGTTCCGGGGGCCGGAGCAGTGCATACGTGACCCACGGGCAGTGCACCTCGCTGCTGAGAGGCACTGTTTGTTTTCTCAGTGTCTGTCTCTGGGCTGTAGTGCCAGGCTGCACACCACAACAATAGTGTTTGGAGCAGGAGTCCCGAGAGAAGCCTCCTGTCTTCCTGTCCTGTGAAAAGAACTTCCTGTCTGGACGAAGGGAGTGGTTGACCATTTATTTATTTCCAGTGCTGCTTGAAAAGAAGTCGGGAAACTCTCCTTATGCAACGGGTTCATTACGATCTGTAATTGTTATTAGCATGTGTTTTGATGTCAAGGTTAGCACACAGGAATACGTATTTAGGAGAGGGTAACAATAGGGAAAAGGGTACTTCAAATGATAATGATTATTATTATTGCAGCAGGGATGTTGGAAAGGTTGTGAATCAACCCCATGCTGACCGCTTTCCCCTCATGAATCTGGCTCCTCTTGTAATTTGCCAGGCATGGGAGCACTGTACTGCAGGTCTTCTTTGATGAGTCATTTCCATTTTCCATAGACAAACATACATTTCCCATGGAAGTTGAATTTCTAGATATTCTAAGAGTGAATGTCTGGGGATGACACACTGGGAACAGCGCTAAATTTAAATATATGCAAACTAAGGATTCCCATAGTTTGAATTCTGGCAGCTCCTTATCACATTCACACAAATCTTCTTAAAACACTGTTCTTATTGTGGCTGTGCTGGTCTATATTTGGTAAGGGTTTTGAGATGTAAGCAGTATAGCTGTATCACTGAGATGTTTTCTCAGTGATACAGTATATTAAGACAGATTTGTGCTGTATCCTCCCTGCTCAGGACGCTAGTTCATGTTGTGGTTCAGAAGAGGAAGAAGAGGAGGAGGAGGAGGAGGAGGAGGAGGAAGAGGTGTGCTCCACAGAGCGAGCTGGACCAGATCATCGCTATGACGAACACATGGATGAGGCTGCAGAGGAAGAAGGCCTGAAACGCTACCGTGAAGCTCGAGCCAATGAAATGTTTCCAGATGAGGTGGATACACCCCTCGACACGCCGGCTAGAATCAGGTCCGTTCTGCCTCTTTTATGTAGGATTAGAAATAAATATGCAACTCTTGTGAGTTTTGGTAAGAAGGAAAACATATTCTGTGATAATTTCCGTTATACAGTTTAATCACTGCTAAATTTGATCCCGTTGCTGTCCTGTGTCAAGGTTTCAGCGCTATAGAGGCCTAAAAAGTTTCCGCTCCTCACCGTGGGATCCCATGGAGAACTTGCCTCTCAACTACTCGCGCATCTTCCAGTTCCAGAACTTTGAACGCACTCGCCACCGCATTCTGGCTGAGGCTGCAGCCGACGAAGAGGGAGCCATGGTAAAAAAAAAAAAAAAGAATGTCTGTCTTCATTCATTGAATACACTTGATTTGTGGCTTCACTGACTCTGCTTGCCCCTCTTATTTCAGGTGGGCTGGTATGTTACACTGCACATCATTGACGTCCCCTTTTCTGTGATGGAGAGCGTCCAGTCTGGCAAACCTCTGGTGTTGGTGTCCCTCTTGCCCCATGAACAGAAGGTACAATCCACAGTTATGATCTCCGAAAGCCTTTGTGTCTGATTTCATAACCATTTGTCCATTTGAAAACAAAGTCACACTGACAGTACAGTTTCACTGTTACTGACTTTGCTGGCCTCATCATTTTTTTTTTTCCACTGGTCACAGATGTCAGTGATGCATGTCTTGGTGAGGAGACACCCCAGCAACACAGAGCCAATCAAATCTAAAGAGGAGCTGGTGTTCCACTGTGGATTTCGGAGGTTCAGGGCCTCTCCCATCTTCTCTCAGCACACCTCAGGTAGAACGTGTAATTTGAGCAAACATGGCCCTACATAAAACTTAATTTCTTCATACTGAAAAAGTTAAAATCGCCCCCAGTACATGCAATAAAAAGAACTGGATTTGTTGTTGCATCTATTCAAAATATATCTGATTGTAGGTCTGAAAGTCTAAAACAGATTTACCTGCTGGATACACAGTAGTAGATGAAAAACTGCGCGTTGAACTTGGCTCTGCTCTTCTCCAGCTGACAAGCATAAGATGGAGCGCTTCCTCAGGCCAGATGCCCCCACCGTTGTGTCAGTGTATGCTCCTATCACCTTCTCACCCGCAGGAGTCCTGCTTTTCAAACAAAGGAATGACGGTGAGATGAAAAAGTCCTGCTTATACTTGAAAATAAGTAGATTTCATTAGTGGTCTGGCTGCCTTGATTTTAAACTTCTGACCATCCATTCTGTTGTCTAACTGTTTTATTTAATTAGCCACTTAGGTTAATTTTGTACTGGCATTTGAGCTTGTGTTCTTGTTACTGTGTCTTTCTAGGCATCCAGGACCTGGTGGCTACAGGCAGTTTGCTCAGCTGTGACCCTCAGCGTATTGTGCTGAAGAGGATTGTACTGAGCGGACACCCGTTCAAAATTAACAGGCGCTCTGCAGTTGTCCGTTACATGTTCTTTAACAGGGGTGAGAGGATGTTCTCATACTTTTTTTTTTAAATTAATGGCTACAGACTATTACATAATGGTTGGCTTCTCTGTGGGTTTAATTCACGATTTACTCCTCTTTTGTTTATTTCTGTGACAGATGATATCATGTGGTTTAAGCCAGTGGAGCTGCGGACAAAGTGGGGTCGGAGAGGCCACATCAAAGAGGCTTTAGGTGAGAAAAATTAAAAACAAAACTCTGTGTCAGCAGCCTCTTCAGGCAGGATTTGTTGTTTACTGTGAATTCTGACTTAGAGTTTTTATTTTTTCAGGCACACATGGTCACATGAAGTGTGTATTTGATAATCAGCTGCGCTCTCAAGACACTGTCCTGATAAATTTGTACAAGAGAGTTTATCCTCGCTGGACATACGACCCCTATGTGCCATTGCCTTTACCCTGGGTCAAGAGAGAGGGCACTGTGGAGATGGACGACTTGGACATGGAATAGTGGAAGGACAACATGACAGTGCAAGAAAGACACAGGACATGTATTAACAGAAATACTTTACATCAGCTTGGCTGCGTGTCATTTTCACAAAGTGTAATAAATAAAACTATTGTGATCTAAAGTATCTCTCCTTTCTCCTGAGCCACCTTGTTCCATTTTTGCTTTATAGCCTCTAACTTGCTGCTGAGTCTGCTTTGGCCACTAGATGGCAGTGATGAATAAGTATTAATAAAGTTTCTTCACTGTTTTGTTGAGCAACTCTCACCTTTGTTTGAAATAGGTCAAAAATATTTGAGTGAGTACCAGTGAACAAGTAGCTGTGTGTGTGTCGAGTACTTTATGATTAAACAAATACCGTGGGCTGTTACCACAACAACTGGCAGGTCAGTAATAGTTTTTACATTAGTCATATGTCAGGCCCATTACACTGGCAATTCTTTGAAGTCATGCAGATGTGGCTCAAAGCCTGCAGCCACATTAAAATGTACAAACCTGGACAAAATCATTATATAGATAATGTTTGTGATATTTGAGGGACTTTAATCATAGAAAAAAGAACTCCCAAGTTGTACTTTGAAGCAAAAATTCTTGTCCATAATCTCTCAATGAACGAGTTGCGGTCTTTAAGATTTTGCTAAATAGCAGCTGTCAGGTTCATTTGTTTATATAATCTTCTATCACAAAAATGTCTCTGGACTTCAGAAAAAAAGGGGGGTACCAGGACCTAATTAATCACCAATCTTGGAATGAATACAGTATGAAACAACATAAAGCACAAAATACAAGACTTCTTAATATGTTTAAACCATTTAAGCTACATGGCGCCACCAATATTACATTAGTGTGAGGGCAAGAGAGGAAAAAAACAGCTTTAAAAATAATTATTTTCCCTGTATCCTGTGATTCATAGGTATAAGCTACAAGTGGTCTGCCTAAAATTGTGTGAACATCTGAAAGCATTAGTACTGACAGTGTTTCGCCTCCTACCAGCAGTATTCACCCTTCCACACTCACACACACACACATCTCTTCCTCCCTCCATGGTGGTCTTGCCCTGA
Source organism: Toxotes jaculatrix (assembly GCF_017976425.1). Classification (NCBI taxonomy): domain Eukaryota; kingdom Metazoa; phylum Chordata; class Actinopteri; family Toxotidae; genus Toxotes; species Toxotes jaculatrix. The sequence goes on from NC_054402.1 coordinate 4,664,864, forward strand.
CCTGAATCCTCCTTTTTAGCTCTAGTCAACACACACACTCAGATCGTGACCTCTCTGTTGTTTTCAATCCGAAGCTGAAAAGCTCTACAGTTTTGCATCTTACTTTGCTTTCTTACTTAGGAAAACACTGATTTATGAATTGCAATATTTATCATAAAACTGAGCCCTTGCATGCTTGCAGCAACATGATTCATCTTGGGGCTCTGCTGGGACTGCACCATAAAGGCATGCCAATATGTCTGGGAAACCAGAAGGTGAAGACTTTGGGATGGAGAGGCGAACATGATCCAAGAAACAAAGGGGAGCAAAAGTTCACTCTGTGCATTTTCATTTGATTACAGTGGAAAAATCTGAAGAAAAAAGATAATACAATCGAGAAAGACGAATGTCTCTATTGCCCATGGGGGGCAAGCTGGGAGCTCTGGACAGTTTTGGGGTAACACTCCATTTATTTCAAACTTCACTTTTTTTTTAGTATTAAGGCAAGGGCACAGTGATGTGTTGAACACATCTTGTTAAGGCTGAGGGGAGGGGTGCTGTGTGCTCTGCTGGCCAACAGCTCATGGTGAGGGGAGGGGGAATTCAATACCCCCATGATGGAGAATGCTCTTAAAGTAACACATGTACAAAAATGGAACAGAATTTAGATGCATGCACTACATTTTTCCCTGACACTATCAATTTGAAACAGATAAACATTTAGCTGTTTGGGGACCAACTGCGACGTGGTAAAGCTGAATCCAGCCGATAAGTGAAGCGTGTGTTTGGCACAGGCCTCTCTCAGAAGACGTGAACGCTGGTGACTTAGTGCTGTTTGGACCAAGAATGTCTTGTGGTTCCCAGTTCACTGCCACCACACTTAGTTGGCTCCCACTGAAGATATAATGGGTGAGAGATTTTTCCGTTGGATGTGGATAAAGAAACGGAAGGAGAGAAAAGGAGCAGTTAGGGAGTGAGAGATAAGGGAAGAGCCAGTTGATATTCAGCATGAATAAAACCAGAAGTGGTGGGAGGAAGCAGTCAAAGGAATGCAAAAAGGGGGATGCATAGAATTTGGAAATTAAAATAAAAAGTTAGTGAGGGAGAGAGAGAAAGGGTGAGAGAGAGAGAGAGAGAGAGAGAGAGAGAGAGAGAGAGAGAGAGAGTGAAACGGAGGAGTGTGAGAGTCTGAGGCGGTGTGGGCGAGGGAGTAGGAGAGCGAGAGTGGCTGGCGTTTATGGATTGCAGATGTGGCGCTATGGGGTTTTGGCAGGGGCCGTGCGCGCCTGAATCCTGCACCGGCTGGGTGGCACCGGGGTGAGAGGGAGGTCACTGCACCGCAGCACACAGCCCATAAAACACTGAGAGTAGTGGGGGAAAGGAGAGAGAGGCAATAAGCCTCAAATACGCACTAGCCTGGGCAGTAGGGGTGAGCAGATCACACTTTAGGTTCAAGCACGCACATGTTTACCCAAACATCATGCATATGTTAAGTCAGGCTGTCAAGAAAGCCATAGGTTGATGCATAAAACCTAGAACGCCGGCTTATCTTAAATCTAAAAAGGATGAGCCATCTGCAGACACCTCCCACAGCCATGAAAAATCACACTATCTTTACTGATAAAAGAAAAAATTTACACTTTTGTACACCTTAATGCTGAATTTATTATTAGTGCTTTTGACAAGATTACTAAAGAGAAGCCCCCCACCCATGTGCAGAGCACAACTGTTCATCTAGTGTCTGTTCTCTTAAGTTCATCCACCCACTTGCCCATAATTTCTGCCACTTCTGCCTTTCCATTCTCATCATTCCTCATTTATAATGTAATTTACATGTCTGTTCTTTATTTGTGGGATAGTTAGCTTTGGACAAGTAACTATTTACACAGACAGATAACACTCTCACATGTCTGATGGTCGACTATTTAGGAGGTTAGTGTGAAAAAGGGATGTTCGAGCCATGAATTATTTCATTTTAGCTATAATAAAGTAAAAGTGTTGAAAGTAAAAGTGTCAAACTCTCTCTCTCTCTCTCACAACACACACAAGCACATCAAGAAAAAAAATCATTAAAAAAACGCTGCAGTTATAAAACTTGCTGCCTGCAGGTGTCGTGAGCAGTTTCTACTTTGCTTGCTTGTTGGAGGCAACACTGACACATCTACATCTTTATATCTAAATGGCTGCTGTTATGACTTTCCTGTTCTATAGGTGGCACATATCGGCATGTACTCTGTGATGTAGCGCAAGTCTGCCAAAAGAGCTCCCCCTGTTGAGTATCTGCAGCCTGCTAAATGTGAATGAGTGAGTTTGAGAGTGAGTTAGAAATTAGTTTAGTTAGTGTTTTTCAACTCTGAGAAAGCTGAGTGCTGATTTTGTTGCAACATAAAACCATATGACAGCATTAGTATCAAATAGTAAAACTAACTTTTTACGGGCTCATGTGTTTTTGGAAATGTGATGCTTTGTAGTGTTTTGTTCGTAAAAACCTTTGGGGAACATCTCATGCACTCTCGTGTTTATGTAGATGCTGCTTGACAATACTTTCATATTAGGTCAGCTCTGTTTTTCTCTTTCTTTTGTGATATCCCTCCTTCCCTCTCTTGTTCCCCTTTTTCTCCCCCTTAGCCTGGTCCTGACTCCCTGGTTCCTGGGGCCTGGCCAAGGCGTGTGTCCCTGGAGGAGCCAGAGAGGAGATGGAGAGAGGGGGCAGCAAGGGGGCGTAGAGACCGACTCCAAAACCACAGCTGCGGCAGCCTCTCCTCTCCTCTCCTCTCCTCTCCTCTCCTCTCCTCTCTTCTCCTATCCTCGATTGCCTTCCCTCCTAGCCTGGCACACTCCCCAGCTCTGCCATTAATCAGAGGGGAAGGGTATTTTAGTGCATGTGTGTTTGTGTGTGAAGGAGAGAGATGCTGACTGTGTGAGTGACTAACTGAGTGTTTATGTGTATCTCTGTGTGTGCTGATAGAGAGCTGGATGAGTCGGTAGTGATGGTATGGAGACCAGGATCTCACAACAAAGCTGGAGAGTTCACCCAGAGAACAAAAGCAGGAGGGGGGGAGGTTGACAGACATAAAGCCTGGTGAGCAGATTGGGACTGCCAGCGACTAAAAGGAAGAGGTAGACAGATGATCTGCAGAAGTTCATCATGGAATGAGACTGAGATATCTAAAGATGGCCCAGACCCTGTTTGTAACTATCTCAAATCCCTCTGACCATGATTCTTCTGAGATTTTTGGAGAAAGGTATCACAACAGCACCTGCACACAAATGCAAACAGTCCGTGACCTGACATGTTAACAAATCACATCGAGGTTCCCTTCAAGGTGTACGCTCCCTCTCGGCTTTCCCTACTTTAGCCCCTGATTATCCAGGTGGGAGTGAAATCTAAAAAAAAAAAGGGATAAAATTTCCAACCTGCTCTGCTCTCACCCCCAAATGGGCCTCCCAGAGTGCTTTTCTGCTGACATCACTGCGCAGAGACCTGGCAAGCCAATCTCTTCCCTGCTCTACCATTCCCCTCTCCCTGCTTCCTGCCCTGATGATGTCACACACCATATGGTTTTCAGCAGTATCAAGCCGGAAAAGAGATTTAGTCAGTTGAGACGAGAAGGAGAGAAAAGGAGGAGGGCTGGAAAGGGCGCAGGTTGGACACAGAAAACAAAAGGTTCGCTCTTCCCCTTGTGTGTACTGTGAGTGGAAGGTAGAGAAGGAGAGGAAGGGGGAGGAGGTGAGGGGGCGAGGGGGTGAGAGGGGAATGGCTGCACTGTGTGAGGCTAATGAGGAGAGACCAGGGAGCAGGGACCATGCATCGGACAGCCATGTGCTGCACAGACGCACACTGGACTGGCCTACACACAAACACGCATACAGAAAGATACACACACACGTTTCACCAGTTCATTGATAGCCACACTGCAGGACTAAGCGAACAAGGCCATGCTGGTAAATAAAAGAAAAAAAAAATAAAAAGAACCATGGATCGCACAACTACATGTATGTGAAAGTGGTCACTTTTAGTGGTGATCACGCTGATAATTTTTTCCAGGCTTTGTAGTTTCCCTCTGCTCTACAGAGCATTTTTGTGCCTTTCAGCTCATTGTTTTTGTTTTCTTGCCAGCAGCTTTATTACTTAGATTCACTCTCATCTCTGTTTTTAGCTGCAGCAGGTGGGTGTTAGCTACTAGCTGGTTAACATAGCGGAGCATTTGACAGCTAAAGAGCCAGGCATTTTCCAGAGAAGTTGGTGGACATTAAAAACAGAGCTAAAAGGACAGTGAATATTGCACTTACATTCGACAGGTGGCCAGATACTCCTTTGATGTGGTTGCGGAACTGCTGGACGTGTAAATAAGCAACTATTTGCTAACAAGTTAATCGCATCAACTTGAAAGGTGATAATACAGTCAGTTTTGCATTTACAGCTTGTTTCTGCTGCTGTTATTCAAGCTTTTGGTCTTATGACATGATCTACCTTAATTCCTTAATTTCCTTATTTTCTGTAAAGTGCCCCGAAACAGGAAATTTAAACCTCAAGAATCCCATGACAACTTGGTAAATTCCATCAGCTGAGGACGATTGTGTGATACGATCAAAAGCTCCAGAACAGCTACTATGGACTTGATGGTGAGATTGTTTTGCCAGCTTCTTATAGTCTTTTTCATATGTGTGGTATCATTTATTCTTCTGGCGTGAAATGTCAACTAGTTTAATTCACTTAGAGAGTAAAAGAGAGTAAAACATTAGAGAGTAAAACATGACACTATTTTGCATTTAATATAATAAAAAATTAAATAACTTCAATAGATAATGTTGTGCTCCCCAAATGTTTTCAGCTATCTTGCCTCCATCAGGGTGGTATATTAAAAGATTCAGCCTCTTGTACTTTTTAGTTGAGAGGAGTAGCTTAAAGTTTTGGGAAAGCTTTTTTGATCTCTTGCAGAGAGTTGAGATGAGAAGATCAATACCATTCTCATGAGAGTGGTATTGATCTTCTCATTTAACAAACAAGTATATTTCCGAAATGTCAGACTATTAAGATAATAGATTTGTTAATTTTCAAAGAATCGGTATAATATTTTTGCAAGTTTTATTGTACTTTATCTTTCTCTTGTACATTCACATGCCTAGTTAATGGACTGTGTACACTGAAACTGGAAACAACCTCATATACCACCCTTATGAGGGCAAGATAGCCAAAAATATTTGGGGAATAAAACATGGTATGGTATGAGTGCTCTCAAAACCAGAAACTATTTTGCATTCAAACATGTTTCCCTTTGTGAAAAAAAACTGGATCTGGCTCTAATCATGGCATGATAATTGTCCATCACCAGCAGATGGGTGAACTAGAATAGCGACCAAATGCACACAACAGCTCTGCTCATTCAAATGACATGCCTTGCACGCCTATGCTCTAAAGCTGTCGCAAAACTGCTCATTACAATGAATTAAGAGAGGTCTGTGTGTAAATGTTGAGCCTACCGTTCAATTTTTGGTGGTGAGGGGAATCTGAAGCTGGAGGGGGGTGTGTCTGGTATGGTGGGGCGGTCACAGCAAGCATCTGGAGCTATGTGTGGCCATGTCCACTGGAAAGAAAAAAGGAAAAGAAAGGGGGATGATTGATGAGAAGGAAAGAAAGAAGAGAAAACAAAAGGCCTTGTGTGAGTAGTTGAGAAAAGTGCAGGACATTACACTCAGATGGTCTGTTTCAAGGTGTTAAGATTACCTTTATACTGTCCTGTCTATTGTCCAGTCCTGCTCTGTCTCTCTGTTGGCAGACAGAAACAGAGCAATAATAAAGTGATTGTAATATTTGTCACTCAAAACCTAAACTGAAATGAGGTGGTTTGGACCTTAGAGACATGGTGACCCTGGATCATATCTGCTCACAGATGTCTGAAAAAGTTGGCTACAGCCATTGACGGTATTCACCTCTCATTGTGTTTCCATTTCCACCAAACTTCTGCAAAATATATGTCACGTGCAATACTCACACTTGGAGAAATGTTGGGAAAGGTGTGTGATTTAGAGGGTGACAGCAGACTGCTGAGGGATTTAGCTGTTCAGCCTGCCTTATCTCCAGCTCTGGTTCCTCAAAATGTTGGTCTTTGGGGAAGCAGCTTTGGGATGGGCTCCCTGGGCCGTATTCAGAGCTCAGCTCTCACAGCTTTAATTGAATCATTGCTTACAACCTGCAATTTGGAGGCTTTTTGAGTTCATTAAAAGTTCAGTGTTTCAGGTTTGCTGCACTCCAGATTACGGTATGTTAAACTGTGTTTTGACAGGCTGAAGTTCAATGTCCAGCGCAGGCCTCTGGAGGCTGATTGATTAGTGAGATAAAGTCTGTCTGGGAAGACAACAGCTGTACCCAGAGACACACAAAGAAACAGAAATTTACCAACTCTAGTTTCAAAGTATCTTGCTTTTACAAAAACCTTCTTTCAAGTATGGACTTACATGCCACTATTACAAGCCATATCAAAACCTTTTTATTTACTCGCTATGCACTGATGTTCACTCGCAGAACATTTGTTAATTATTGGTTATGACGCTTTTGTGAGCTATTCACACTCTAGGATTTGACTCTTGAAGCCAGAAAGGCTCATGACATAGATTGACTTGAGTAAAACCTGAATACAAGCTACTTACTGGGGTAAAGAGTAAAGGTATGTTATTACACTAAGTCAGTTTTTTACTTGTATTAATTATTGGTTATGAGGCAATTGTAAGCTCATAGTTACTGCCACTTGCAGATTTCCCTAATTAGTTGGATTATTGCTCTGCAAAGAGCTATTACCTTGAAAATGCATTTTGTAACAGAAACTTTCCATGCAAACCTACAGATGTCTACGTATGTATAATCCATCAGCTAAATGGAATGCAAAAATATTTTTCATTTGCAAATAGCTTCGGTTATTTTGAAAAATAAAAAGCCAATATTTGAAACCCGTAAGATACACAGATAGAGCTAATGATCACATAAATACAAAAGCACCAGTATGATGTTTTTGGCCTGGGCCTGTAAAGGTTAAACAGCACCACCAAGCAAAATATTTTTAAAGGTGTGTAAATTCAAAGAGAAAGAAATTAAGATGTGTAAAAGACATAACCTACTTGGCAAGCAGCATCTGACATCACTATGTGTTTCCCTTGGTGGAAAAAACTATTTTGGACCATGAATTGAAACACGCTGTCACATCCTTGATATAACATATCTATTCTCCCGCAAAGCCCCGAATACATCTCTCTGTGAGGTTATCATCAGTTCATCAAGAGAACATGGAAGTGAGAGACAATACCTTCCTCCACTCCACCAGGCTCTCGGGGTGGCTCGGATCACCTCACTGAAACGGCAGCTCCTTGAACTTGGATAATTTCAAGAGGAAGAGAGGCTGCATGCTTTATGAGATTGTCATCTGCTGTTGTGATCAAAACAAACACGAGCAGGCCTCAGTATGGCAAGTGTTTCACTGGACCACATCGGCTGCCCGTTAATGACCTCAGTGATGGTAAAATAATTAGTTTCGTTTATGTCAACCTGTGGTCTTTCAAAAGACCTCTGAATGACTAAAGAAAGACACTGTAGAGGCCTGTTTGGCACATTAGGTCCAAACACAGTGGATTAAATATGAGTTAGAATTATTGTTTATAGCAAGTTAATGATTCCTGCTAACTGCAGCGTACAGACAGAATAAAAATGTACTTTTTCACTGACACAGAAGCCCATCAGCAGCAGTATACACACTCAGAATTTTTCTTTTTTTGCAGAAGATTTCTCAATTACTTTTATTATATAGACTGAAATAATCCAGCCTGAAGTGGTGGTTATAAACAAAAAAAAAGTCATTTATAGTGCAATGACAGGCTGGAGTACAGCTTATTTACAGTCTAAATAACATTACTGCACTTGCAGGGGTAAAAGTGCCAAAAGTACTTTAAGTGCATTTTGTTGCTTTTGTACTTTTTACTTACTTGTGAAATTGATGCTATAACTTAAGTAAAAGATCTGAATACTCGCTCTATCACTACACATTTTTTGTGAATATGAAGGACATTTATACTTACAGGTTAATTACAACTCACTTTTACGCACCTTTAATTTGCAACGAGGCTGATTTTCTGCATAAACACGTGATCAATATAACGGGTTTATAGGTTACTCTGTTTTCTTATACGGTGCTGACAGATAAGAGGCCATGGCTTTGCTTCCTTTTAATTTGCCCCCAACTCACTGCAGATCCTGTCCACCTTGACAAGGCCAGTGGGACTCACTGCCATTGGGTGTCGCTGTGCGCGCAAAGTCTCCACCGGCAGGTTTTGGTCCGACCGGACCCTAAACACAGTCTGAAGTGTCAGATAGTCTTGTTAACACGTGAGAAATTCAGTGTATGGAAGTGGGCGAAAGAAGGGGAAAACAGGGAGAGAGATAGGGCTGCAAAATTACGCGGAAGAAAAGAGCTTGCGAAAGAGTTGGACCTGGAGGAAACTGCCCGTGATCTCAATGAGGGAATGCCGAAAAGGAGAGCAGACAGGCGGCCAGAGCACCAGACATGAGTTCGAGGTAAGACTGTGATACGGCAGAGAGACAGGGATGCCATCCACGCAGACGTGCGATCGTACACTGTGTCAGAATGAGCAGCGTTTCGTGGACTACAATGATAAGTTTATCCGACTTCAATAAGTTTTCTAATGTATTTTAGTTTTGAGCCGATGCTCCTGGCGCAGCTTGTACTGACGGAGACTGAACATCTGGATCATATGGTCATGTCCGGCCTAAGGCTTATCTGATATACGATAACTTCGGCTGTATTAGAAGTTTTTGTTTTAAAATACTTAACGCTTTTATTTGCATATTTAAATTATCCAACTCACTGGATGTCTTGTGAAGACGATTTTCAGTACAAGATGTTTGGCGTAAAGAAAGAAATACGCTTACATTTTTATAAAAGCCACATAAAATAAGTAATATTAATTTTAATTAAAAAAAAAAAGACTAGGATGACTTTATAGTTCTCCAGCAGGAAGTGGAATATATAGTGAAAAAAAACAACTTGGGAATCAATTCATTTAATGACAACACACAGTGCATAGCGGGCTTTATGTTATGGCACACAGCTGCGTTCTTTGATTATTTATCAAAAGATTATTTTGACATCAGTTGCTCATGGAGAAAAATGTCCATTTTTTTTAAAGTAACCAGGCACATTATTTAAATATAGCCGTAAAAGGCCCTTATGCCCTTGTGTTGCCAATTTTCAGAAGATACAGTCACTCACCCTGGCTTGTTGAATCCAGGTGATGGGTGGGAGCCTTTTACTGCATTACCTGAGAGAGAGAGAGAGAGAGAGAGAGAGAGAGAGAGAGAGAGAGAGAGAGAGAGAGAGAGAGATTTTAAAGTGTTTAAAGTGGTTTATCAAACCTCCCTTTACTTTCCACTTAGCTTATTGCTTATTGTCCTCTTTAAGTGAAGCCAGCGGGGCTCTTAACGCTCCAGATTTTCTCAGGGGAGGTCTGCAGGGAAGGTGAAAGACATCATTTACTGTTTTTTTCTACGGTTACATAATACCAACAGATTCCTAAAGCGCACAAAACGACAAACATAAAATGAGATTGAATTTGATTTAATTTTGGTTTTTGAGGGAAGTCTACTTCCTTGAAGGTTCTTGACGCGAAAAGCTTTAACAGCTCTTGATGTAACCGGTTATTTCCATCATTAAACTCTTCTCCAAAGTTTCAGTGGGCTGACTGATCATAAATATGGAACATATATATCTGTGTATACAATAGCTGCCTGTCTCTTTAAGACGATGTGTTGAGAAGTTCAAGTCGGGGTCACTTGAAGTTCCTGCCCTCGATTTTACCTTTTAGTTTTATTATAGACTGACATCACACGGGGCGCTAAAACACTTAAGGCGCATAGAGGCTCCATTATCATCCCGGTGCGCGTTATTGCTCCGACTCAAAAATAGCTAAGGAAATTACTAGAAAAAAAAAATAGGAGGAAACTGATGCTGGTCTAAGCACGTATTTTTTATAGGAGGGGATGAGAAAGAGGGGAGAGGAGGGGCAGAAAGACAGAGAAAGAGGGAGAGGGAGGAAAGTGGGTGGGAGGACGGACCTAAGGAGCGACAAGAAATTCATATCAATTAATAATCATAAAAAAAGAGCTGGCAGACGCACTCGGAAAACTGGCATGGTTTGTTGGAGGCTGGCAGTTCAAAGCTGAAACGTCAGATATGACTCCTAGAGACTGCTGAGATGATCATTAAGGGAGACTTAGATCGGATGGCAGAAGACATCGGGCATGCAGGTAAGAGCTGATACGCTGCACACAGGCACCCAAACAAGAAGAGGGGAAGGATGACCTTTAGGTTTTTATTCATCGAACCGTACAGTGTATACTGTCAGAAAGAAAATAGGTATTATTTTGTTTAATCATTGAAATATTAATAGATCGCACTTTAGGTCATGCAGCCTTCTATCTTGTTTTTCTTTAAATTCAAGTCTAATTTTAATGTCGACGAAAAGTCTTCGCTTATTCTTTTTTTCCGCATAAAATTCGATTTGGTTAAAAACATTCAAATTTTTGCTCTTCCAAATCATTATACACAGAACAGTCACAGACAGCAAAAATGGAATAAAAAACTCCCAGTACAAAACTAGGTAAGTCTACAAAATCTGATTTTTAAACGTGATTTTTAAAAAAAATATCTGACCTTCTAGTTTCATTTTTTCACTTTTTGTTTTAAACTAAGATTTATTGTAAAAGTTAAAGGGAGTATCGACTCCTGTTAAAAGGGAACTTCAGCTTATTTAATAATGCTGTTATAGACTTAAAAAGGAAGTTACAGCAAAATCATAAAGTCCCTATTCGACGTTGTAAAATAGGCCCATCATTGTGGGTAATAATGTCACCACTGAGTTCAGGAGAACAGACACACTACAGAATATTATAGGAACATTTTTTGGGGTGGGGGTGGGGAGGGGTGGGGGCTTTTTAGTGTATGAATTTCAGGTTTCCTTTATAAAAGCCGAGATTTTACATAGCTCCATGAAAGAGATGCTTCTGAGTGCTGTTGACAGGTCCAAAGGCGGAAAGAGTGGGTATAAGAAACAGCTGTCTGATACACCTTAAAGTACAGTGAGCTGAAAACGGTCTGTTTCTGGAGGTGATTTAAGGCTCTTTGACGGAGATAAGGAGAGGTAAAAAGGATGAGGCGCTGCAGCGGCGCAGAGAGATGGATTCACTCGTGGTTCGGTTTTACTGTAGCCCACAATATGTGAGACAGAGACAGAGAGGACCGCGGCGACACACCGGGCCAGGAAACTGCTTCATGCTTTGCCTGCAGAACGGGACTTGGAGTACTCAGATATTAGGCAGTGACATTAAACCGAGTCCTGAACTTCAGATCTCGCTCCTTAATAAAACGGGACAAATGCAAATATATATATATATATATTTCGTGCAGTAAATTTTATTCAATTTCGCAATAAATGTATGCTCTGTCGCCAATCAGTGCTCAGGAGAATAAATCATGAAGTAAGTCATGCAAATGAAATTAATAAAAATGGAGCAATCTGTTGTAAAACCTGCACAAAATTAAATGATTATAAACCGAAACGGTCACTTTAACCTGCTAATACTGCAATAAAAGTGGCGATTATTATAATATCAATGTGATAATACATGAACTCATACATGATCTTTAAATAAACTGTTATCTCGGTTCACATTAAGATTAAGACGTTGTGCGTTACTCTCATTCCTCTAGCTTTTTTTTTTTTTTTTTTAATTAATGTGTGATGATTTTTAGATTCGCAGTTACAGCGATCAGACGGGAAACTGACGCTGAGTCTCCATAGTGTTTGCTGACCTGACTAAAACTCAGCTTATTCACTTATTCACATGTGCATGTGCTCCATCTGCGCTTCAGGGTGCGCTTAAATGTAAATCTCACCGCCTGTTGTTTCATGCGTGTAAAACTCCTCAGTTTCTGGCCTGTATTTGACTCTTGTGACTCACAGAAATAACAGAAAAATAAATTAGTTTGGATTGAAGTCATATAAAATTACATATATTATCTTCTTGCAAGTTTACACTGACTTTGTCCTGCAGTGTTGCCTCATAAATTGAACATAGACTATATGAACATGGTCAAATGGGCACTAAAATAAACAAGGCAACATGAGCATTGCAGCAGCAAATTGAAGTGAAAGGAAATATAATGTCAAGACAATGTTTTAAGCAGCTGTCTGGAGTGTTTATGTGATTGAGGCTGAATGTAGAGGTAGGAAGTTTAGTCTCCCCCTCACCCCAAACCACAAAAATGACAAAACAGACAAAACACAGGAACAATGAATATTAATCTAATGCAAATAACGGAATGCCATTGCCGTAAACTACATCGTCATCATTTAAGTTTCTTCAGCTTGTTGACGGGTCATTAAAAGGAGGGCTGTCAGATAAAAACAGCCCTGCATCCCAGAGGGACTAGAGTTACCTTCTCTCAGGCGTCTGTGACTGTGTGTGCAACCTTGAGAAATGATTTAATTTAGCCTGTTTAACATAAACCAACAAAACAGACTGCAGTGCAACTGTTTTGAATGTGTTTACAAGAATATTTTATATATAGCAGACTTGATTTAAGATGTGCTCTCTGACTAAATATCATTGCAATCATAGCTGCCTTCCTAACAGGATGCAGTCAGCTTACACATGCCCTCCAGATCAAGAGTTTTCTAAAACATGTTTTACTGTTTCCTTTCACTTTTTGTCATCAAACAGTGAGCTCTCCTATTTATAAAGGCAAGTTGTAAACCTTCAAAAGACTCATTATGAGAAAAGGGATTCTTGTTGTGTTGATGGGAAACCCACAGCCACCTTGACAGTTGTTACCACAACACCTTACCACACTAAAATAATTTGTTCAACACTTCGCAGGTGCTCAGAAATGTTGCTTTTTGCATGGCATTTTTTTCTATCATGAAAGAGTTTATAAAATTTGCAAAATGTAGATTTAAATGAATCATACACTGTAATAAAAAAAAAGGCTGTGTTTACAAATCAGGATATAAAGAAGGTTTAATTTTCCATCATGCTTCGTGATGCACTTGAACTGTGTCGTATAATACGCTGCTGTGGACCACATTCAGACAACACGTCACCATGCGTCGCACAGTAACCAGCAACGGTAACAGTAAGCTGAGCAACCCTTAATACAATGGAGACTCTGCAGAAGATCAGCAAGTTATGGAAATTGCTTGGCCTATTCCTCATATGACACTCATTTCTAAACATGTTTGATGTGACCGACGTTGAAATTTGTAGTAAAGTATGACCGTTGAATAATCAAAGCTAGACAGAAACCAGAAATGGAAACACTTTAGATGACAACTGGGGACATGATGGAGCGTAAATCCAGGGTAAACCTGCCATACCTGCTTTTTTATTCATAATCTTTCTTTTCCTTTTTTTTTTTTTAAAGATATTTATGACCAGATAATAACATAGGTCATGCATATAGATACGAGGACAGAACTTCTTAAAATAAAAATCAAAAACGAACCAAAAAATTATTACACTTAAGATTATTTTTCTTCCACATTGATGGCCGTTCACCATATGATCACCAGCTGGATGTCATACTTGCAGTAACTTTTCATTTTCCACTTCAGCAGTGATAATGATGCTGCCTCATGCTGAACATGCATCTACAAAAATACACAGCTAAAATTGTACCAGGGAGCGACCTTGACTTTTTGTAATACACAGTTTTAGCGGCAGTGCGTTGATAGACAAAAAGAGACATGATTTTTTTAGTTAAGGATTCTCCAGAATTCCTAATAAAACCACTTGTCAGGCTTTTCTGAAAATTCGTACTTCCTTATTCTTGTGCTGAGTGAGTACACTGAATGAAATAAACAAGAAGTGAATGAGCTGGTGTCAGGAAGACCGTGATCAGACAGATGACATGATATTTATTTAGTTGCTTGTTTCCCATCAGTGAGACTAAGCCCTTAGGGACAGTTTGAGACGGTTAATCTAAGTAAACTATCCTCAGATGCCACTGATTGAACAATACATGGTCTTTCATGCCTGCAGCTTATATAGTTTATTTTAAGCTTGATGGAACAATTAGTGTTGATATTTAAGTGTGTGTGAATGTGTGTGCATACGTGTGTGTATGTGTGTGCGTACGTGTGCGTATGTGTGTGTGCATTAGATTCCTGGAGCTCATCTCAACGTAAAGTTCTGAATCATCTAAGGCTGATTTACATCCTGCATGCTCAGTGTTCCTTATATGACTGGACAGACAGGGGAGCTGAAAGTCCTATCTTTTTTTGGATGTGTCCTTCCCCCCACAGGTTTATACCTGCTGTTCATCATAATTGTGAAACATTCATCTCTTGCTTTGTTTAAAACTCTGCACACCACTTCTGGAATACTTTATCAGGAAGCCAGCAGTTACAAAATATATATCTGCGGTTTTCTGACTTTACTTCTTTTTCTCGCTGCAGAGGAAGTGAATGCATAGACTTGAATTTCTGATGATGAGAAAACCATTGCAGCTGCTCACCTTTAGCAAAGGTTCGTTTTTACTGAGTGGCCTCTGTGTGCACTTTCTACACATACATTAGGCACTCTGCACACGTTCCATCGAGTGGAAACGATGAATTAAACATGATTATGTAAATATTTAATTGTAAATTAAATAGTAAACAAGATAACAATATTAAGTAATAAATCTAATTATGAATTTGCATAAAATGCAGATAAAGTAAGTGGTGTTATGTTTAAAAAGAAAAATTGTTATCAATGAATTAATTCTAATAAATGTATCCCCATGCAAAGGCCATTTTTTTCTCTGTATTACAACTGTACTACAGTTTTATGACTTTTTGTTTTTGTTGGCTATTTAATTTTTTGACACTTAAACCTCTCAAATATATTCTAATATAGTCTGATGTGTAAATCATAACTTTTCGTGGATTCCTTATAAATACATAAATAACAATAACTGTGGTGTGGAAAATTACACAGTGTTTTGTGTTTTTGTGGCTTGAAAGGCTGACTGCTGCATGACTTTTTACAGATATCTGTTGTTGCAGGTGGCGGACTGAAGACGATGCTGGATGCCATGGAAGTTCCAAGTCATGCTAGGGATCTCCTCCTGCAACTCAACAGCCAGCGCACCAAGGGCTTCCTGTGTGATGTTATCATTGTGGTGCAGAACGCCCTTTTCAGAGCTCACAAGAACATTCTGGCTGCCAGCAGCCTCTACTTGAAATCTCTGGTGGTCCATGACAATCTCATCAACCTCGACCACGAGATGGTGAGTCCAGGGGTCTTCAGGGTCATTCTGGACTACATCTACACGGGCCGCCTTACTGAGGGAGACCCCACTTCTCCCACTGAACCCAATCTAGGGGCTGTCTTGGCAGCAGCCAGCTACCTGCAGCTGCTTGATCTAGTGGCTTTGTGCAAAAAGAAGATGAAAAGACATGGCAAGTACCCTCCACGTCCAGGTCCTGCATTTCTGCCCTACCCAAAAATGGGACCCAATAATATGGGATTAGGGAGCGGTGGCAGGTATAGGGTTCCTACTCCTGTCATTCAGCCCTGCCCTCCAGGAGGAATTGCACCCCGGGCACCATCACTAGAGGAGCTAGTTCCACGTCAACTAGCCATCCATGCTGGGGAACTGTATGCCCCCACCTCCGCCCAGGGCACTCAGGTGTTCCCGCCCCTGCAATCAGTTCTGCCTGGCCGGCTTGGCCACTCAGCCCACCCTGAGAGGAACTGCTCCCCCAACTATGGCCTTGATCTCTCCAAGAAAAGCCCCAACTCCCAGTCTCAGCACACACCCTGCCAGTCCCATCTGGCAAACACTCACAATGATGAGGAGAGAGACGAGACTCTGAGCGGCCGCACTAGCCCCATGCAGGGGACGAATGGCAGGGCCTTCCCCTCTGAAAAAATGGAGTCAACCGACAAGACAGCCTCCCTCAGTCCTCCACCTTTCCCCCATCTCAACCAGCCTCTTGGTCCACACCCTCCACACCTGCGCTGCTCAGGCTCCCAGGGCACAGATCGCTACCCATGCCCCACCAGCCCTGACACCCCCACGGAAAGTGGAGAGGCAGGCAGGGAAATGGGCAACATCTACCGCTGGGTGAAACATGAGCCACTGTCCTATGCAGGTGAAGATGAAGATGAGGAAGAGGACGAGGATGAGGGGGGTGAAAATGGAGACCAGCATCATAACCACCACAAGGCTGGGGAGGAGAGTGAGGGAGCAGATGACAAGAGCGGGTCAGGCACAGAGGAGACAGGCAGCAGTGAAGGCCGTCCCTCCCCTCCCGGACCAATGGGGAGGTTCCACATGCGTTATGAGCCAGAGAGCTTCGGGGACAATCTGTATGTCTGCATTCCTTGTGACAAAGGCTTCCCAAGCTCAGAGCAGCTCAATGCACACGTGGAGACACACACAGAAGAGGAGCTGTACGGCAACTCTGGTGGGGAGATGGGAAACAGCAATAACAGCAGCACCAAAAACATGAGCAGTAATACAAATGGCTATGGGAGCCTGAACAGCAGCAACAGCTTGAACAGTCTGTCCCATCTGGAGACCAAATCGAGCCAGGGGCTGAATTCAGGTGGCATCGGGGAGATGATCCGACCCTACCGCTGTTCCACCTGCGAGAAGTCCTACAAAGATCCAGCCACTTTGAGACAGCATGAGAAGACCCACTGGCTGACACGGCCATACCCTTGCAGCATCTGTGGCAAGAAGTTCACGCAGCGTGGTACTATGACGCGCCACATGCGTAGCCACCTGGGCCTTAAACCTTTCGCCTGCGACTCCTGTGGCATGCGCTTCACCCGCCAGTATCGCCTCACTGAGCACATGCGCATCCACTCTGGGGAGAAGCCCTATGAATGTCAAGTGTGTGGGGGAAAGTTTGCCCAGCAGCGCAACCTCATTAGCCACATGAAGATGCACAGTAGTGGTGGGGCTGGAGGGGGCCTGACCACAGATGGGAAACTGAAGCTGGACTTTGCAGAGGGCATCTATCCCCTGAGTAAATACACAGCAGAGCACCTGGGGCTGAAGCAGGAGAAGGCCAGTGAACTTCTCATCCAAGCCCAGCAGCAACTGGTAGCTGATGCAAAGGTCATGGAGAGCCTCTACCCACTGTCCAAACTGGCTGCGGAGCACCTGGGCCTCTCCCACGACAAGATGGATGTCTTGGGCCAACCTCTGCCCCCTCCCCCACAGGCCCTGTCTGAAACCCGCACCATTGACCGCTACTCACCCAGCTAAGGCCCGTATAAATGTCAGTCACCAGTAGGTGTGTGTGCACACACAACTTGCAGTATTCTAAAGCCATTCACCTCAACTCAGTATCTCCTCTGCACCTCAGACTCAGGCCAAAAGGAATTGGTCTGCTAATGCACACCAAAATGTGTAGACTGTAAGTGCCTTTCTATGCATCTAATGTATCCTAAAGTGCTCCTTCATAAAGGAGGTCTGTGCTATTCCACGACCAAGGGACACTCACTCAAAGAAGTACAGTATTTATGTACAGTGTATGCAAACATTTTTTTAAATTTCAGCCATTGAGCCAAAGTGACAAATTGAAAGCCAAAATGAAATTGTTTTATTTATTTTTGTATCATGGTGAAATCCAAAGAGAAACTGTTGCAAGGAAATATTGCAATCAGACCCTAAACCTGTGTACTATTAAGTGTCATCTGTGTACAAGAAATGAAAAAGCACATAAGGACTAAGATTCAGGGTTTGTGTCCAGACCTGAGCGGAACTTTTATCAAATGAATAAGCCAACTCTTCTGGACTTTAAAGTAATGGGAGGATATATTTTTGCTTTTTTTTTTTTTTTTTCCTTTTCTGTTTTTGGGGTACTGGACAATTTATGTATCTCACCTTCCAGCTTCTTCCCCATCATGTCCCTGCTTCCCAAGTCGCAAGGAAACTGAACAATAAGAGCAGTGGCTTCAGCATTTCGGTAAAGTCTCCTCTGCTTACTTTTCTCCACATTTTTTTTAAGAGTAACCCACTCCTCTGCATATTTGTGCGGATAAAGGCTCATGCTATTTGAAGGTAATGGTAGCTTAATCAGCCTTACCCTCAGTGTGTAACCCTTCTTGAGCAAAGATTTACTTTGCATTTTGACTAACATCCCTCAGCCTTCAGTCGTTATTGAGATGCAGTAAGCACAGCCCTGTGATCTCATAACTGGGACATGATTGCACATACCCAACTGATGACACACTAATCCCTGTTCACGATGAGTGTAGCCTCATCTCATGGTGTAGACGAAGCATGGGTGTTGCCTCTGACATTGTGTAATATTTACAAATGCAGCCGAGGCAGGCAGCAGAGGCATGGACCAGGTCAGAATTAGCGACACAGAAATCTGTCATTTACTGTCAAGAGCAATTACTCCATTCACAGCAGCCTGATGATTAATTGTGGAGCGGCAGTAGTCAAATGCTGCATTGGACGCTGCTCTGCTCCACTGTCCGACCTCTCATTTGACCTCCCTCCCCTGTAGTCTGTTGTCTGGGAGCCCTGCTACTGTTGACAGGCCAAAGTGAGTTCCGCACTCAGCCCTTTGCCTTAAAAGTGCTCCACACACCACACGCATATACACTCCTCCTCCACACACACATAGCAAGCTGCTAATCTGTCAGTCATATGAACATAAGAAGGGGTTTGTGGGTCCTCCCTGGAAGCCAACGGCTGAACAGCACACCCCAGCTGCTGTGGCTCAGTAATCCCTGTGAAATCTCACTTTCTTCTGGACAATTCGCACTGCTTGCCGGCATGATGTCCCATTTCATGCCTGCCATCTTACCCCTCTGATCCACTTATTAACATCATATCCAAGCCTAGCAAATGTCTCCCGGCCTCTCCTCCTTTCCCCGCTGGTATCAAACGCGGAAACAAAGAATGACATATTTCTGTGTTGGCTGACCAGCAGTTCCTCCAGCTTGAAAACAAAAGAGCACTTAAAGGTTGCGGGTTGAAGGCACATTCTTGTCTTTGAATGTTTATTCCAAAGAACATGCTGCCCTTTTCTCATTTTTATTTTTCCACTTTTACTGGTCCTTGATTCAGATTAGAAATGTCTGACCACTATAGTGCCAATGCCAACCTCAGTGGGTGAATGTGAAGACTAAAGCCATAAATACACTGTGATAGACGTAGTGAATCTTAAAGGCTTAAAAAAAAACAAAACATAGACAATGTGCCTGACTTTTGGGATTGTTTTTTTTTTTTTTTTTTTTTTTAATGTAACAGTAATTTAAGGGCTTCTTTTCTGTAGCATATGATCATATCAAACATGTTGTTTCCTGTCACTTACTTTTCTTTACTTCATTTTGATTTGAACTGAACGCAGTGCACGTGAAAACTGGTGCTTACCTCAGGACTGAACCCAGCATGGGGATGCTAAGCTTTAGTAAACCTTCAAATAACAATGTCATCACACATACACAGACACACATGCACACATTCACACACACTTTTTTTTTTTTTTTTTAGTTTTCTTATTAACAGGGCCGTGGTCCTGTGTTAAACCTGTGGTTATTTCTGTGTTTATAAATTTCTTGTTACAGTTTTATGGTGGTGAGATAACATGTGATATTAACATTTCTGTTTTTATTTTTACTATGCGGTATACATTTTCTATTGTGTTGTCCTCAAAGAGGCTTGTGTCGGTCTGACCTGTTCCCCTGTTGTAACATAAGGCAAAGTTATTTTGGTAGTATCGTAACTGGCTGTGAATCTCTGAACCACACTTTAGTGAGCATGATGGCATTGGTCTTTGGTTTCGCCCACACAAACAGGAAAGACTAGGTGGTGAGTGTAGTGTTTTGCCTATGAGACATTATGTATTAACAGTAACTCTCTAAACAGACAAGCAGTGGCTTTTCTGGGCAAGTAGGAAAATTACCTCCATATTGGTAGATCCGTTTTCTCCAGAGGTTGGTGAACTTTCGACGAGAGTCGGAATGAGGCCGTGCATGCACACAAACACACAGGAAGCCTGCTTGTCTTCGTTGATGCTTCGAGTGTTGGGACTCTGTTGTTAAGATCTGTAACAAAAAACAAAAACAAAGAACAGTTTAAATTAAACATTATTAACAGAAGGAACTTGGTCCACGAACATGTGCATACGTGTTAAAAACATAGGAACATGCGGATGTCGGTCGTGGGAATTTCAGTCCCCTCACTCCCTCACATTCACTAGTTTAAATGAAAATCCGTCTCCTCTTTTCCCTGCTTTACGCCATTAAAACAACATTAATTGTTTCCACTGTCACTTCAAATCTGTGCAGGAGGGAAGAGCAAGATAATGCCTGAACATTTATGTAGGATGTGCACTGTTTGAAATTTGCCTCATTGCATTAATGTGTGTGACAGACAGAGGGGGAAGGCTGTGTATCTATAGAAAGGGGAAACATTTTCTTGTCTGTTTGTGTGTCACTATTCTATTTGAGCATATAAGGGGGCTGTTAATGCATGTCCTGGGAATAGGGCTGGTGTGAAGGAGAAGAGCTGAGGAGCAGGAAGTGAACTTTTGGCTGGCGTGTTGTGTTGAGCAGGATGTGCCCTGTGTTTCTGCTCAGAGGCAGATAGAGAGACGGAGAATAGGGAGGGAGAGGAGCAGGGAGAGCGCAGCAGGGTGGACACGAGCCATTGTCTCAGTATGAAAGCCTGTTCGTACTTCTAAAACTCTCCATTCAGAAAACAAGTAGACTGTATCTTCTCTTTTCCTTCCCCTTTTTGCTCTTTGGGAATAAACCTCTGCTCAGCATCACGATGATACGACATTGTGGCCTTTAAAGAGCTGCACAGTGAGGAAGCCATTCAGACATTTTGTTACAATTTGAGGATGTTGTGGATTAATTTTTTTGGCATCCTTTTGGTCACAGGAATTCATTACAGCATTTTCCCCACATTATGTCCACATTTTGAATGTTTTAAAAAAAATTGGGACAGGGCTGATCAATAGGAAGGGCATAGAAACTGCAGTGTAAATCATAATTAAAAAATTGGCAGTGTTTCTTTTGCTCTGTGGTTGATTCTGTTAGTAAAATTAGAAGAGTCTTGTTTCAATTTACTGGCGTAGCCACTCACCCCATGGGGTTTTATGCCATATGCCTTTGTTAATGTTATTTATACGACACGTCAACTCAGAAAACCTCTCATTGCCACCAGAGTGGTTTAGATGAAGATGTTTTGAAAGTAATAAAGCTAGACATTTAAAGCAATTAGTTACATTAATTAATATTATGAGAGTGAATGAATACAAGTATAACTGAGTGCAGTCAGACAAACCACTAACTATGAGATGTGGGTTGATCCTTTTATTTTATTTTATTTTTTAGGCCATTTCATTCCTTTTTAATGTAATGGCAACCATCCCAGGCCTGTAACTTTTCTAACACTAACAATGTAGAAGTAAAAACGGTCTGAATGAGTTCCAACAGCTCCGTGTAGACCAAAAAAGGGGTTTGGTTTAATGTAAAAAAATGCAAAGTATGTCTTTAAGCTTTCTACCAGCGGCAGCAGGCCGAGGTCACCTATGTGACTGACAAGCTGAATAGTCATGACCTGCAATCATGCCGCTGTTTGACATTTATTGTGTTTCACGCTGTGTGCCAAAAGGACTGAAGCACTTAGCAGACATCGCAAACAAAACTCAGCAACAGTCTTTGTAGTTTCCACGGGTTGCATTGTCAATCTGAGCCTCTGACCAACTTTGACTTTGCCTTGTTATGAAAGCCATAATCTGTGTGGCTAATCATGAGAGCAGAGCACAGACATGCCACTATTGTCCAGTGTACATATTTCTTTTTATGAGGACTCATGTTTAAATGTGAGCTACAGCCAAATATTATCAGTAGTCAAGCCTTATTTTGGCAATAAACTGATCCTTGAGTCAACCAATACAAATGTGCCTTCAGTAGAACAAGCATTTAGTGATTTTGCAATAATTTGTATGAGCGCATGTGTGTGTGTATGTGTTTAGGTTTTCTAACGTGTCCACATAGTGCACCTGTCCATCTACATGTCTGAACGCCTTTCCCACAGTGTAGCAGGGTGAAGTACAAGGGAGAGATCTGACACTTTCAAGGGTCTTTATTACAAGCAGCTGCTTTAGATTTATTTCCCCGAACTGCACTTTTCTGGAAAAATCATTGTATTGTGATTTTTTATTACTCTTATGATCCCCTAGAAGTCCCACAATTGCCTTTCCTCTGGCACTTTGCTTCCTTCGCTTTCCTCCTCTTCCTCCCTCCAGTGCAGAGCTTGGCCACACTTGTTCACCGCCCTTGTTACCTCAAAGCACAGCTTTCCTCCTCACCTCTCTGTCCCTTCTCTCTTCTTACACTCAACGCAAACCGCTGACCCACAGCGCCCGCTGCCTCCCCCCTCTCCCGTGATCCACTTACTTCCAGCTGTTTTTCATGCTGAAGAAGACAGTTGTCTAAATGTTTATGTGAAGAGCTACTTTCTTTTTCTTTAAGCCCTGATCAATTTCCAAAATGAACTTTGTGGCATGTGTTAAAATACAGCAGATGATGGGCCAAATAAAAAAAGTCTGACATCGTTATTGTATTCTGATCCCCAAGCCAAGAAACGGCTTACAAAGGGGAGATTAAAGACAGCATATCGTTGTAGAGGAAATGCAGAATAATGTGAGGGGAAATGTTCAGGGGAAAATATGCTCAGAAAGATGCCAGTAAAGTAAACATGTATGAAATTGCACAATTGAGCTGGGCCTCGGCTGCGCCAGCCAAGTCATGCGCTGAGATGGAGGGAACAAGTAAGGGAGAAGGGTTGAGAGGAAAAGAACCAGAAACAGAGAGAAAAATAGCTTGTGCTTGATAGTCCTAACCTTCAGTAAATAACAAAGGAAAACTGGTTGCCTTGTGTGTTCTGTCAGCTCACTCTATTTCATTTTCCTCTGCAAGGAAATTATCTTGTGAGGAAATTAAGGTTTTTTTTTCCCCTTTCATTGTTAATTTCTGCAGGTCATTGCCAATTTTTTTTTAATGTTCATGTCAGCATGCCCTCTGAGATGTCATCCTCTTTCCAGACCTTACAATTATCACCCAATCAGCACATGACCCACAGTAGGCTCTTTGTAGTTGAATAGGGAAGGGGGTTCTGGCTGCCCATGTCCTCCTCCTGCATCTGTTTAGCTTGGATCGCTGTTTCTTTCTCTACCTTGGACAAGACAAGACAGACTAAGTGGACTTTGGCTTGAATCTTTGTGTTTACAGTGTACAACCTCTGCTCCAGAAGTTTAAATTCAAAGGCAAACAAAGAGCAAGGACAAAACAAGCGGGAATTTGGAAGAGTGAAAGTTGGTCAGGGAGAAGATTTGATTGTATATCTGTATATCACACGCACTCACTCCCACACACACACACACACACACACACACACACACACACACACACACACACACACACACACACACACACACACACACACACACACACACACACACACACACACAGCTGGATGGCAGACTGCTGCTTCAGATTAGGTCAGATTTAATTAGGTTGCCCTGCTCCGTTTGGAGTGTCGCTTCTTGTAGAAAAACCCATTATTAAAGAAAAGGCGATTCCACTGACGCCTTCCACCCAACACACACTGAAACCTGTGCCAAAATGTTACAGAGCCTCAGGGTCCTCACACGCACATGCACACCAAGACACACACACACACACAAAAGCATCTACTCTGGTTTTGGAAAAAGGTTTTGTGTAGAAATGATGGATTATGATCTAATGAAGATCACAGTGACGTTTTTAGGTGGTTGTACTCGACTGGTTGTGGTTCAGGGATAAGGAAGTTCAACAGTAACACAAACTGCCACGCAGACAGTAGTAGCTACAGATAGTAGGGAAAAAAAATACATACATCACAAATTTACAATGGAGATTAGATTTTTTCAGAGGAAGACAGAGTCTTATTTCAGCAGGCATGAAGCAGATGTTCGTGAAACATCAAAAATGTCCAGTGTTTCATTTTGTGGTTTTACAACAGTTTATACCATTAAAACAATTAAAAGCAATACATTAAACCAAACAGTATTTTTGCATTTTCTGCATTTCATGTCAATATTGATCTTACTTTGCTTTAGTGAAATGAATGTATTTATTGCATGTCAAAATGTTTTATAGTTAATTTTTTTTTTTTGTAAATTTCAATTGTGGGTTTTTATGATAATTTCATTTAATTATGGTGTCTTGATTAAATCATGTTGATAAGGCTTTTATTTTTTTTAAAAGCCAATGTGAAAAATGTCATGTTTCTTTGTTTGTTACTATACTCAAAATCAACTTGGCAATAAAATGAATTGCATAATGGATTCATGATGACATGTGTCAAATTATTTAATTATTAATTATTATTATTATTTTGCACATTCAAGTCATATACATATATGACAAATAAATATACATAATAATAATACACAAATTAAATTTTATGATATAGAAACATCCTTCAAATATATATTTTTAGATATGATTGATCAATATTAATATGAATCTATATTTTCTTGAATTTAATTACAATAGATTCACCCCATCTCAGACGCTTCCATACCAGAACTTAAGGTATGCGACCAGCGCAGCAACCATTTGAGTTTTTGACACATTTATTGTGCGTGATATGGGTTTCAGGTTAAAAGAAAAATACTAGACAAAAGACCACGACCAAGACCATTTCACAGCACCGATGACCACAAAACTTCTGTTCATTTTCCTATAATACATTCGCCTTCAAGTCTATATTCTCCCATATGGAGACATGTGAGTGCCTCATTTAAGACAGAGAATTTCAAATGAATCTCATACATCACACACAGTCCACATGCAACAATGAACAGATCCATTACTCTGTCAGCAGGAGCAAAACCAGCCAGGCAGGCACACACACTCACATCCTTTTCCACTGTGTGAAAATCACCTTATTATCACCAGCACGTAAGAAATCACAGTGCCTTCCAGACGTTTGATATGAATCAAGGAACTTCCCACAAATTACGTCCTGACATTACACAAATTAGCATTTCTCCTCTCAGGTGCTGTAAATCATCAACATTCATGAAGCGAAGGTGCTTCCTGCGAGATCATATTCACCAGGTGTGATGAAAGGCATCGTCCACCCGGTGCTGTTTGAACGGTAGGTGAAAACAAAAGGAACAGCATGACATTCATCACATCTCAGTTCGTTCTGTTCCTGAAGCTGGAACACAGGCACAGTTTTGTCTGAGTTAAAGGAAAATTTCAGTTTATTACAATATGGGTATTATTTTCATAGTTGTGGCCATCATATCGAAGTTTGACAAAAAATATATTAACTCAAAGTCCACTTACTAGCTTTTTCCAGGACTTTCAAGCCAGTAAGCATTTCCAAGGCCAGGAATTAACTTGCCATGATCCTTTCTATTGGTTATGAGAACACTGCACACACTAAATTTATATCCTGAGATGTCGGAACATGCTGCATCGCTACAACGAAGTCTTACTGGGCCCAAGCATCCAGATAATCAGACAGATTATAAACAAGCCAAAAGTTTAGCCGGATAATCTAAACCACTGTATTTGGGGGTAAGTGGGCATTCAGACCAAAAGCAGCTCTGTGTAAAAAATTGCAAGGGGCTTCATTGGTTGAGGTTCTTCAGGTACTGGCGTGACATAAAATATAAACCGGGAAGTTCAGTTTGAGAAACAGATCTATGCGTTGCCAAAGATGCCAAAGTGCTCCAAAGCTCTTTATAATGCTGAAGACAAGATTATTATAAAGACTTTTCGCCCTTGGAAAGTTATCATACCAACAATTATTTAATTTTTTGTTGCAACATTTGCAAGACAAACATTATGCATGTATTTGATTGGCTAATGCCGTGGATGATGTCTCGTTGCAGTGCGTTGCAAGATGAGCCAGGATCAATCTTTTTGTCATCCCAGTTGTTTTTCCATGCTGAGCTGAAGTCAGTCTAAATGCGGCCTAAAGCGGAAAACTCCGTAATAATCCCTACAGGAAAAAACCTCATGTGTGCACTAGTAAGAAAGTAAATACATCAGGTTAAAGTTGAACCAGATTATCAATCTTTAAACTGCGATGGATATTTACTGCAATAAATTTACCAATTCTTTCATGTTCTCTCTTCCCATGATGTACAAAAGGGTCATTTTCCTTAATGTCCTAAAATCAGGGGCAGTTGTCAGAAACCTTAGTGCCCACTGTGAACACTGAGAAGCCAGAACACCTGGCAACACGCCATCGTCCACCCTGCCCCTTTGCCTCTCTGCCACTTGGAAGCATCAAATATTAAATGGCAAAGGTCTGAGGTGTCTGGTGTCGGGCAGTGGGTGCCCTGATTCAGCCTGGTAATGTCAAGGGGGGACACGGGCTGATGCCAGGTCTTAGTGACCCCACCATTCCCCAGAGCCTCCACTTCCCTCTCCCCTAGAAAAAAAAATTGTGTAAGTAAGACATGCAAGTCACATTAAAATGTTCACAAGTGTGAATGTGAGTATGAGTGATTCCCTGCCTGTGTGTGTGTGTGTTAGCTCAGTGATGGAACAGTTTAGGATGTTAACGGTCTGTGTGAGCAACATATGTTGGAGGAGGCTCCAGACCTTTTTCACCTTGAAAAGGAATAATCGGATAAAACATGAACAGATAGAGTAGATAAACAGTGGGTTTCCAGCGGAGTGGATGTTTGTGTAACCTAATGCTTCAGATGTACAGTAGATGGGATGTGAGAAGGGCAAAGGTTTTGACTGCAGAGTCATTTAAACTGTGAGGGACTCTGACGTCTGCAGCAAGTCTAGACATAAGGAGGAGTGTGTTCATTTGGGTTTGAGCGTATATATATTGAGTGTATCAATGTCATTAAAGAGCAGTTCCAGCATAATTCAGGTCTGTGCACATGCTTGGACTTCTGGGACTTCTCTTGAATTCCAGGAATACTAGAAATGATCTCTGGACCTTCCTGCAGCATTTTTCAATTTTATGACATCAATGTAAAATTGTTTGCTAAGTTGCTTAATAGTTGTAAAAAAGTCAAAAACTTTAGCATCTGAGAACAAGTTCTAGTCACTGTTTCGTATCAGTGTAGTTGGGCTCATTCAACGACCACAGAACTGAGATGAGATAAGATGAGGCGTCTTAATTTCCTGCATATCTGACATGTGTTTCTCCTCTCAAGTTGAATTTTTAACCCACAGCTCATGCTCTCTGAGCTCACATTTAGACACTTCCTCTGTCAGTCACACCTCAGTCAAGTCAGAAAAACAAAGAAAAATTGTTCAGCTGATTGTGCATGCAATAAGGTATGTAAATCCAACTGGATTTTACACCATCATGCTTTAAAACTGAATTTTTAATTTGACTTCACTGCTACAGAAACAGATCCAACCTTTGAACAAGAAAAAAAAAATCTTAAAAGAAAATTAGGAAAATCTAATTTAAGTAGGAAAATCTGATGGCAAAGTAACAGTCTCACTGTTTGATTTTTATCCATGATTTGTACACAGCAGACATTATGTGCTAAATGTATTTGAATATTTACAATAGATATCAATGATCTGTGTTTTCTGTAACTGTAGCACAAATTGTACAAAGCTGGCATATTTCTGACTCATAACGTGACAGGTACAGGTTTTGTCAGTGACCTTCAGTAACCTCTGCATGTACAGGATAGCTGCACATTAATATATGTAGAATGACAACTTCTACCATGTGTTGCTTGGTGGAAACTGCAGTCTGCTTAATGTTTTCAAGAGCACAACTCAAGCTGCTGCTGGTCAGCTTGTCATGTTCTTTAAAGGTTTTCAGTGTTTATTATGATCAGCAGAATAGTTACTATTTACCATTACTTGACAGATTGAATGTGTCTAGAGTATTTAGTTTGAGTCTTGGATGAATGTGGCCATGTAGCTACTACAAACGACTGTATGCTTTTCATACAATTTTATCCAGGTTGGGATGAGAGTGTGCCTCTGGATCTGAAGAAACCACATACTGAGCCTCAGAGAGGAAGTGGTGTGTATCCTGCACACTGTGAACTGCTTAATGGGTGTAAAATGATGTAGGTTATCAGTAGAAGAATAAACTACATGCATATAAAAACAGCTCTCAACTCTCTCAGAGTAAGAGTCCATAGTTCAGTTTAGTTTGTGAGAGAAAGAGGAAAACATGGAGAGAAAGAAAAGGGACACAGACTCATCCCTCCACTTAAATGGCCATCATCATGACCTTTACATGTTGTGTCTCACGCCATGTTTTACTGTCTCCCTCCTCCTCCTCCTCCTCTCCACTTCTCTCTCTGCTTGTCTATCCCACCCCTGCTACATTTCACTGCTTGGACTCCCGCTGAATGGAAAACAGCTGGGTCGGGGACTGCCCAGAGCACATTATGCCCAATTCTTCAATGAATTCCCATCCACCTCTCCCCTCTCCTCCTCTGTCCAGTGTGCTCCCCTGCTCCCCGTCCTCATTTAAGGTGGGGCTGTGCAGCTGAAACAAAAGAAAAACAGCCTGTATGAGAACATGTTTCTCACCCACATATGGTACTCTCTCCCTCTCCTCCTTTCTGTGAATTTGTTTCCCAACCCTACTCCCTGGTGATTCTCTGGTGTTATGGCTGGTTCTGCTTTTGACAAGTTGAAAAACGCTGAGATATAATGCAGCTGAGCTGTACGGCCAAGTATGCATATACTTAAGTTACGTGTCAGTTATTACTTTGTCCTGATACCCAACCTATTTCACCTGCTGTGGTAGACAGGGGGCCAGTGTGAAGACAAAAACAGCCATAAAAGTTGTGCTTAAACAACACTGTAGTATAATGTAATGTTAGGATACACTGCATGTTGGAGTATGTTGCTCCAAAGTATCATAGTATAAAAATATTAATGCTGCTGTGGAAAAATGTAAGTGGACCTTAAGTCCAAGGTCATGAATGAACCATGATGTTCGAATACAACTTTAGCATGGTTCCAGACCTCTTGAATCGCTGCCAGTATCTTTGATTTTTATCAGTAATTCAAATAGTTCTGGTGTTAAGAATGAGAAAGCCATTTTCTAGAAAGATGATGACAGAAAAGTTTCCATGAAAAAAGCCCATAAGCATGACTTACCAACTAAATTGGCGTATCTCTTTGACCGAAAATGACGTTGGCAGGAGAGAACTTTTTCAGTTTTGTGCCCACGTAGCAAACAATTTTCCCTCTGGGATAAGTTTATCAATCAATACACCACATGCTATTGATTATTTAGAGCAAAATAACAACCCTCCCCAAAAACAGCAGATTAGTATGATATGAGGCTTATACAAATTCTTTCTATTGTGCATGTGGAAAATGAGAATAAATTCCAGATCCTTGTTGAAAAAAACACATCTTAAAGTGAGACTATATAGCTAATAGTTACAGGCTGGAACTGATTATCTGTGGGTTCATCACTTTGAGCGACCCCTGGTCATTTAGTCCACTGACAATATATAAAAATATTAATTATAGCTTTTTTTGTTGCATCTACAGTGTATTTAATTTAGTCAGTGAGTTTTGCTGCTACAGCCTTAATTGGGCTGTTAGCATTTTACGGTGGCTAACATTCTAATGTTCGCTAACAATAGCAAAATTTTCAAAAATGCTGCTGCTGCTTAACTGATGTTACTGAGTCAGTCTGCTGACTTCATGACCTCTCTCTACTTGTTAATGTAACACTAGTTTTAACCGCAAACAATGATGTCTTTCTTTAAAGCAACTGACTCAAGAGAGTCAGTTGGGAAATGATGGGAAACCGGTGTGTCATCATCCGGTCATTGCCACTGGTGGCAACAAGGGCCACTGTTCAATACTTACACGGTTTCACTTCAAGGTGAAATGAGGTTAGAAACTTAAACTCTAGCACTTCTGATGAAAGAGTAAAGGTCACATGAAGGTAATATGTGACGGCTTCAGACAAGAGGGCGTGTGTCCTTTGCTGGCAGCCAAAACTTCAGAAGAATAGTTAAAACACATGTTATTAGCTTGTATAATTTTTAATTTGATAATAAACAGCTAAGCTGAAGTGGAGTCAACTGCAAAGCTTAAACATGGTGACTTAATGTGTTGTGAGTGATGAGGAGGATTATTGCAGTGGTGGATGGTTTGGTTGTGTGACTAAGATGAAAGTGTATTTGAAGAGAACTGAAGACAGTGTTAGAGGCAGAGCAGGGTCAAGGGAAGTACGAGGAGGAAGTATTGCTTCAGATGCTGAGGGGGCCTGGGTGACAAATTGGGTGTATATTGTGGGCAATGTATGTGTTTGTGTATCTATGCCAGTGCAATTTCCTGCCTGCAGATTAACTAACATGTGGGCACCTGCCCTGACAAATCCACCCATCCTGTTTCTCTTCAGCTCACACAATACATTTGCTATTTCTGGTGCTGCACACACTTTGCAAAAACATGCAAATATAAGATTGAAGAAACACATATAAAAGTGTAAAAATAGTCACCTTTTGTGCATCAGAACCCCGTAGCACCTATAACCTGACACTGAATATGAGCTAAACTTTCCTGAAAGTTGCATTTCATACCAGCGCACATGGTGATAGTAGAAAGTGGTATAAGAAGTTCATGAATTAGTCATTCACAGATGCTGGAAGAAACAGAGAGAAGCATACACGTAAACGAAACTGGGACTTCACATCGTAAATTTTGCACATCCAGCACAGAGGAGTGCAGCGGCCAGACAAGCCTGGACAAAGTTGCCTGGCCTTAGGGGAAAGGGGCAGAAGGCCAGCCTGGCTGGGTGACACACACATACACACAGATATATAAATACAGGCAGCCCAAACATTAGAGTTAATAGTGAGATCTTTATCTATTAGGGGAAAGGTAGAGAGAGAGCCTTTATTCTGCAGACCTGGAGGCAAAAAAAGTTTAACGAACTAATGAGATGGCATGCAAACAATTGAGTTCAGAAGGTTTTCAAATAAGTGTGTGTATTGCTGTAAGAGACACATATAGGGTGTGTGTGTTAGGCCTATTGAAGTTGTGTGACCTTTAGTTTAATGACTGGCCTCATGTGAACGTGTTGGCAGTGTGATGTGTTCTGTGTATGACACAAAGTGTGAAGGTGAGACTTGCTGGAACTTTGATGCTGTTTTGTTAGGTGACGTGCTCTCGGGCAAAGACTGAGCCTGGGCACACATACCGCCTGTGTGTATGTGTGTGTGCATATGTGTGTATTTTCTTGTGTCACAGAACAGAAAATCACTGAGCTGTTAAGAACAGGGTGTCCATTACCTTCTCAGCGTGGAGTTACACACTTAAAAGCAGTCCATTAGTATTCTGTTCAGTTTGACAAGGGTAATAAATTACCAAGTGCTTCATCACTTTCACTTTGTGTGCATGTGTGTGCATGCGTGCGTGCGTGTCTGTGTGCACAGTGGGTGTAACTCAAAAGGTGAGAGGAAAGCCAGTGTTTTTGTATATTTGTGCATCTATCTGCTTCTCTGTTCACGAGTGTTTGCCTTTGTGTGTCTGTTCATTTATGTCTAAAGATGAAATCTTTCAAATGTCTCTTTAGAAGAAGAGGGAAGTTGTAGTAATTGTCAAGTTGTTGGTTTAATCCGTGGCTCACCCTGTCCACATGTTGGTAATATCCTCGAGCAACACACTGAACCCCAAATTGCTTCCCATGTGGGTGATAAAAGTGAGTTGTTTTGGAAAGAAAGCGTATGCCAGATGAATGTAATGTAAATAATATAAGAAATACCAGAAAAAGATGTTTTTTCAGTGCACTTACACTGCTCACATACAGTAAAATGTATAAAAGGTACGTCATTGGAAGAGTGAGAGCATGCTGTAAATGCACATGTGGCACAGAGAGGTTACTTCTGTGTCTGTGTGAGAAGCTCAGAAGACGACATGTGTGTGTCATCCAGCTGTAGATTAGAACCCCATTAGCCTCAGTGGCTGGTCTGCTGTTTAGACTGAGTGTAAACACAGAGAGAGGGATGGTCCGAACGTCTTCTGTCTCCATCTTAAACCTCCTGATAACATTTTGCAAAAACACACACACATATGCACACATACAAATTCAAACACACAGCAACATGTCTGGACAACTGTGCTTCACTGTGCCACGTGTGAGTGTGGAATGAGTTCTGGTGTCTCCTGTTAGAACACTCTGTTGATTGCTCTCATGCCCTCCACTGGCATCATCCTTACTTCCTGTACCAGCTGCAGCTTGTCTCCCCCTCCTCCTTCCTTCTTTCTGCTGCTCTCTTCAGGCAAATTGGGCTCCTCTCTCTTTCCCACGATTGTGTTAAAAAAGTGTTTCTCAGCTGAGACAGGAGCTCAAAGCCCTTGTCAGCTATAAATACTATCAGTGGTATTAAGTGGAAGAAAAAAAACCCCAGTTGGATAATTTCTAAGACACAGTGGGTAAATTTATATTAAATTAAGATGAAAGCATGTTGTTGTCCAGTGAAACTTGTTGGAATCATGGCAACAAGAAAGAGAATTTAAATCATAGTTCTGAACGTATGGAAGCATCTGCATTCTTATTTTTTTTTAGAGTTAGGTGAGAAGATCAGTGCCACTCTCACATCTGTGTGGTACCTGTGAAATAAACAGCTGATTAGCATAGCTTAGCATATAGACTGGAAAAAGGGGAGACAGCTACCATGGCTATATTCAATGGTGAAAAAAAAAAACATTGTCCTGCACCTATAGAACTCACAAATTAACGTCACATCTATTTTTGTTTAATCTGTACAAAAATGCAAGTGTAAAAAGACCAATTTGTGGTTTTATGTGGGGCTGAGCGCTGGACTATTTCATGGCCGGGTGCAGTGACTTACTGAAGGGGGTCTATGCACAAATGCTATTTTTATGCTTCGGCTAAACAAACGATAGATAACATGTCAATTAGTGAGCTTTAAAGGTCCTGGTAAATGCCTTTTGTTATCTTTGGACAGAGCCAGGAAAGCTGTTTCCTCTGTTTCAACTCTTTATGCTAAGCTAAAGTAACCACATAGCTGTAATTTTAATAGACATTTATGAGTGGTGAGGATCTTTTCTTCTAACTTTTGGGAAGAAATCAAATGATCATATTTCCCACGTGTCTGAGTTTAATTTGCTTTAAGACAGCAACAGACATCAGTCTACAGCCACAACTCTGTGTGTCGAGGTGTCCGCTTGTCTACAATATGTCACAGTCAGACTTGTACATGGACATCACTGTGAGCGAGTGTGCATCTTCAGCCAGTTCTGCCCCAGTTTACTGGCAGCGGCCCCACTGTCTGTGCTAAAAGTCACGTCGCGAGGAGAGAGAGAAGCCCGGAGACGCGGGGTAGGAAGGAGGAGGGGGTGTAAGGGGCACAAGGAGCAGGACACAGGAAGTGGAGAAAGATGAAGAGCTGGGAGACAATGTGATGCACAGGGGTGCTGAAACGGGGGGGTGGGAGGGTGGGGAAAAGCAAGCAGAGGAGAGAGAGGAGGCAGAGGAGGAATGTTGGAAGAGGAGGAGGAGAGAGCAACAGAGGGAGAGCACAGGGTGTGTGCATCTGGCACGAGGAGGCAGGGAAAGATAGCGTGGGCCAGGCTGGCCGGACGTGTGTGTTTGTGTTTGATTGAAGAGGGATGTGAGACACAGACCCCTCACTGGCTCAGTTTTACTGGAATGCTGCCATGGAGAGATGGACACTGACACACATGCTTCAGACACACATGCACACGTTTGTACTGTGAGTGCAGAACACGGAGACAGAGGAAGTGGCTGGAGAGTATAAGATGAGAGCAAATTAGAGATGGAAGAGCAGCATGGATGGTTACAGAGGAGGGCATCTTTCTTAAAAACACTTAACAAGCAGTAGCTTGGTGTGAGGGCCGTCATTACTAAAACATGCTGTGCAAATACACAGAACTTTCCCAGTGATACCAAATATATCATGTGGAACAATCCAAAATAAGCAGAGTAGAACAGGAGGGCTTTAACAACCTTAAAGCAATAGTTTGTTTTAAGGTTGCTTATTCGTACGCTTATTCGTTTTCTTGCTGAGAGTTAGATGAGAAGATTGATTCCACTCTCATGTCCGTACATTAAAATATGAGGCTGGAACCAGCAGCTTGTTAGCTTAGCTTAGCATAAAGCCTGGAAACAGGGGGAAACAGCTACTGTGGCTCTGTCCAAAGGCAACAAAATCTATCTACCAACAGCCGTAAAGCTCGCTTGTTAACATATTATATCTGGTTTGTTTGATGCATACAAACACCAAAATGTAAAAACAATGCAATTTGTTAGTTATGTTGAGATATTTCTTGGCAAGGAGCAGTTGCTCGGCAATCTTCAGAAAGTTACTGGTCACAACCAAAAGACAGCTCGACACATAACGTTCTGTAAACTGGCAAATTGTTTACATATTCAACAAACACGATATACTGTGCTAATTGGTGAGCAGGAAAGTAAGAAGTAATATTTCTCAAAATGTCATACTATAAGCTTTAAGGAGATTGCTGTATTTTAATTGCTATTCATATGTTAAGACTTTAGCTGAGAGGAGAAGAGAGCAGATAAGGAAGGAGAGGATGAACTAATGAGCTGCCAGCGAGGCTTCCTCACAAAAGGCAGATGATAACGACCGTCTGTTTTTAACGTGACACTCCAGGAAAATGACATGTTTCAAGGTTGCAGTCGCACACCAAAACAGGATGAACCTGAGATCACCCCATCAACTCCTGTGTGTGTGCTACTGTAGACAACCATGCCCTTACTGTGTGGCAGCAGAATAAAGACACACAGATAGGCGCACGAAGCTGACACCCGGTGCCTTTGAGCATTCACAGCTCTGCTTACATAACCTGATGAGTTAATAGGTCAATCGGAGTTGGACAAGACTGATGTAAACGTGTCTGCTGACAGGCAGCAATATCCTGTCCAAAAATGTTGTATGCTTGCTTCTTATGGCATATTTTTGCCCCATAACGTCAGTCAGGGCCCGCCGTCTGAGAATTCCTTTGCCCCTGAGAGTCACTTCCTGTCCACAGAGGCAGTGTCCCTATCGCCACGGAAACAACATTGAGAAGCGAGTACAGGAGCCACTAAACATTCTGCTCTTCCTTATGGGACTCCAGAGGCCAGATGGACTCCAAGTGTACACACATACACACACCTAAACAGGGAGAGGCAGAACATCCAATAATGGCACAAGGGGTATGTGTGTGTGTGTTGGGTGGGGGAGGATGGGGGAGGGACACAGGGGGGCCATTGTTTCAGACTGGAAGGCAGAAGTGTTGGGAGGGGGTGAGGGAAAGTCAAGGAAAGCTAAATTTAGAGCACCTCCGCTCAAGTATTCCAAATATTCTTACGTGTATTTGGATGCTCACGTATACAGTTTGTTACTTCATCCATTTCCAAGAGTTACGTCATTATGCAGCCAGATAGTCATCAGTGATTTAAAAAATGTCCTCGTGACAAATTTACACTTTACCTGCAGACCGACACACCCACTGTCCTTCTCACATCCTTAATATAAAATAAAGATAGCTTATTGCTTACTTCGGATAATTTTAAATATACAAACAGACTACTAACTGCTTACTTTCTACTCAAATTGAAATCTCTGATGAAAATGGTGATAGTTATCATCTCAGATGTGAAGATGGCACGGTACTCATGGGGTTAAATCTTCATGCACATGTTTTGGGTCATTTCCTGCTGGCTGTACAGCCCTGACCTGCTGGCGTGGACCTGGCCACACAGACAGACAGACATGCACATACACACACGTCCAGCGCTGACCTACACTTCCTGTCAGACAGCGACACCCCCTTGGAGAGAAATCGTGATCTGTCTCCACTACGTCCCCTGCAGACTCTTCTCATCCCTTTCTGTCCACCTCATTGTTCTTTTCACACTTGAATGTGATCACGAGGGACCATGGCTGAAATGACGGTAGACCCCTGAACAGGTGCTTTGTGATATAAAAAACACACATTGTCATAGTAACATTAACAGACCTGGCTGTTCTTGCATTAGTGCAGGATTTACTGACAGACGCCCCGAGGCTGAAATGTATCGGCACTGAAAACTATTAAAACTGTTGAAAATACCAAGAAATCTTTAATTATTCCATATCACCTTAAATTATTATTATTATTAAAAAGAGATTATTTTCCTGTGTTCACGTTATTTGATAATTTTTTAAATCAAATTTTGTCCTCCCTCTTCTTACTCCATGTTCAGCAGGCCTGTAGCTGTAATATATTATCTTTATTGTATGTGTATAATGTGTGTCTGGTATGTATAGGCGTGTTTGTCTATCTGTGCATCTGGTTTACCCATCAGAGCTCCAGCGTCATGTCCCTGATGATGTGAAGGGCACAGCGCGGTGAAGCTACGTGTGTAACGTGTTTCCGCCCATTGCTGGGGTCTGATGTCACCTGGGGTGAGGCGTTGGGGTTGGAGTGAAGATTGGAGGAGTCTGAGGGGTGGTTGGGGGTGGGGTGGGCGGTGGGGGTTATCTGAGACACTGGCAGTGAGGTGAGAGCCCCTGAGGGGGAGACATCACAGCCTGAGTCAGGACTGGACGCATCCACAGGCCATCCTGGAGGGAGGCAGTGTATGCACAAGGGTAGGGGTGCTTGGTGGACAGACTTTTAACAAGGATTTAATGACGTGCTGCAAATGGCCCATGATCCGGAATACAACAGACACCCTGGTGGATTGCAAATACCCTGCCCGGGTTGTCATATATTGGTCAGCTGTTAAACTCAGAATTTTGTGTTATAAATTAGCCTTGCACTCCTCAGGCACTCTCCTTTCTACCTCAAACACATGCATCTCCTCATCTCATTGCAGTCAAAGGGACCACATGCTGCGGTCTGTGATTACAGCCGAGTGTTTACAGTCCTCTCATATTAACACTTGTGTTAAACAGCATGAGGTACTACATTCTGTATCAGGTTTTTCTGAAAATGCACAACATTGGGCTGACACCCCTGACTTGATGGCAATTCCCAAACTACCTGCCCATCTGAGGCAGAGCATGCAGCAAATAAATGAACTTTTATTTTTCACAAGGAGACTGACTATTTCAGCCAGCAATATTTTATTGGACAGAACACGGTGCTGTGAAGACAAAAGGAGATGGAGAAAAGAGTGACAAGTTCAAAGTGGATTTGAAGAAGGAAGAGAACACGTTTATGCTTTCATATCAGGAATCTTGTCAAATATTGCTTGAGAAGTATATTGATTTCTTTCTTAAGAGAATTGCTGTATTTTTTGTCTCTCCACTTCTATATTTTACTGTTGCTCAAATTATCCATTACCACAACCCAATGCCAGTGCCCTGTTTCACAATACACAGGTAAATTAGGAATGGCACTCCATGTTTGAGATTGCACAAGTCTGCATCTGCATGTTTGTGAGCGTGTGCTCATGTGTGAGCGTGCATGTGTGTGTGTTCTGGATGTGCATGTACATGTGTGTAATGAGAACCAAATGGCGGTGTGTGTGAGTGCATGGTTTCTCTCCCCCATCTCTAATCAGACAGCCCCCAGGAGTACGGTGTGAGCGTGGACTCAGGGCTTAGAGCTCTGAGCTGCTACATAAATCAGCTCTGCCCATGGAGAAGCCTGGATACATGTGGACTCCACTAACCTGCCTGATGGAGCTATGAAATGCCGTAGGCTGTGGTGTTGTGGTTGCTTTTTGAAGAGGTTCGTTCTTGTTTTGATCTTCAGTGATGACTGAAAGTGTGAAAAGTGGTGTTGAAGCTGCAGAAATAATGAATTTGGCAGTATCTGTCAACTGACTACACTGAGACCTAGTGTGTTCTGAGTAGGTGGTCTCTAATGACAAGGCCAGGTACTGTCTAAAGAGGAATAATTTATGCTATATGTTTGTTCTTTCACATTAAATTCACAGCTATGGTACTGCATCTTTTCCATTGTGTATATCTCCAATCTTCTCTCTGCAAATTTCCCTCTCCCCCTCTTTTCTCCATCTCTCTCTGTTTCAATCCTCATTCCCCGCAGGAGGTGGCCTCTCCCTGTCCTCCATCTCTCCTTCTCCTCCTTTTCTTTCTCTTTCACATCTGGTCAGGCAGCTGTGGCTGGCCAGGGTTCAGTGGGGTGGGAAGGTGTGGAGGAAAGGGGAGGAGGAGGGGGGTAATGGTTGAGTTTTGAGTAGGCTATCAATTGCAAAGCCCAGGGCACAGTAAAAAAAAAAAAAAAAAAAAAAAAAGATTTTACACAAAATGTGCACTGTGAAAAAAAAACTTTAAACCAAATCTATTCAGTTTCTCTCAGTCTATCTATCACACTGTCTCCCTGTGCACTATTAAACTCTATTAAAGAGAGCAGAAGTGCAGGGAGGAGGGGTGTAAGGGAGGTCGGGGGTTTAGGGAAAAGCAGGGGAAGAAGGGGGAGGATGGTGAGGGCAAAGATTTCAATATCTGATTTCCACATCTTAAATACATTAATTTATCTTACCCTGGGGCTCTTTTAAAGTTGGGAGAAAGGAGAGGAAGAGATGGGAGGAGGGAGAGGAAAAGGGGCGAGGGTACTTATGACATTTTCATTGTGGAATCTTGTTTCTATTGTTTCTGTGGTCAACATATTGCCCAAAGATTCCACATGCCATCATGGCCACACAGGCTCTGAGCTGCTAAACGGTCACAGATGGTATTACACACTTTGTGCGCATGCAGATGACTTGATTCTTGTCAGACTTTTTTTCTGCAATATGCCAATGTCAGCAAGTGATTTACCGCTCACTAGTGCGTCATTGTGTTCAACATTCCAGGATGTCATCTGCACTACCTTTATGCCAACTAGGCTGTCTTTGTTGATCTCCACCCTGAGTGCCAGTTCCTCTGCACTCCAGCTGAAGTTCACGACCTCTCAGAGTTCACGTTGGGACGAGAGCCTTTCTGAGGGAAAGTGAACTCTACGCTGTGGTCTCACGTGACTCCGAGCATATGCTAAGTCACCCCGAGAGTGGAAAAAGCTCCACTTTCAGTTGCTTGCAGTTCCTTCCAACTCATTTTATGGCCAGTTTCAGAGCATGAGGAGCCAAACAATCATAGAGGGATAGATGGTCAGAGTGAGGGGGCAGAAAAACAGAGACAGAGATGGACCTACAGTATTCAGAGAGGGTGGGTAGGAAGTGAGGGATGGGTGGTAGCCAATAGGATTGAAAGGTAGTGTGCAGGTGTGTGTGTGCATGTGAGCGCCTTAGTGGTGTGTATTATGTTTTCTGAAAGTGTGCATGCATGTGTCTCTGTGTGTATACGTATGTGGTGCTGGGGTACTTCGGAAGGTGAACTCATGCTCCTCCCGGTACAGGAAGCCCCTGATTAGTGCTAACGAGAATTGCAGACCGTATTAATGCAACCACACACCTCTCCCTCCCTCCCTCTGCATTTTCTTTCTCGCTCCTGCCATCTGCACTCTCAACACTCTCTGCCAGACATCATAAACCCACTGCCGAGTCCTGAGACACACACCAGAGCACTGAGGGGGGCAGGTCGGAGGCTGCCACGCACTCAGCGCCCTCTTGCACATTCAACCCCACAATAACAAGCCTCTCAAACAAACACATGTGGTGGAACGTACATAGTACACACACCGGAGAAATCTTATACCATATGACAGATAGTGGAGTTCATAGCACAAACATTTACACACCTAAACAAACACAGAAAGCATGGTGAAAAGCGAAACACTACACAGGCGCAAACATTCACAGCTACACTGAAGCATACTTTTTTCAGTTTCCAGCAACCTTAATTTGCATAGGAAAGCGTGTGAGATGAGAGATCAAAGATAACGAGAGCGCGAGGCAGGAGAGATGAAGAGAGAGAGAGAGGATGGAAAAAAGGTCTGCTGGTGTGCAAGTCTTATTAAATGTTCCTGCAGATGGACAGACTGGGCGTTTTCATATTGAGACATGGATACCCTCTCCTCTATTCTCTTGACTCCCACCCACACATTAACATGTGTTTCACATTCAAAGCGGAGATGTGCAAACCAACGGCCAAACACTCAGTGTGACTGGCAGCCCAGTCACACTGAGTGAACTTACAGAACAGCATTATGTCTCTCTGTGTGTGTGCCTGTGTGTGCTTTTTGGAGCTCTATGAGAGTGATCTTGATTGAGTTCTTGATAAAAATGAGATCAAGCTGCACACTTCTGTTCCAAAATAAGAAAAAAAAATGTCCCAGCTGAAGCTTATTGATACAAACTAGGTGGAAATGGTAAAAATTAGAACTCACTTCGCTGATTCCAATTCAAACTGTTTGTCCCCCACAAATCCACACATCAAATCCCACAAATTTGCTAAAGGGAACTGAAACTGTGTTTGTTTACAGTTCAACAATTTACTTTAGCTTCCCTGAAATCTAACATCCCCTGAAATCTAACACTGTGAGCTGATTGGACAGTTTTGGATGTACAAAAATCATCAGTTGTACCTTTAAATATATGAAGAATGCCAAAAATGAGCAAACAGGGCCCCTAACCAGGTACTTGGGTGACAGGTATCAGCCGTGGTCCATAGAAAGAAAACAGTCCCCCTTATGTATATGCACTATATGTATTGGGATGTCAATGGGGATGTCAGCAGGGGGCCACTGTTGTTTGATCACATTCAACAGAGATTAGAGTTCAGAGTGAGCGGATGAGGAGCAGACATACACACAAACATAAATACACACACACTTAAAAGAGAGAGTTAGATAAAGGGGAGACCGCGTGAGGAAACACATGGCATTATACGTCGGTGAGTCAGAGCAGGCAGGTAGTGTCTGTGAACGTCAGCGTAATCACGGACAAGTCTGGGTTCAAGAAGGGGTGGTGGGCTGGAGACAAAGGCTGAGATGGAGGGGTCAGCGGATGGGTGGTTGTTACTGGGGGGGCGTCTCTTTCTAGTTTACCCAGCTGGAAAACTAAGAGACCCAGACAGAGCCCTGATGTCACCCACTGTACCCTACCCTCTGAGCTCCCCTTCTTCCTGTCCCTGCTGGAGTGATGTCACAGGCCAGCTGGGGATGTCACGTCCACACCCCTCTATTCCTTCTGTCTGTCCCCTCTCTCAACTCGGCTTCAATCACTGGCGTCCCACTGTGACCGGGGACAGTCAATGGAGCACGTACCAAACACAGACAGAAAGGCAACCATGCAGACGCTTCGACACACACAGCGAGCGCATTCACATGCAGGTCTAATATGCCGTAAATATAAACCATGTAAATTATGTAATGTAGGCAGAGCAAGGGAATGAAATGCAAATAACTACAACAACATAACCAACCGTGTGATCCCGTAACACAGCGTAATTGGTTTATTATTTTATGTAATTCACTTGTTTCCACACAGTTTATACGAAAGGAAAAAAGGAAACGCTGTAACACGATTCGAGGCACTGCACCGGATCCAGTGACCCCACCACTCTGAAAGCTCTGCTCCTTTAAGTGCACAAATGACTGATGATGAATGATTTGATTATGGTTTCTCACAATAACAGGTGTAGCGCAAGTGAACCAGTGTCTGCTTGTATCAGTTATCACCACTTATAACTCCATTTAGGCTCATAAACCATTGATTTACTTACAAGACTTTTGTTAAAAACTCAGATTTCTGGCCAGATCATAAGAGCAGGATAGTGAACAGTATTCAATACTGTTCTAAAAACAGTACCACTTCTGGGAGGAAGTGAAGTGACAGATTTATAGCCAAATGTGACTATAAAGAGCTCTCAAGCATGTTCAACCTCTTTGGGCCACCTCAAACTAATGAAACAGTATGAGTTCCTGTTACAGAGAAAAAATAAAAGGGGACAGCATTTGTCATATTCTGTACAATTGTAGTGTTTGTTGTAGTATGTGTCATTTACATAGTTTGTATTCTGCCTAATATCCACACTCAGAGTGGATAGTTATTAAAGATGACAGGTTTTTTAAAGTCATTAGTGCGACGTGGCGGTGAGCAGCTGACACTGCTGCTCCCTCAGGGTTGATGTTTGACCTGCAGACATTCACTTACAGTGTGTAACGCCTGCTTTCACCCTTAAAATTGGATTTCGGCTTATTCTTGCAGGGGAAGCCTTGATGGACAAGGCACCACAAGCCTCTCAAAATAATTTTATACATGGATAATAACTAAAAACAACTTTTTAAAAGCAACTTTGTAACTGATATTAGTAAGATATTTAATTTCCTGTACCTGCATCTAAGCGCAAAGACATGCATGTAAACCACATAGCAAACTGCATGATTAAAGAAATAAAGAAATATGATTAATTGTTGAGAATCACCTTAAAATATCATATTGTTTTGAATAAAGGCATATCACTATCGCTCCACTGGTATGAGAACAATGTCAGTTATTACTAAAATATCACAATTAGCTTAATGTGAGTAGGAAGTGTCTTAAATTATTTGGTCCCAGATGAGCAAAAATGTAATCTTAAGAATCGGTGTGAGACTGATTGCCTGTTAAGATGAATGCTTATTCAAAAAAATTCCCATGCGATGTAAAACCAAAAGCGAATGTAGGTCAGACAATGACATGATTGAATTTGTTCGCTAAATCATCTCTTTTGGCATTTTTAATATGCTATAAATTATTGACCAGGCCCTTTATTATTATAACTTTAATGTGCACAGGAACAGGCCAATAAAAATGTTTCAGTCTTGTCCATTTCTGCCTCTCATTCACTTCAAAGGCCATTCAAAAGTATCATTAGAGGGAAATTTCCCTCATTCATTCCCCTGCTCATTTACAGTGAAACACTGCACAGCTCTGTTTCATTCACTTGTTGTTAGAGAGAGAGAGAGAGGGAGAGAGACAGAGAGAGAGAGAGAGAGAGAGAGAGAGAGAGAGAGAGAGAGAGAGAGAGAGGTCCATGCCCCCCACCCACACACACTAACACTGTGTTACGTGCAGGCCGACAGGACCCCCCTTGTAGAAACTGAACACCACAATCTTCCTCCCTTTGGGCATCCCCTCTCCCCTGCCCTGAACCCACCCTGTCCCCTGCTGGCCACTGTCCTTAACCAAACAC
The DNA here is from genome assembly GCF_017976425.1 of Toxotes jaculatrix. Lineage (NCBI taxonomy): Eukaryota > Metazoa > Chordata > Actinopteri > Toxotidae > Toxotes > Toxotes jaculatrix. Next base: position 4,707,971 of record NC_054402.1, read on the forward strand.
TCAACACACACACTCACGCACGGACGCATGCACATACACAGTACCAGACTTTCTCACACAACCACACTACCCCACACACACACACTGTACAAACACTCTCTGAACTTTAATATCGGATTATGTTTCAGTGATGCACATGCGTGTGCGACATACAGACACACACACACACACACACACACACACACACACACACACACACACACACACTCTTCGTGCCGGCCCTTCTGAAAACACACACATCCTTTCACTTTCTTTGATGGATGAGGAAATGCTCACACAAACATATAAACAGAGCCTCCAACCGAAACCCCATTACATCTGTATGCTTTTCCTAGAGCTTCAGTTGAGTCTTTTAGGACCTGACGTATCTAGCAGCTCCGCCTTTCGTCCTGTCCTCTCTTTCTCTCTCCCAGCTTAGGCCCTACCTGATTGTCTGCTTGTTTTCCCTGGCGGCTCCCGGCTTCCGTTCCCAGGCTGGGAGGTGGGAGGTGGGAGCGCAGCCTATGACACATACTTTCCACCCGTGAAGGCCGAGGGCCAGCGGCGGTTCCTCCTGTCCACAGGCCCTGCAGGAAGCACTTCAGCCCCGCTGCTGCCCACCCGCTCCAAACTGCTCCTCTGGCTCAGGCCTGGGGTAAAAGGAGAGAGGGGATGGGATAAGTGCATAAGGCAGGGATAAGAAAAGTTAATAAAACTAAGAAGTGTGAGGATGCCAAATGAGATTATGTCTATTCTAAGCCAGCTACATCTGAAAAAGCATCTCTTTTCACACCCAACAAGGAAGTTTTCTCATGCACCCCAGAATGGATACATTAGAAACCTGAGATTTTAGAAAACAATGACTGCAAGCATCCAAAATCCCAAGTTTTTGCAAAGTAAACTTTTGCTAAGTAGCACTAATTACCACGAGAAGCACAGTTGAGGTTAATAGGAATATTTTTGGTTCCACAGTTGTTTGATCATAAAGCACAATTTATGACACCGGGAATCACCAACAATTCATCCTGAGGGGCAACCTGAACAGATAAGATAAGATACTGATCCCACAGCGAGGACATTTACTTGTTAGGCAGCTCACAAAAAACAAAGTGCAGAAGCAAGAAGTGTACATGCAATAAAAGTACCAAAAAATGTGCAAATTAGACTATTTACAATATAAAAAGTTAAGTTACAGTTAATGATACAATGTCTTAATAGATACTGAAATATTTGTTTGGTCAAGTGAAAACTAACAAAGGATCATGAAAGCTGTGAATATCGTTACCAAATGTTATGGCAAAATATCAACAGTTAAGAACAGAAGGGGGATAGAGTGGAGAACGAGGTAAATAAGTCTTTGCATCACTCTGTATAAGTCTGCATGTCCCCATGTTTCCAGGGATTTCAGCTTTGATGAAGATCCTCACAAAGACTACTTGAAAACACTAGTGTAGACACACGTTGTTTTAGATATATAGAAGAGAAAATGGGCTAAAGCAAGAGCAGTAGAAAGGACAGACAGGACATCAGTACGACAGGAAGAAGTTTGTCACAGGTGTGCTGGCGTAAACAGGTTTTAATGGTGCACCTGCAGGTCTCTATTCTCCACCTTTTCCCAATAGGAATTCCTGCCCCTATAGAGGCTCTTCTGAGAGTCAGCATGGCCCCTGTGATTAGTACGAATGACTCTCATTATGTGGTAATCTTGTAATTACATGACCCAAGATGCTACCCTGCTGCAGTGCGCTGCACCTTCTATCACTGCAAGTGACAGTACTCGCACACCCACCAGTCTGTGAAACTTGTTACTCATTTGTAAAAAGATGATTTTTTTCCCCAGTTGTTTGCCTCTGGGTTTTTTCAAGCTGGAGTTTGTTTTTTGTTTTTTTCCATGCTTGGGGCTGAGCCATTCTGTCACTGGTTTGATGGTTTGATGTAGTCAGACATGGAGGTGAACCTAAACAATGACTGTGAGGCTCTCATGTTAGATTAGTTCTGTTTTATATGAGCTGAGTGCTACGGTAATCCACCCAGATCACATAATGGTAATTCGGTACCCATTTCCTCGTTCAACAAGCTTTTATGTAGGACCAGTAATCATCTGCAGAGAACTTGAACTAGACATTGTACCGCTAAAGCTCAAAACCAGCTGTACAGGCCAATAAAAAGACAAGTAAGTATGTGTTATTAGACATTAGGACTTCTCTGCCATGCACTGGGTACAAGCACTGCAGTGAAAAAAGCAGATTCCTCCAAAATCTGACTGCCGGTTCGCCTCAGCGCTTGGATCTGTTTTTAGTGGTGAGTTTGGAGGAAACGCAGACACTTACTGTTTCTTGCAGACACTGCTTAAAAGCAAGAGTGGCCTTTGTAAAACACGGGTCAGTAATAACACACTTCAGCGCTGAATGATATCATTTGGCACTGGAACTGTGATTCTGAGCAGCAAATCAACAAAGAAAACTCCGGGAAACTGCCACTTTGTTTTCTTTGCAACTGAATGATTAACTGCAAACAAATGTAAATGCATGAATTTGATGGTGAGAGGAAAAACTGATTGTCACAAGATTATAAGTATGTGATCTGATAAACAGCCATTACGGTTAGATACCACTTATCTTACGACATAGGCACGCTGATGGAGGCACGACAGAGGTGCAGTGAATCAACACTGTGACACTTCCGCTAAGAGAGCAGCTCCCTTCATGATAACATGCCCACTGAGTCAGCATAATCAGTGGGTTGGGTGGTTTGACAAGAAATGAAACGATAGAAGTTTGTCAGTCACAAGAGTTTTTGTTTTTCCGCTTCTGTCATTCAATTTCCTTCACATCTTTTTCTGTATATGGGCATCATTGGTGATGTTACACGTGCATTAATGTGACACAACTTAAATATTTTAGGTATTTGATTCATTGGGTTAACCATGAGCAGACATTCCTATCTATCTATTTGGTCTGTTGTGTCACTGTAGATGTAGTTTGGCTCCAGAAATTGAGAGGAAAGGAATGATGAAAACAGCAGCAATTGAAAGCATTCAACTCCCTGCAGAAAAGGTGGAGCTTTCCTAACAAATATTATAATGCAACTGAGATTAAGTAAACAACCCATGGGGAAGTTCAACAAAACCACTTTAAGCTCAAGTCAAACCAACAAGTGAAACCCACAGCCCCGCAGGCTGCCAGTAAGGGTGGGAAATATCACAAAATTTGTTTTTCATACAATGCCATGTCATACCCAGATCCAAATCACCAAAGTGATTATTGATACAGATAGTTTTTATCACTGAAAAATGGATGATGTAATCTCATGTAAGGCAGAGCCATGTGTCATGATTTATGAGGTGAATGCTTCATAAATAGGCTACTTCTGAACAGCAAATGATTTGCCCAACACAAAGCATTTATTTTTACTGTTCACTGTTAATCACTTAATCAGATGCATATGATGCAACAAAGAAATGTTTACTGTGTGAATTTTATTAACCACCAATGTGATTGCTGCATGAATTCACATGACAGCTGCAGAGACGCAAAGAGTTCATGGACTAATAAAAGAATTCATGTGGGCAAAACATGATCTAATTGGGATGGATCCTGTCTTTTAGTATTAACTCTAATATATTTGTATATTTAGTTCAGCATCAATCAGCCCAGCCCTCCCTGCCACCTTCTCTCCTATTATAGGAGATCTATAATTACCTGCATTTTTTGCCTTAGGTTGCACTCACCCAAAGTGGTGACCAAGGACACATCCCCACATACCTCCAGGCCTTGACCTACACTCTGTCCTGTCCCCCCTTTGACTGCTACACTCTGGTCATCTCTCTGTCCAGTCTGGATTCTTTCTCTCTCTTTCTTTCTGTGGAATCATCCTTCTCCCAGTTCAGTTAGAGCTGCAGTGTGTGTCTCTCCACATCCTGATAGAGGCTGAAAAGTTATCTCCCCGGACTCCACCTCTAACCCTGACCTCCATAACTCCAAACTGACCTTGATCTATTAGCCTTGAACTAAGGTACATATCCTGTATGTTCTCAAACACTCATAAAAGGAACACACTCGTATGCAGATTGTTGTTGTCATTACGTTATTAGTCTGTTGATAGAAAGAAAAAAAAATGTGTCACTGATGATAGCTTACTAATGAAAATTTCGAAAAATTTTCTGGCAAGTAATATTGGCTAGTTAGTGAGCTAGAATCTCTGTTTCCCATTTATTTACAGATAACTAAGCGGAATAGATCAGTTTGTAAGCAATTTGGAATGAGCCTGGGTGAGTCTCTGTAAAAAACAAAACAAACAAATAAACATCTCTATAACTTTCTATTCATATAAGTATGAATGCACGCAGAAAGAGAAATGAAAACACCTGTTCTGAAAAGTTCTTGTCAATTAAGAAAAAAAGTATCTTCTACAGTGCCGGGGAGTTGGTCTGCCATTTTTAGAGAGAGGATTTCATTGATTCTCCAGTCATTTGTCAACTTACAAACTTTTTCAGTAGCTGTTTGGAGATTTAGGGATTAACCTCTCCTGGTTTTGCACATTTCGAGAGAAGTTAACTTTAATTAAGTTAAAAATAAATCATTTACAATAAGCAACTGTTGTTGCAGATACTGTATCACGGTCTGTATTTTTAGATTACATTTTTTTGTGTGATATTGACCTTTTTATATTTGGGAGTTAAAGATAAAACATTATATTTTGCAAGAATAAACATTATAAGATTTATTTATAAAGTGTAAAAATATTTTGAGGGGTTCAGTCTGATCAGAATTATCAGCATCTTATTTGCATTTTCTGTTTTTTTCACTTTCTATTCCTGTAAGTATTTTTTGAGCTGTGTTCACCACAAGAGGACCCAGTTTACTGTAAACTCCAGCAGCACAGTGTCTTCTTGTGGAAAGAAACATGAAACAGCTGTGATGGGTAAATTAAATCTGCATAAAAATCTACTACCTTAAAAAATCTGAGTATTTTCTGCTGAAAATGAGTAAAAACATAAATGCGTAATATGCTTCATGTTGTCAATCGCTTTATGGATGAATTTCATACAAAGTACTTTTGAAAGACTTTTGAAATGTGAAATTTCATCTAGACTACTCAGAAACTAGATGGGAAGAACAACACAGGGTGAGGCCAAGAAAGAACCATGTCTGGATGTGAAATCAGGTTGAGGAGATACTGATTTAAAGCTCAGTCTGTCTCCTCCCTTTCACTATTATTAGAGGGCGTGAATGAGTGAACTAATACTGATTGAATTACACAGTAAACTCACTAGCTGGGTATTCAGAGCTAAGACAGTGTCCTCTGTGTACCCTCCACTCAGAACAGGAAACTGCCAGCCTTTCTGAGATTAGGCCTGTTTCCTCTCTCCACACTGCACTCCCGGCGACCCCATGGCCCTGTGACCCTGTAACCTTCCTCCCAGTACGTATGGCAGACACACCATCAGCCGAGGAGCGTGCCAGCTGGCGTGTGACACACACACACAGACACACAGACACACACACACACACACACCACTAAATCATTCCTCAGAAAATGACACTTAAGTTCAATTCGAAAACAATATGGCCTTTCCTGGCACAGGATTGGAATGCTGAAGTGTTCAGCAGACACAACACAGTCACGTATGTCAATACTGTATCCATATACAGAGCTACTCCAGTACCCCGCACCAACCATGCTTCCCCCTCCCTCTCTAACAAATTGTGGCAGTAATTTTTCCCTATCACTGAGTTTTACAACCACTAATGTGAAGCACCTGTAGCCCCAGAGGGGCCAGATGAGGGCTGCAGGAGTCTGTCTGTGGCCAAACTTCAGCCGAGACGCACACACTCACAGATAAATTCATATTGATGTTTGATAGATCGTCTTTTCCTTTGCTGCTGAATCTGGTATGTTTATCACTTTTAATAGTGTGGAAATCAACAGCTAAAGCTGTAAATGAATTCCTCACACATGCAGTGATAAAACACTTTTATATTAGTTATGCTAATGGCATGGCTCTATGGATGACAATGTCTTTTGGTTAGTTGGTTGGTCCTCCAGTTTGGTCCAGACAAAAATATCTCAACAACTGGATGAACTGAAATGGAAAAACATTCATAGTCCCTGGAAGATGAACCCTACTGGCTTTGGTGATTTCTTAACTTCTTCTCTTGTGCTACTTTGTGTTTTTTTTTTTTAGTGAAATGTCTCAGCAACTCAGGATGATCTGCCATGAAATTTGGGCCAGATGTTCATGGTGCCAAGAGGATAAATCCTAATGTTGATTACTAACTTTTCATCTCAACATCCACCAAACGAATTGGCACTAAACTTGGTACAGAAATTAATGGTCCACAGATGATATATCCTAATGTCTTTGGCGATCCCCTGACTTTTCCTCTAGCGCCACAAACAGGCTAAAATTTTTCCAATATGTTGTTTTATTGACCTTACAGTTTTTTGTTTTTGTTTGTTTGTTTTTTTTTATTTCCCTTGAGCATTACAACCTCACAGAGCAGCTGGCATGGCTGTGAACGTGTTACTGTAAAATGCTGGTATCTCTGCAAACCTTACAAGACACAAACTGAATGCAACACTCTCGACTGATAAATCAGCAGAACACTCATTTAAGAAAATAATACAAGCTCAGCATCAGTAACCACCCACTGCAATACATGAGATAAAAAAGCAAGAAAGTGATGAGATGATAACACTTCCTCTGAAGTGGTAGATGCAGAATTGGGCAATGAAGAAAATAGGCTTAAATAGAGCCCATGCCTCATGTGTAATATTTGCATCACAAGTCAAAGCACTGACTGGATTATAGGATGCTGCACCTAAAAATGCCAATGACTGTACACGGTGCATCATCTCACAAGGACTGCGGACAACTGAGGTCACATTTAACACTCTCCAAAGTTCATAGCACTTGCTGTTAAATGGAGGGTGGGATTCCTTTCATCTGACCGTGTGCGTGTGTGTGTGTGTGTGTGTGTTCTATTGAGGCCACATGTAACACCAAGGCACTCTGCTTGCTATGAAAACAAGGGGTCATTAGTCAGTCCACTAGGCTGTAACCTGCAGCTCTCTGAGGTTTCAGGTCAGCTGCATTCTATTAACTCAGGGGGTTGACTTGGTGCAGACTGAAAGCCTGTTAACCACGGGCGAGTGACCAACTATAGATACAAACACTGATGCTATTGATGGCCTTTTGCTCTGAGTCACTGAAAACCCCCAGATGAGAAGTTGTGTATATGCACGTCTGGACATAAACACACGTACCAAAGTAACCCTTTGACCCAATCAATGCTGTGTTATTCATATCTATAAAACCTACTTAAACTTCTCACTGTAAAATAATGGCAAACGCTACTGTTATTTTTAGTCCACCATGCAGTAGGCTTATGCATGTGGTTTCTGGACACACTGTCTCTAATTATCAGTTAGGAGTCATGAGCAAAGTGAGCACAAACTCCTATTTAATTTGGCTAATTAAAGCAGGACTGTCAATTGACTCAATTGCAGCAAGGGTATAATTGCAATAAGAAGCCTGTCACCACAGTTGTACCGCAGGCGATACGCAAAACAGGCACTGGCTTTAGCACAGAGTATTTTATGACTCTGCTGCAAAGTATACAGAGGTGTGTGTCTGTTTGTGCATGTTCTGTGTGACATTTTTGAGACTGCTTGCTCAGAATGCTTTCTTATGCAGGCCAGACTTTGTTTTTGGATGTGCTCCCACGCACCACAAGTGTATTTCTGTGAGTAAAAGAGATCCATATAAATATATCAGACTGCACCCACCTATTAAACACAAAAGTCACTGAGAACTGAGAAAAACATAAATGACAGCAGGGACCATACAGAGTGTCTGCAGAAAAGGGTTAAAAAAAAAGGGGAAAAAAAAATCCAAAGAACAAAAACGAAATAACCCGTCTAAATATTATCAGCCTTACCAACTGATATTAAACTCCTACCATGCCGGTCACATGACCGACAGGCAGATCGATGCTTGAGGAAGTGTTTCATTGCTTCATTTTATACGTGCTTCTGCATGTGTATATGACTGCACTGTCACAAAGAAATGTCAACCAAGTTTACCACAGATTAGTTGTAACGTTACTGGAGTTTTGTCATTTTAGAAAGACAGGTGGATACATCACACAATTTGTGCATGCATTTGTATGCGGTTATTTTCATATTCCTGTTATTTCAGATGTATGCGTCAGCCCCCTCCCCCCTTAGTGCTTTTGCACATACACAGATGATTTTTCCACTGACATCTGACTTACTGACTTTTACAAACACTTCTTTCCCCTTCTTGGTTTAGTTTTCCATCAGTACAACAGCCTACACTGTTGCATGCGTGCTCACACAGACACACACGCACCTCTCATACTGTTTCCCTCTCACACCTGGTCCCAACCATTGGTCTGCGGTTTCTTTGGCCCTCAGTAGCTGAGATCCTGTGCCTTGGATGGTGTTAATCAAAGACTTATTTTGATTCAGGTCCAGTTTACTGAGTGAGGAACATGTTCAGTCAATGAAGATGCGGCTGCAGGGCAATGCAGCTTGTTTGAAATGGAAATGAGTGCTACTTCTTCCTCTCCTAGCTGCCACCAGGACTCACAATGGTAATTCCCCTACTAATTTATCAGTGTGAATCGATTCCAAATGAATAGATTACTTCTTTTTTTTTGTGCGGAAGGATGCCATCTGTAATGGATCAGAGGCTTGTGGGGAGCTGCAGAAAATGCGTAAGAGTGAGGTGAGAGCATAAACCTGCGCTCAGTAGAAACATTTAAAGCCTTTGATAAACATTCTTATCTAGAGGTGAGATGTTGAAATATGATCTGCTCAGACAGAGCAGAGAGCCAAAGCCCAAGGCATGTGTGTTTGTGTGCATGTGTACAGTATGTGTGTCTGTTAGTTTAATGGTGATTGTCCCCACTTTGCCTCTCTTTCCCTTCATCTTCAGAACTGAGGGCCTGTTTTATCAGCTCCACTGCTACAACTGACAGTAATGTCTGCCCACCCATGTAGTGAGCTTTCTGTGTATTGGTGTGCTTCGTCTCAGTGAATATATCTGAGTGTGTATGTGTGTGTCTGTGTATTTATCTGTGTGTGTGTGTGCCAGCCAGCAGGCTGGGACAATACTCAAAATATCTTGGCTGATTTACTGAGTCTCCTCAGGCTTTGGAGAGATCCCCTTTATGACTAAAGGCAGCAAGGGGTCTGTGTAGGGACAGCCAAGCTAAATGACTTCACTGGTGCCAACTCAAGCACAAAAATGTGCACAGGTATGCACAAATGATATGTAGACAGACACAACCACGTGCACAACAAAAGATCAATCATGTCTATATGACTTAATGTAAGCACGCAAAGAAAGAAATCAAAGCAAAGTAACAGCAACTGCTCTATGAATTGATAGGTAAAATCTGACTTATTTCACTGAGGAACATTTTATCCTCTTGGCACACAAAACCACACGCAGTCAACCACAAATTTTGGCTGCCTTAACTGTGGCTAACCTCATATAATTTCTTTTTTTAAGAGTACACATGCAGCAAGGTGCAACATAGGTATAAGCACTCCAAAGTCATCAAACTCAGTCTAATAAACACACAAATCAACTCCAATAGAGAGGCGTAGAAGATTTACTGAATTTGACTTTGAAAGAGTTTGCCTACTGATTTTGTCAGATGCAGATAACATAACGTCTTCATACCTAAATAGCAAAGTAGGTCTTGTATTATTTCCCTCCAAAACAACCCATATTAGCATTCCAGAAGTGACTTGTGAGCTTTGGTAGCAGCCAAACCTACGGTTAAAGCAACTTAACGCCAGCTTAAAATCTTGTTTTTACTGACCTCCAATGGTTAAGATTCTCACTTTGCTGCAGTGATGTAGAAATGTGCCCATGGTGCGGTCAGTACACACCAACATCACTGAGAGTTTAAACTTTCAAGCACAGGAAGCCAACACTTTTCAGCTTGACATTACACTTTTCTTTAAGATATGGTTAAGTTTAGGTATCCAAAACTGCGGGAGACAAGACATAAATCCCAATGTCCAGGGGCAAACTCAGACACTTTGTTTGGCCAACCATCTACCACAACCTCCTGTCAAATAACTTGTCAGTATCAGGCGCGCTACTCCATGTTTTTCTTGTCATCCATTTCACATGCCTCTGAAGTAAAAAGATAAGCTTACATTTTTTAATCAATACAGCTGTCTACACTGGCCACATAATGACCTGTTTTACTGGCGTCATTGCAACCTGAAGCGTTCTTTTTTGCTTCATGCCTGTTTTCTTCAAACTTAACTACACTGATTATGAATTGAGCTGTGAGCACTGTCAAAGTCCTTCTGAGCACACTACACTACTTCTTTGGTTGAATGGATCCAGTGTAGATACGGATAGCCAATTGGAACTAGTGCTGATATGATGCTGCTTTCGCTACTGGGCCGGTGGGCGAGTTGAAGGATGTTTTTTAATGTGGTATGACTAATCATGATGTTTTGGCATTCTTAGTAAAAGCAAAAAAAATTTTTTTATTTGTTTTTTAAAAAAATAATTATTTCTTTTTATTATTTGTGACAAAATAATCTCTTAAGAACTTTGACCAAGTCCCACTTGGTCAAAAGCCCCATGAAGCCCCATGAAAACTTAAAGTCATTCTTGGCACAACTGTGAAAGGTTGCTTATCAGGCAAACATAAACTTGAGTTGTTTAAAGCTAGAAGGCCAGATTCAAATATGTTTTTTTTTTCAGTTTAACTCTTGAGCCCAGCCTGTAATTTCAGACTCCAAAGGGCAGCTCATGTTTCAGTTGACTGTTCATGGCCTGTTGAAGTTTTCATTTATCAGTAAATCCTTATCAGAGTTTAAAAATTGGGCCATTTATGTCCTAATTTTTGTCGAGTTACGACAGGGGACTACCATGATTCACTAACAGGGAAGTGTTCTAAAGAAATTCGTCTGTGGAGATAATCTGCCTCCTGAGGCCACCAGCTCCCCTTATGTGGTGTTTTACTGGAGCCACGTCGGTTCTTGAGGAGGGAAATCTACCCAGCCAGATATAAGAGCACCACGACCAGGACACAGGGGTGACGAGAGGCCGGCCGAGGGCTGGAGCGATGGAGGGAATCAGGAGGAGGGGGGTGTTTGAAGTGGAAAGAGATCCTAGAACCGTTTTATAGCTTTTTCTTATGCCCTTCTGCAGGGAGGAAAGCAAAGGGGTGTCGTTTTTTTCAAACACATAAAGTTTGAGATTTTGATGATTTATAGAGAAAGGAAGAGAGAGAGAAAAAGAGAGAGCAGGAGGGGGAGGGGGGTGGTGGCAGGGGGGGTTTAAACATGATGCAAACCATTTGGAGTGGGGAGCGGAGGTTGCCAGCACAGCCTGCTCTGTTTAAACTGGAGAGGAAGTGACCGTATATACAGCATGCCAGCAAACTCCCTCTCCCTCACTGTCTTTCTTTATCTCTTCTTTCTCTCTCTCCATCTCTCTCTCTCACATACACACACACACACAAATCTGAGTTTCAGAAGCTCAAGAGAGTGTGTGAGCACACGTACGTACATACTCCCATCCACAGAGGTCAAATGATGGCCATTGGTTGGAGAGTGTGTTTGTTATTCTAATATTATGTTTCTTTACATCACCGTCACCAGGCCCATCACCGTTATTATCATTATTACTATTATTACAATCTGGAAGGCTGGGGGGTACACGGGAGAGTGAGAATAAAGGAGCGCCGAGGGGAGAAAAGAGCCAAGAAAGAGAGTCTGAAAAATGAAAGACAGAGCAAAAGGGAGGAGAAGAGGTCAGCGTTTTCCCTCAACACCCGTCCATGACTTAATCTTATTCCGCTCTACTGAGACCTTCCCAGGAACGAGGATTTGTTGAAGACCCAAGGAGAGAAAAAGATGAACCGTGAGAGGGAGATGATGGAGAGAGGAGGGTGATGAGGAGGTGAAGGAGAAGCGGAGCAAAAGAAAGAAACAACGTATAGAAAGCTTGTTGGATTAATGGTCACAAAACCTCACCTTAAAGGATAATTGAGGATAAGGCTGTCAATATTCAATCATTTTGTTAGTGTCAAATAATCCCATGAAAATTTCAGAACCAACAATGTGTTAGTTTATCTATCAATACACTGTGTCTGTGAGCAAAAATATTATTTAAAAAAAAAAAAAAAAAAAAGGATTTAGTCTCCTGATGAGTATACACGGCAGCTGGACACTGTGTGGGATCAACTCAAAATAAGCTTAAGTGCCTATGAATAGCCTATTGTAATGAAGGAACATGTCACCCAGTGCAGAGGTGTGGTTTTAAAGGTTTTTGTACAACAATGGAGGCTTTGGGGACATGGGTGATTCTTGTTAACCTGATTATGTCATTGTTGGTTTGTTGCTTTTCATGGGATTTATGGACAATAAAATAAATACAGAATATCACTAAAACTGTCCTTTAATCCTGGGATCTGGAAATGTGGCGACATTGCTAAAAAAAAGTCTGACAGGCCAAGAACACACGGCCTCAGACGATCATACAGGTGAGTAAAACGACACATCTAAGTTTTGATCAGCGGTTTTAATAGATCTGGTATTAATGGCTGTTTGCTCTGGTTAGAGAAACAGAAGTGTGGAGAGAATAATTGCTCCTTATCACTGTTGCAACAGTTTCTGTGTAAACTGAAAATGACTAACACGAACACCAGGGTGTAAAGAAATGTTAATTCACTCTGATTATTATGCTGGTTATTCTGACTTCTTATTAATAAAAAATAACAATAATGTAACAAAAAAAGCAGCTTAAGTTTGAATGAATAGGAATTATCCTTAAAGTAACAGTACCTGCCCTCCGTGTGCATTTAGCATTGGATTGTTTCAACCATCTGTTCTGTAATAGTTTCCAATCAAGCGTGAATCAAGCTAAAACAGAACTAATAGTTCCTATAGTCTGGATTTTTTTTTTTTTCAAACCAGACAGACAGGCCACCTATTTCTGTTGTGTATGCTTCAGCTGTGGTGACTCAGTCTAGACCTCACTAAACCGGAGCACTGTGGTCTGGTGATGTCATCCTAAAAACACACTGTACAACTAATTGGTTTATGATCACCTCCAAATTGGCTCCCAGTGGACTTTATCAAATTGAGAGGCTAACATGAGTGGAAAGGTTACTTGGCAGTACAGAGGTTTGACAAGCTGCCCCGCTCTTCCATTTTTAGTTCAGACAGAAACGAAAACCAAGCACTAATGTACCAAGTGCTCATTTTTACTGGTACTGTTTTGTATTTCCAAATGAATTCTTATGAGGAGGGTCATAAAATGAAACCCAATAAATGGCTACAGACAGGATCTGTGACCCCAAAGTATGTTAACTACAATAAAAGCAAGGTGAAAGGAAGCTTTGTAAACATCAGCTGCTATCCAGCCACGAGCCCTTGCATCTAACGTCCCTTTACTCAAGTGAAGCTACAGTTTATTTTGATTTTGAATTAGGAATGACACACAGATGCCAAATACAGCATCGTGTTTCTTTTCAACTTAAAGAAAACTGACTCATTCATGATTCAGGATTAAATACTTAATTGCCGTTTCAGCGAGGTCGATAGGAATTTGCTTTAGTGAGCTAAAATAAAGCAAAACAAAAACCTCAAGACATCTCATAACCACACTGAACACATAAAACAAGTAGTAAAAACATAAAATTACTATTATATGCAGTAATATATTGCTGTTCACTATGTCCTTATGTGGAGGTAACATTTTATTACCACGTGTACACTCATCCATTGAAGCTCTCTACACAAGGATGCACAACACAAGCTGTAAATGCTTCAGAGTATGCAAACACACGCCCACACGTGTGTGCGTTTCAGTGTGTCTGTGTGCGCGCGCTGTGCCGTTGTGTTGCTGGTGGCTCGGCTTCAGGATTGTGTCGAGGCTGTCTGTAATAAATGTGCCCAGGCGAGAGGGCCCAGAAAGATATATCACAAACAGGAGGGGAGGCAGAGTGCACAAGGGAGGGAAGAGGATGGAGCAAGTGGGGGCGAGAGGAGAGCTGAGTGGGAAAAGAAATGAAGAAGAGGAGAAAGGAGATGGGGGAGAAAGGGGAGGATCGATTGGTGAGGAAAAAGAGAAAGGGGGGCAGAGGCTGCTTTCTCCTGGGTCCTGCTATGTTTCCCATTATGTAAGCCCTGGTCACCGGCAGCATGCCAGCAGGCAAAATAAAAGAGTCTCTCTGGCTTGGCACAGCTCGTATTTTCCTATCCTCGGCGCGGGGTCAGGGAGGGGTCAGGCAGCTGGATGGGGCGCTGGGGGGATTGTGGGGTCTGGGCTGGCCTCCAAAACCCAAAAGGCCCAGGGTTCAAGTACCAGCTGAAAGCAATCAGGGGGAAATCTGGGAGTGCCACAGCTGCTCGCAGCAGCGTTGTTCTGTGGCTCAACTCTCTCTCCCTCTCTCTCTGACTCTCTCTTGTCCCACTTTTCCCTTCTCTGTTGCCTGTTTCCCCCCTCCCGTTACTTTTCTTGACAGACGCACAAAAAAATGCATACTTTAAACATGAAGCCAGAAGTATATGGATACTGGTATGTGTGTGTATGTGTGTGTGTGTGTGTGTGTGTGTGTGTGTGGGCGCACACATCACGGCTGTGTTTGTGTGTAAGCAGCTCATGTCTTTGCATGTGTGCGCTGGTGTATGTTTGTGAGCGTGTGTAAGCGAGGTCACTGAAAAGACAAAAGGGATAAAAACAATGGTAGCGGTCCAGTCTGCTTGGACCACATCGAATTGTACACTGAGGCATTGTATGTGTGTCACTGTGTGTGTGTGTGTGTGTGTGTGTGTGTGTGTGTGTGTGTGTGTGTGTGTGTGTGTGCATTTTAACATTCCATCAGTACAATCAACACAAAAATGTAATGGGGCTATAAAAATGTTCAGCTTCAGTATTTTTGTGTCATGATATTTCGTTTTAAATCCACCCATTACATGTTAGCTAAAACCTGCAATATAGAAAGTGCTTGTGTAAAATGAAGGATAAAAGGTATATTGAAAGCATGTGTGGTGAGTTTTCCTGCTGTAGTTTTGGTCTAATCTTCCCCTCTGAGGGCACGATAAGTGCCAACAAATACGATACCATTTTCAGTGATTACTTCCATTCTTTGGAAAGTTTCTAACTACGTCTTTTTCCTCCAAGATGTCTTTATCTGAACAGTTCGATGAGCCTGAAAACAATGTAAACCTTCCACCAGAGATAGCTCAGCAACAAGCTCTAAACCTGACTGAAGAACTATGACTGACTTGGAAAAGTGTTGCTTGTCTTGCCAGCTGTTTTTATGCTCATGTTCAATTTGTGCAGAAAAAGTCATATCAGTAATTTGTATGAGCACAACTGCTGAATCATATACTAAAAACAATACTGAATATGAGTTAAAAAAAAAAAAAAAAAAAACAGCTCAAGAGTTAATGATGACACCAACAGTTTTGGCCATGTAGCCCACTGCCAAGGAGTCAAGACTCAGGAGCTGCACCTGAGACGACATTTTCTTGCACCATCAATAAAACTTAGACTAACTGGATGTGGGGTGCAGGAGTAATGCTGCATGCCTCTTAAAGTGCTGCAGACACATGCAGATTTCCCTCCAGTGCGCAGTGAAGCTGTTCTGGCAGATTGCAGCAGCTAGACACCCCATTAAAACACCTTATGTAGTTGTTTTCTTAGCCTTAGCACTTACCTGTAAGAGCTTACCTATTAACACCGTCTTATGAGAAACACTTGCCATGAAACCCCTCATCAGCTATGAGATTAGCAACTACAGGACCATTACGCTTCACTCCAGGGCTATTCATCTCATAATGGGCCAGAGATAGTGCAGAGCATTCAGCAGGGCCATTAAGCTTTGTATAATGTTTATGATGGGTCATGGATCTCCGTTATGTCTTGCTTAATGTGCACAGCAGATTGTCTCCTGGCCTGCTGTGTATCCACTGAGCTGGCACCGCTGCTCCTGCCAGAGCAAGAACCCTACTCGCAGATGAGCCAGGCAACCTCTGTTATCATCTGTATTCCCTGCACTGGTCTCTGGACTCCCTCAACTCATGCCCCCCATCCAGACACCTGGGAGGAGGAGGAGGAGGGAGGGAGGAATGGAGAAGGAGACGGGGGAGGCAGACGGATAGAGCAGCAGTGTGATTGAGAGTGGCAAAAACAGAGGAAGTGATAGAGACAGAGAGCTAGCCAGCTGAGTAAGACCCCAGACACAAAAGACTGGGATGACACACACACACACAAACACACACACACACACACACAAACACATACACACACACACTGACATATGCTCACTTGTGGTCCAAGAAAAGGGGGGACTGACAGATAAGACTTGTGCCTGGGGCATGTGCTGGAGGAGACACCCACACTCGTTCGTTGATTCGTTCCTTCGCTTGGAGTGACGGAAGGAGAGGGGCTGGCTGTCGTCAGCCTGGCCCAGAGCAGGAAGTGTGCTGGGGATAAGGCGGCCATGTGGCAGGATGTTATGGATTTCTAATTAGAGCAATTCATCTGTCAGCAAGGGCGCGCTTTCACTGGAGCTTTCTCTGGCCCTGCATTTGCCGGACTTCCATACTTCACACTCCAAACTTCACCCACACTTCACACACACATTCTTCACCCAGAGCGAACATGAACATGCACATGCGTCCCTGGAGACTTTACAGTCAATGCTTGTCCAACATACTTCACCTCGGACTGACTACACCAGAACAAATCATTCAATCACCACTTCTCACATCAACCAAACAGGCCTAAACGGTCTGAGGAGGTCCCCGAGAGAGCTCATTCTTCAACAGCGTAAAACCATGACTAAGATAAGAACTCGCCAGTGCAGAAGGTGGAGAGGCTGGGAATGAAACCAGTTGTCTGCACACATAAACACCCTATGATGCAGCACTCTCAGCTTGCCTCAAGGCAAGTGTTACAGAGAGTGTGCTGTTCCCTGGACAAAAGCGATAATGCTAAGCTGGATGCTCCAGTGGACTTAGAGTACAGAGCAGCGTGAGCTCCCTGGGGAACAGACCCTGCTATTGTGTTACACCAGATATCCTGCCTCTGCTCTTTTGGACAGAGGCTGATAATCATACAAATAAACAAACAAAGGGGAGGTGTGTTATATGTCTGACGTGTGTATATGTCTGGTGGGGTGTGTGAAGCAGAGAGAAATACTGTAATCAACGGATAATTACATTATTATTGGATAAAAATGACACAGTAAAAACAAAATATCTGCAGAGCTGTGGTTTTCCCGAACAGCATGAATTTCTTCGTGACACTTGTGGTGAATCTGTACATCTAGTTTTTGTGTGATTACATGATATTTCAAACCTAATCAAAGGCTCTAAATGCTGCCGTTGGCCAGTTGGTCCACCACTTTCCAGACTGAAATATCTCAACAACTGTTAAATGGATTTTCATGAAAGTTTTGTACAGACTATCATGTTCCACAGAAGATAAATCTGCATGATGTTTGTGATCCCCTGACTTTTGATCTGGCACCACCAGCAGGTCAAATTTACACTACACCAGTTATCTGTATGTACTACACATCTGCTTGATGGATTGGGACAGAATTAGGTAAAGACTTTGATGACCCCTTGACTTTTCCTATAGTGCCCAACAGCATTTTGATTTTTTTGGCTATGTGGAAAATATCTTCAGAAATATTGGATGGATTGCCATGAAAATTAGAGCAGGCATTCATGTCACCCTCAAGATGAATGATAATAACTTTGCTGATCCCTTAATTTTTCCATTCAATTTGCCCAGCATCGATTCATGACACCACCTGCAAAACTAATGACATTTCCATCCCACTCACTGTTCTACATGTACCAAAGAATCAGTTTTAAAAAATAAAAATAAATAGAAGTTAAAACAAATCTACGAAATCTATCCTACTTTTTCTCTCTTCTACTGCAAGATAAAGTCAAGGTTCAAAGTGGAAGAGAAACTGAATCATGAGAAAAAGCAGCAATGGAAGACAGAGAATGATGAGAAAGGGAACGATGGTGAATAGGGATGATAAGAGGACGCGCAGTGTAGGATGATAAAGCAGAAGGAGGGTGTGAGAGAGAGCCGGGTGGGGATGAGGCGGGTGGAGGTGGAGGAGGGAGGGGGAGAGGCTGTGCGAGGCCGGGAACACAGAGCAGCGGCCGGGGGGATGTTTAGATAGGTGCAGGCTGCCACTAGGAAGTCCACGCTCCAGTATAAACAGGCCGCCACACAACCCAGCACTCCCAACTGTGGGAGAAATCTGCCCTGAGAAGCACAGAGTGGCGCTAGCCAACAGAGCGAAAGAGGGAGGGAGGGAACGAAGGAGTGGGTGGTGGGAGGCAAGGGAGGATGGGTACACGGCCACTTTCAGATCCCCGCGGAATATATACACAGCTGAGTCTGGCCTCTGGACCCATTTCCTCTCTCTTCCCTTGCTGAGGTCCACGCAGGACTCCCGAGGCCATTTTGGCTGCTCTTATCTCCATGTAATCTCTACCTCACATACCCCCAACATACGCACACACTTGCGTGCAAGCGTGAAAGCACACACAGAAGTGCACAGACACAGATGTTTGTATTTCTGTACTTGTGAGGCCCTCTACAATACTACTCTTTATTACACTAAATTCAAAGCCCTAACCTCTTCACTACATGCTAACATTACAGCCTAAACAGAATTTTAATGTTAACCTTAAAACCTTAAAGCAGCACCAATCAATAATTTTATGTTAGCAATATATCAAATGACTATATGTAAAGTGAGAGGGGTCGCTCATAGTGACAAACCCACAGACAATGATCACCCAACTCTGCGGTTCACCTCAACTCTGCTGAGCTTTTCAGCATCTTTCAGCTCATTGTTTGGATTTCCACAACTCTATTATATATAACGCTCTCATCATCATCATCATTTCCAGCAAGAACAGGCAGCTTCTTTCGATTAAACCTATTGTCCACTACCTTCCCAGAACCAAGTGGCAGACAGGCAGCATTAGCAGTTATTTGGTGAACAGCTGAAGAACCTGATATTTTCCTCAGGAATTATGACTTGGTTCACATTGTTATAGTTTGGGTCAGTGTTCATCAGTTATGATAACACTGTACTCAGCAAAGTATTTGCAAAGATCTGGGAACACAGTGACATTACTAAGTCAGAGGCAGTAAACAGTGTAGCCACACTACCGAAACCACTTTATATGGATGTAAAACCAAAAGGGAGCTAATCTGAAATATTGATAATAATCCCACAAGTATGGTAAGTGCACTAGTTGAAGTTGAACCAAGAGGTTGGTCTGTAAACAGTGATGGATATTTACAACAGATCATTTATTTTAGTTAACCTTGGGGGTTGTTTAAAATCTGTATGATTGTGTGTCTTCCCCTTCTGGGCTTCTTCTTAGTGATACTGCCATGTGTCTGAATTTCAGTAATTAAACTGGTCCAAACAATGTTATCAGAAATGATAATGGTGCCCAAAACTGATAAAAAAGACCCACTGTATTTATCCTTTAAACCCTATACTTAAACCTGCAGTAACTTATTTTTCAGCCATTTGCAGGTAGCAGAAACAACCTGGGAATGAAGTGTCGCTTATTTACACATTCAGCAGTTTCAGAGGAACATTAGTTTTCACTTTGCATTGTTTTTCTGGTCACATGGTGAATGTAAGTCCAGTATCCACTCCCTTCTATCTCTGTTTTTGGTCTCCACCAGCTCTCGATGGAAATGTCTGGCTCTTTAACTGGTAAGAACACTACTGTGCTCAGAAGCTAGTCTCTAACTGTGTCTGTCTGCTATTTGGTGCTTGGCAGGTAGTTTAGTGTGGGGGTTTTTAGAGCTTCATTTGTGAAACCTACTGCAGCTGTAAACAATGTTATGAGAGCAGTAAAATTATGGACTGGACAGCTAAATAATGAGCTAAAACTCAGCATGATGCCCTGTAAAGCCAAGCGAAGCTTCAAATTTGGATGATAAGTCTCCACAGGTTCATCATAGCAAGCCCTTTCACACTGTCTCATTGTTTTCACATTGTCATTTTATACAGTGTTATTGTAAAACATTGACTGCTTTAAACTCATTTTAATCCTAACCCTTTCAATTAAGTGGGGTTGTAGCTCTGTCATTAATCCAGAAACAGAATAATCTCCTAATTATAGATAAGTTTTCTCTTTTTTCTGTCCCAGTCAGGACAATATAGTTTCTAAAATATAGAAATACAAAAACACCCCCACATATACACTACTTGAATGACCACTCACCCATTTAAACACACTAGCAGACTCTCTCTCTCACACACACACACACATACACACACACACACACACACACACACACACACACACACACACACACACACACACACGTGCACACACACACAAGCCTTGTGGTTTTTGTGCTACGCAGAGGATTTTCAGGGGAAATTCCTTTGAACATGAAACCCAATGAAAACATGGACGGTAAGAGAAGAGAAACATTCAACATTCCACGAGAACCAACACACCGGCAAACCCCTCCGTCACATCGGACGCTCCGACTTCCAACTGACATCATGTCCTGTTAGGTATCATGTTCCCCTCCACATCACCTGCAGAAGAGCAGGCACACAGTCGCAGTCACGCTCATGTACACACACAGCACCGTTCAAGTCCATCTGCACCTGGCCCAGACACCTCTGGGCTTAGTGAGGAGAAAGGCCAGTCTCACCGTGTTTAGTCTGTTCTTCTGGCCTTTCAAAGTGTGACAAGACCCATGAGGGGCTGAGGAGTAACTGAGGGGACTTACAGTGTCATGACAGATTCACAACTCTTCTCCTGTAGACATATATTCAAGGAATATTTACTCTGTCTCTGTCACTTTGATATACTGTAGGTAGCATTAGGCTGGAAAAAGAACAAATTTGTAGTTTCATGTTTTTGATTTTATAACCACAGTATTTTACTGTATCTACTGCACATGCGGCAGGAAATAAGAACAGAATCCCCATGTCTGGACTCACTGTTTAACCTCTTCAATGCTACTTTGCAGCTTTGCAACTTGCAACTTTACTTTGCAGCAAGTGACAGAACTTTATTCACATTGTAGTGCAGATCTCAATGGTTTGAAAGAAAACCATTTAACTATTTATTAAAGAAAATATTTAATTCACTGTAAACATCTTATAGTGTCATTTAAGAGTTGGGCCAAGCTGGCATGCACTCACAGAGCACTTTATTAGGAACACCTGTACACCTGCTTAGTTATGCAATTATCCAATAAGCCAATCATGTGGCAACAGAGCAATGCATAAAGTCATGCACATACAGGTCAGACACTTCAGTTAATGTTCGCATCAAACATCAGAATGGGGGAAAAAAAAAAGTGATCTCAGTGACTTCAACTGCAGCATGATTGTTAGTGCCAGATGGGTGTGGTTTGAGTATTTCTGAAACTGTTGATCTCCTGGGATTTTCACACACAACAGTCTCTGGAGTTCACCCACGAACTCAGGAGACTGGCATCATGAATGTGCAGCTGACAAATCTGCAATAATGATGTGATGCTGTCATGCCAACATGGACCAGAAGCTCAAAGCAACGTCTCTTGCGGAATCCTTTGTTTGAGAGCAAAGGGAGGCCCTACCCATTATTAGTGTGGTGTTTGAAGGTCATGCTGACATGTCATTGAGCAAGATGCTGAATCCCTCTCAGCTGTGTGTGTGCTGCCCTGCAGATGACCCTGCACTTTTGTCTTGCTGTGTTTTTTTCTGACGGTTTAATGGAATATCATATGTTATGGCTTATAATTTAGTCTGAAGAGTTTATTTCTCCTAAATGGCCACTGAAGCTCTGCTGGCTGCTCATAGACCAGCATTACCCGTATTATCAGGCAGAATCAGGCTATAGCACTCTGTGTCATGGCTCAGTGCTGCCGTGTAATTTTGTAGCAAAATTCAAAAGCAGTGTGAGAGCGGCTGAGGAGGAGAGCTCGAGTGGCCGAACAAGAGTGGACCAACACCCAGCCTAACACATCGATTGCAAAGATACACACACACACACAGACACACAAACTGGCTGCCAGTAAACACTAACAAGTCCAGCAGCTCTTCCTGGAACAGCACCATGAAGCAGCTGTGAGTCCCAGCAGAGCCTGACTCTCCCACTCACTGGGCCTCTCACAGGCAAACACACACCCATGCCCTCACACACTGATATACATACCACACAGTCTCTCACTAAACCTCACACGCACTTTTTATGTTGCTCACTGGATTTTCCGCTTGTTTTACATAAGGTTAAAAAAAATACCGCTTTTATTTTCTGAAACTGATTTGTTTCGGTCTGAAAGATTGTAAAATCGCACAAAAACCCAGACATACAAACCTACGTGGGATTTTCAGACCTTAACTTATTTGTAAAGATGAGGACTGCTCAAAATCAGAGGAAATGGTGTGAGGCTCCAAAATTCAAATAACAAAGTTTCTGCTTTATACATCAGAAAACTGTTAATGAACCCTAAAACTAACCCCAAACCTAGACAAGTGCTTCGCATCACATAACTCCCCAGCAGACCATGCACGGAGAGTCATGTGGTAGTTTTAACCATTTCCGACCCAACCATCCCAACTCATTCTCGGCCTGCAGTTATCCGTGATCTTAACTGATCTTAATTTGCTTTAATCTTTACTTGACAATATTTTGGCTTTCATAACCACAACATCAACCATCTTAACCCTGATGCCTTAGTCATTATTAACTTCTTGTTTCTCACACAATTTAGCTTATTCTCAACCCTCAGCGTTTTCACTCAATCCATCCCTGATGGATAAATGTCTAACTTTAACAAGTAAAGTCTCAGTGTCTATATGTGGGTGATCACACTGACGAGTGTTGGCCTTGCACGCTTGACAGACAATATCGGATGAAAATACACCTAAATGAAACCCTTAAACTTTTACAAAATCCCTAATCAGTGATTTTATTTTCCTTTTTTTCTTAAACTCAGCCCTTAGGTAACACAAGAATCTTCCAAATGGAATGATTAATGTTACACCTCCAATGTTTCTACTCATGGCATTGTTGAGTAATGCATCCTGTGGTTAACGAAACTAATACTGACATATTTTGTGTGCACAATGTTTAAACCAAACTTCATACTGACTTCTTAAGTTCTTAAAATAGCCTGACCAACATACACACACTACAAAGTGCAAACAGAGGTCATAAATATGCACCTGACAGAACATTACACAGACACAAACACATGCATAAGCACACGCTGTCCCAATCATCATTCGAGTGTGATCATCATACATATGCTTTCCTGCACCTGCACCTTACTGTCCAAGAAATTTCATGCACAGAACTACTAGTGAGGAAGGTCACAGAGTATACAGAAGAAGCTAAAGTGAAGTGACGTTTGCCCATTCAAATGTGGAAACACCTAAGACTCCCTGTTTCTGGCACGTACTTGACAATAATGATAACATACAGTTTACCAGATTTTGTGGTATTTCCAAATCCTGCCAGATTCAATGTTGACTCACAGTGATGTGCGTCTTCCAAAGAAAACACCTCAGAGTTCTGCTCTGTAAACTATTAGAGTAGCTTTCATTTCACATCAGCTTATACCAGTATGACCTCTGTCTAATTCAACAGGATGAACACATAGTACATAGCACATAGAACACATAGTAGGTGAACTATATTAACCAGTCTTTTATAGCTTAATTAAGGCTCCTGGCCTTTCCCTAACCTCTTTTAAAAGTTGTAAACTAATGGTGTTAATCCACTGTTCGCGGTTGAATCATCTAACAAATGAAACAGTTGTTCAGCTGCCCTAAATTCCAGTATTCCTGTAGATACAGCCTCCGGCTTTTAAGAAAAAGTCCAGAATTGCATCATCATGCCGTCAAGTTAGGGGATTTATTTGGACAAATAATGATTGTTGCACTGACTTACTGATAAGGATTACAATGCTTCTAACACTAAAAATACATGTTTCATACTGTGCTCTGTAATTTAAAAATACCATGTACTTGTTAATGTAAAGTGCATTAACAGAAAAGTAAAAGATGTGACCTGTTCAAAAGCAGGAATCTCTCTCTCAGCACATAAACACTGGAACTTGCTGACACTATTGAACATAAATGTCCAAATGTTTCATTAGAGTGAACAAACAGACTTGAAGAGGATGTAAGATGCACTTCTGCACTTTCAGTGACACAGTTTCCCAGGCTTTGCTCTGGTGTGCGTCTTGCGTCACTGCTTCTAGTCTCATGTGGTTTTTCTGTGGTTGCAACTGCTCCAGTTCACAGAGCGAGAACTAAGCTTCTAAAACAGCTCTCATGATCACAGATCCATCCTCACATACTTACTCACTGTAACACATTAGAAAATCAGCAATGGTACAGACTACCAATCAGGATAAAAACAACCGAGAGCGATGATTCCAGGCCCGACATTCCGATGTGGGAGATCTCCTCCAGATTTCCCTGAATGAAGCCCTGAGCCACTCGCAAACTTTTGGGTTCGGACCTGGGCCCAGTCTGAACGACCTTAGCAGATGCTTCAGTAGGAATGCTGGAGGCACTGTGGTACTGTCTTGTGCTCCGACCCTCCTCTTTACTGATGTGAGCCACAGCCATTTCATTACATTTCCCCTCTTCCCCCATCCGACCTGAGGAACAGAGTGAGTGATGAAACCTGCTCCCTCCCCAGACTCACTGCCCTCTGGCCATACTGTGTGTGAATCAAAACCCACGGGGTAAGACGGTTAGCAGGCAGTGATGAAACAATCCTTTGATTCTGTGGTTCAGGACAGAAGAGAAATGGCAATTGCTAAGTCTGCAGGATCTTAAGATTCCCTGCTGTATTTTTAAAAAACAGATAGAGATGTGGAAAAGATGTTTCAATCTAGAAATGGAAGAGTACCTGGAAGTGGAGGTACAGCTACAGTTTTGTTTTTGCTGGAATCTCGAGTGGGGGGTGGGAGGGTGTTCCACTGTTGGTTGGGGAAAACAAGAAACCTGAAGACGTCACCTTAGGCTTGAGGAAACTGTACCTGACATTTTTTCCTCCGTTTTCTTAAATCCGTAGATTTAACACTTAAACCAGCATGAATTTGTCAAATTATCATTTGTTTTGGTCACAAAATGTCAGTGCTGTAAACACAGCACGTGCAAGTCAAAGATTCCTTCCCCTTTTAGTGAATCTAAAGTACCTGGAGAAAAATATCTGGCTCTTTAGCTGATCAATGCTCCGCTATGTTCACCGTTTGGTGCTGGGCAGACAGTGTAGTGTCATCTTATCAGAGCTTTAATGCTGAAAACAGCTGGAAATGAGGCTGCTGAGAGCAGGGAGACTGAGGCTGCGTGATGTAAATCCAAAACAATGAGTGGAAACCTGCTAACGTGCTGAGAATTGAGAGAAACTGCAGTCAGGTGCTAATTTCCTGCAGGTTCATCAATATGAGCGAAAAACAAACACCTTTCACATCACATCGTCTGTTGTTAACATAAAAATGTCGATTAGTGCAACTTTAAACAAATAATCCAAAAATAAATGACTGAAAATGAAAAATTCAGTACTTGCAGTCTGCCAGCTGTTTTATCTGTTTCTGGCCTTTCATAAATAACTTGGCTTTTCCTGAAACTAAGTCAGTAAGAATGAAAGTGTTGGACGTTGAAAAAAAAAATCTCACCTCTTGAAGAAGGCTAAACAATAATGCTACTGTACACACACATGCACAGAATCAAGCGCCACCTGCTCTGACACCAAAGCACCCATCCAAGATTAACTGTAAACTGTTCACTTGATGAGTTTTCAGCTGTACGTATGTGTGCATGGACACACACTTCAGATGAACCAAGAGTAAACACAATAAAGGTGCACGTCTGTCTTTTGTAAACAGCTCATCTAACCTGGGCGCCCATTCAGACGGGGCAGTCATCCAGGATGAGCTATAATGCCGCCGAACGAGCCCATCCACCAACCCGTGTGTCTGTCCCGAGCAGTAAAGAGAGCAGTGAGACTACCCAGTCACCGCTGGTTTATAATCAGTCAAACACAGGCGTGTCAGCCCTGCACCCTGCGACACTGTGCTATGCACACTACACAGAGCTGGCGGCCCAGCAAAAGCCCACTGCATTCTGCCTTGCCTTTTGCTAAATTGAGTCAGTTCGTTCTCGTGACCCATGGCAAATCAACGTGACCCATTTACGAGGCTGTCTCAGCCTTTCCTGTCAGCACAGCCCCTCTGGTACATCAGGCAGAGACACAGGTCCTGTAAGAGATGACAGTGTGGAATTTAAACATTTCAAACCGTGGAAAGTGTAATATTCATTTTTCTCGTAACTTGGGCCATATGGGATTTGGCACATTCATCACAAGGACAGTAGAAAAGGACTAATGCAGCTGTGGCATGGTGCTTATCACAGTTTAGATTATTACAGCACGCAGAGACAAAACTCTGGATTATATCTCAGTCCTCTAAATGCTTGCAATATAAAACTTGGATTGGATGTTGAGGATCAAATCAACAGCCATCTTCTTACATTCAAGATCTTCTGCCTCAGACACCTGCAGGCACCGATATTAGTATGATCAGGTTACTTTCCCTGCAGGCTGTAAATGGTAAAACTGACCTTACTCAACAGTTTAGGGCTGATTTTAAATATCCAGGAATCCATCAGTGCCTACAAGAAGGACAAGAAGTAGAGAAAGCAGAAAATGAATGTGAAAAGGAGTGTAAAAGATAAACACAGTTAATGGGATAGAACAGAGAGGGATAAGAAGAGGGAAAGAACAAACAGAACATAGTATGGCCACCGAGAGAAAAGAGGTAATTTATGATGGAAAATCCCATTTTGTCTCACAGGTTGATTTTCTGATGTGCTGGAAGGCAGATTCAGATGTGTTTCTCATGTCATAGCCAGAGGTAGCTGCTGCCTTTGTTTGTGTGTGTCTCAGTGCATGTCATACGGGTTATCTGCTTGAATGGAGGGAATTATTCAAAAGGAGGGGAAAAAAAAAAGCAGCATGTAGCCTGGCTCTGATGTGCTGATAAAAACTATACACGTGTACAACTCCACATCTTGGAAGAGAGTTAAGGGCCTCTCAAGAGGAAACAGCGTGCACTCTGCACTCACACACACACACAACGCATGTTGCAATGTCTGTGTGTTTTGTCTTGTGTGTCTGACTGATTGAGAGAGTTGCATTTTCGTGTGTGTGTGTGTGTGTGTGTGAATATGTGTGATTAAGGGGGGGAGGTTTTGCAGGTGGCTTGCTCCGGTGTTCTGCCAAGAAAGCAGAATACCCTGGGGTGGGGTGGAATAAATGAGAGTGGGAGAGGTGAGGGAGTGGAGGAGGAGTGCAGCAGAGGAGGAAAGGAGAGCAGAGGGGACTTGATTTAGATGGTGGTTATCATAATCGATTAAAAATTGTTTTCTCTTCAGTCTCAGCAGTGTCTCTTGCTGGGGCTCGGGTGGGGCTTCTAGAGAAGGGCCAGGCCAGATGACTTCATTGCCATATGGTATCTAACCTCTCAGTCACACTCATTTACAACAATACAGCGCATACCCATTCTCCAAACACTCCCTTTATTATGCAGCGCTCAGTAATTCTGATAAAGCCATGCCCATACACAATGATCCGTCATTCTAGGAGGGACCTACAGTAAGTGGCCTCTAACCACAGTCAGCCTCCCTGATGTACAGCTGTTACTGGTACCTCCTGTGACTGAACTTACAGAGGCTCACAAAAGTTTCGCATTTATCAGTTTTTCTGGTGCATTTTCAATCTCTTGTGTCTGAAACCACAAGGTCAGAGGTTCGCTTGACCTCATAAGCAAAATTTACTGATAAGCTGAAATTTTTGTTTGCTGATGTGGAACCATGGCTGGATAAACCTGTTCGGAGGCCCTTGGGCAAAGGTTTGCAGTTGGGCCCCTGTGGGTCCGCACACATTTTACCCTCTGTGCACTGTGTTTATACCATACCTTACTGCCTTCAATCTACACACAGCCTCAAACACCAACAAGATCTGCTAAACTGTGAAGAACAACAAATCATACAACAATGGCTCGAACATGCAAATAAACATGCACTTTAGCAAAGCATGTTCTCTGACAAATTAGCAATTAACCAAAACATCACATGCCCCAGACCATCAGGGGCCCCCACAGCAGTTGCCTACTTTGCTTGGTTGATAATCCAGCCTCGTGTAGATGCAAGCTGAGCTGACAAGTTAAAAGTCAATCCTGTGTTTAGCGGATTTTACTGTCTTTTGTGTCTTGCCTCTACCATCCAACTGACTACTGGCATCTATTCAATAGCCGGTCCAACAGTGTTGTCTTCATTATACAAGACTGTTTACACCAAAACAAATAAAACCACATAATTGTACTGCGCAAAGTATACCTGAATATGACCAAACACATGGCCACATATCTAATCCAAATTCCAGCAATGGCCTCAACTGCAGCCATAACCCCAAACCAAAAGATCTCAGTGTGACTGAGTGTGTAGTTAAAGCATCACATACTTCTGTAATTACTATGTGTTTTAAAGAAAATGTTGCCTCTATAGAAGTCAATAGAATGAGGGGTTACAGTAGGCTGTGTGCATTGACAAGGCAAATGGAGAGAAGGAAGAGAAAAGCCACTTTGAAATGCTATAGTGAGCCAGTGAACTCTTGCTGGTGACGGCACAAAATATGGAATGCATTACGGAAGTGACAGAGTTGAGGACGAAGACACAAACAAACACATAAATCCGCCATAGACAGACACATAGACGATAGCAGAGACAGACAGGCACCCTCTGCCATAGCTGTTTCTCTACATCTGCTCTGTCTCTCCCTCTCTCTGCCTCCATCACACCATCTTTGAAACCTTAACCCTCACTTCCCTGGCATTGCTCTTTCCCCTTTCTTGCCTCAAATCATCTATCGAGCTGTTCTTCGGTTTCTGTCCCCAGTGCCCAGGGTGGACCGAGTCCCACTCCTCCAGTCCATCTTCCTCCCCTTGTTTTCCAGCTTGAGGCCCAGAGAGAGAGGCAGAGAAAGTATTTGCCCTGTCTCTCCCTTTCTCTGGCTGTGTCTTGGCTGCTCTATAAAGGTTAGTGAGAGCATGGTGTGGGTGTTGGTGTCTCAGGGTGAGTTATGGGTACTACAGCCAGGGGACCCCAGAAAGAAGCGAGTGAGTGTACTGTTGGGAGAAGGATGAAAGAGAAAAAGAAAAGAGGGAGGGATGGAGGGAGGGCAATTTAAGGGTTCAGAATGCCAAGTGCTGATGTGTTTGTTTTCCATCACTGCTGTTCCGGGCAATGACAGAGAGAGAAAACAAACGGCAACACTGATATATTACATACAGACTTTCAACTCTACTCTCAAAGCAGTAATTCTACAATGAAAGTGTCGTACTTATCGCCAAACCTCGGTTATCTCTTCATATCAAATCTTCACACGTGGAATCTTGGAAACATCTGACAACCGACTTCAAAACATGGTGCAACAGTTTTGCTCACAGGAAGAAATAAAAAAACACCTAAACAGTGTATGAGCTGTAAAAGCCTGTAATTGTGGGTGTGTCTTCACAGCAGACTCATCATCACAATCACTGACTGTGCAGCTGCTGAGATGAACTTGAACAGAATGGTGGTGTTGGTTATATTAGCCATCAATGTGACTTGACCAGAGTGCGCACATATTCACGGCATGGCGTCTGTTCAAAAGCGTGACTTTTACTGTATCATTTCAGTGGTGTCTGTCAACTTTTACACTGTGCAGTGGTGCTTTATGCTAAGTGTGAATACCTGTCTTTATAAGGTAGTGTGTTGCTCCTGTTGCGTGCAGAGACAGTTCCAGGCATGCTGGATTGTCTAGCCCTGGCGCTGTAAGGCAACGTATGGGACAGATCGGAGGGCGGAGGAAGAGGTGGAGGAAACATTAGAGCAGTAGAGACGGGGAGAAAAGACGGGCGGCTTGGCTCCATCAGTCCCTGACAAGCATGTGGACGAAGAGACATAAGTTGTGCAGCTGGATGGAGGAGAAAATGGAAAGACAGAAGAGAGGGATGAGGGAACACAAAGGGAAGGTAGAGGGAAGGTGAAAGTAGAGCATACCCTCTTAAATCCCAATGGCCTGCCAGTGGGTCAGTCATCATGAACTCTGCAGCTTGTGTAGCTACTATTTTTCAAACCCACGCAACTTTATTTAAAATTGTAATGGAGATGCCAAAGTTTCCAAGGATACCAAACATTACAGGCTGAATTTTGGGAAAACATGAAAAAAAACCCCATAATATAGCTTCAGTGATGAGCTGGAACAAGCCGATACAGAAAGTTTGTGATACTGTGAGAAAGGGTGGAATAAGATGATTTTCTAAATCTTAAATCTAGCAAATGGGAAATGAAAAGGGGAAAACTGGATGTTAAAGGATAGAAGAGAATAATGAGCAAAGAGCAGAATGAAAAGTCAATGGGGCAAGGAGACAGAGGAAGGGGAAGACCCCCAGCGGTCCCCATAGACCCAACCTGTGTGCTGTCTGACCCACAGCTTTTCTTATGAATGGAAGGAAATTGTGTCCTGAAAAAAAAAAACAACTATTTAAAAAGCATGAGTAATAATAATAGAGTCAAGCCAGCTTCTGTGAGCAGGATAACAGCGTACGAGACACAATACAGTAAGAAGAAGAAGGGAAAGAAAGAAAGGACAAGAGATAGAAAGGTAAAAGGACAACAAGAGAGGTTTATTTTATTAGCCTTTAATAAATATCTGACAGATTTCCTGAGGAAATATCGCAGATCACATGTAAAATAGTTTAAGACTGATGTCAACTGCAGCAACATATGAAATCTATTAGCGAGGAGCCACAGCAGACACAGGGTGAGAGGGAGTGAGAGAGCAACAGAGGAACAGAGTGAGAGAGAGAGAGAGAGAGAGAGAGAGAGAGAGCACTGCTGAAAGTCATGCAGGAGAAAAAAATCTCACAGCCTATCCAAATTCTTCGAGAGGTAAAAAAGTCAGCCAAGACGCAAAATCAGAAAAAGGAGGAAAAAAAAAGAAGAACAGAAGCACATGCCCGTGCACATACATGCACACACACACATACTCTCTCTCTCTCTCTCTCTCTCTCTCTCTCTCTCTCTCTCTCTCTCTCACACACACACACACACACACACACTTAAGCACTGATCTCCACATCCTGCTGGGTTCAGGGCCAGCAGTGAAACGAGTGCCCAGACACCGCTGCCAGCCCCAGGGAGGGATGGAGAATGGAGACACACACACACACACACACACACAAACACACAGAAAAACAGAGAGAGGAAGAAAGAAGAGAAAGAGAAGGGTTGGCAGGAGGAGAAGCCTGCCAAGAGTGCTACCATCTGTAAAATACCATGACTTCAGGGCAATTTCTTGAAATGTACCTCTTCATTCTGGGTAACCTCTTCACCTACTATTGTTTAACCCGAAAATTAAAGCTCACTGTCGTCAGCCCCAAATATTTCTCCTTTGGAACTGATGCGTGCCCCTGTTTGTAATTCTGAATGAAACGAGCATTTTCTAAATTTACATGTGAAATCCATAATAAGCAAACACACACTCTGTACAAGACAGTGGGGTTGTTTTTTTCTGTTGCACGTCTCTGACATCCTACATGCGCAAACCCATGTAATTATATCTGTGAGAAAGCTCATCAGTTTAAGATACTGAAAACCACACAGGCAATCACTAAATCTCATGATGGTGAATACACACACACACACACACACACACAACCTCCCACCCATACACACACACACACACACACACACACACAGAGTGGTGGTTCCGTATTTTGGAAAGAGGAACTTGTACTGGCTCAGTGGTGCCAGTATGTCTGTGGCAGTGTGGCAGCCATGGTGTTCCACCACCCTCACCCTCGCTCTCCACCAAGACCCAAACCACAAGCCAATACCCACAAGCCAGTGAGGCCTGGATGAATATACCCACCACACACACACACACACACACACACACACACGCATACACACACACCTCACACACACAGTCAACCAACCACACATACCAAGTAAAGAGGTAGAGTTCTGGAAAATGAGAATGAGTGAGGTTTCTGTCTTTCTCTGTCTTCTCTTCCCCCTTTTTAATCATCCAGGCCTGAAAGGGCACACAGAGTTCAGCAGGGACAAGCAGGCTTGTAGGCAGGGAGGTGCTGCTACAGAGATGAGCAACAGCCTTACTACATACTACACTGCCTAGCCTGGGAAACGGAGGAGATGACTGGTCTAAGATAAGTCTGTCACAGGGCATGAGGGTGTGTGTGTGTGTACTCAGTTGTGCTCTTTGTCAGAAAGTATTTAAATATACTTAGAATAAAAGCGGTAATGTTGCATTAGAAGTAGAAACTGATGCAGCCTGTGCTGCTTTCTGCCCATTCATCTCAGTGTTCCTGTGTCAGTGTCTACCGCGGTGGGGAGAGGGGGTGTGTCAAGTAAGCATTGCTTGTTAACACCCCATCTTTCCTGATACAACCACAGGGGGGCACCAAAGTCAGACATTTTCAAATCCCACCCAGACTGGCTTTGAGTAAAAGCAGGAATACCACAAAGTAAAAATACTCCACACAAAGGAAAAGTCCTTAAATTTGTTTCAAGCAAAAATACAGATGTATATGCAGTAAAATGTGCATAAGTAGATACTGTAATAGTACTCATGATAAGTACTCACTATATAAAATGACCATGTTCCCTATCTCTCATGCAGTTTAATTGTTTCTTAATGTGTAAAAAGCATTTTAATGTTAGTTTTATTGTAAGTGTTGGGTAGTCAGTGGTAACATTTCATCATATTTCATTAGCTTATCATCATTATCATTTTATATTAAAAAAAAAAAACAGCCCCAAAATGTATTTAACTGTGAAATGTAAAAATAGTGATTTTTTTCAAGGTGTTTCAAAGACTTAAATTGTTCACAAGTTAACGTGTAAAGAGATTTAATGTTTACACTGGTTCACGTGGGGCTAAATCCAACATTTCATCAGCTCATTGTATGTCAAATCTTTACCTGCAAAGTAACTATGCCATCAAATAAATTTAGTGGAGTAAAATGTATGATGTTTGATTCTGAAATGCAGTGATGCAGAACTAAAATGTCCAAGCAAACTACAAATCCCTTAACATTGTACTTAAGTACAGTACTCGAGTGAACTCACGCAGTTACTTTCCACCTCTGCTTCTTGTTTGAATGTGTTTATAATAAGCGAAGCAGAATGAACGAACTCTGCCCGCAGCAAAAGCATCATTTCAAGTGTGGAACAGAGTGTACACTACCCAAGGTGTCCGTTTAAATCTTACACCCAGGACTCCACATCTCACCAAGTTGTGTGTATGTGTGTGTGAGTGTGTATACTAAGTGATGAAGGTTAGGGTTCCTGTATGTGTTCCCCCAGTTGTGTAATGACCCAGTGGAGTAGAAAGTGATGAGAAGCTGTTGTTTGAGCCCAAAGCAGGCCCTTATATGGAGCGCTGGAGCTGTTTTCTCTCCTCTCCGCTGTCTTGCTTCTCTCCAGAAGTGCTACAAGGTCGGAAGAGAAGAGGACATCCTTCCAAGTCAACATATTTACATATTTGCAGCAATGTGGGGATATTCAGCTGAATGTTGGCAGGCGAGGCAGTGGTCAGCCAGGACAGCTGAAAGTGGACATCTGGGCCTGGGCTTTGGCTGCGGCTCACTCCCTTACCCTTATTGCCCTATCTCTTACAGATGAAACATTATAAATTTGACAGCTTTGTACAGCTCAGTGGACATCTTAAGATTTTATCTAAGTGAAAACTTAGAATGAACCTACACACCAACACCAGGCGTAATATATGATTATCATCCATAACATACTGTAAAGCTATAGAGCATGTTTTATGTGCAACTCCAATTGCTGTAATGTAGTAAGTTTAACAGCAACAAAGATTTTCTCTTATGATCAACACACCAGGTCATGTCGTGCCTTGTCATATCTTATACATCTTTTGGCAAGGGCCCAGGGATGTGCCCTGGGGAACCCCTTGCCTTCTTCTTCACCCCCCACCCCATCCACACACACACACACACCTTCTTTCCTCTTTCTCTTTTGCCCCTTCCCTCCTCTCTCACCCCCATAGCTCTTGCAAAGAACACAGCACCATGTTTCTCTTGGCAGAACTCTGGAGGCTGTCCCTGCGTGCCTGAAAAACCAGCGTTCTCCCCCTCGTCCCTGCAGCCAACGCGCACATTTCTCACATTTTCTGCCTGCTCTCTGTGAACAGTTCACTTCAGTCTCCTCACATCATCCAGGCTCCCAGGCACTGCAGGACAGGGTGGGACAGATACGTCCTCTCACTTACATTACATTCACATCCTCCCTGTCTTTCTTTCTCTGTCTCCAAAGTCTCTCTATAATTCACTCTTACTCTAGCCAAATCCCTCTCTCTCGTGGTTACTTGCCCTTTTCGCCCTGTCTAAGCAAGCCAGCTGAACGCAGGTGTGTGGGTGTATGCGTTACTGTAGTTTGATGAGGGAAAGCTGCTAATATGAAAGTGTCTGAGCTAATAGGAAGGAAACCGGGCGTCTGGCAGGCACTGTCTCACAGACAAGTGTCATTTTGGGGGCACACAGATGTCTCAGTCAGTTAAGAAACTGACTCTCAGATAAGTCCAGCTGCACAGGTGCAAGATACAATTTAAGTCAAATGCAGGAAATGGCCTACCCACTACAATAAAGAGGGTAACCTTACAATGAAATACAGAGAGAGGCAGGGTGAATGTGTGGTCGACTGCACATATGAACACATTTGAGATGAGCTGGGCTCGTTTCAAACAACTGCAATTGAATCCATTTGCCTTCAACTACAGAGGATGGACGTTTAACCTCTATCCCACACACCGGGCTGTTTGGCAGCAGATCACCATTTGTATTTATTATTTAATTTATTTTTTCTAAACTTTAATTTAAACTTTATTTCCTCTGTGAGTCTGGGGTCTGGGCATTGCTACATAAATGAACGTTCTCAGAAAACAGGGAAAGGGGGGAATAAAGAGGGAGGAGGAGAAGGGGAAAAAAAGAAGGAAAAAAAGTGCAGCCTGTCTCTTGGGTGCCCTTTTTGCCATCCCATTTCCTATGCATCTGGTCTGTGTTTGTGCGGAGAGGGAGAGGGGGAGCAAAAGGGGGACGGCCGTCTGGGGCCGATTAATAACCAGTGATTTATAGTAACTTTTATAGAATAATACAATAAAAATGTGTGCGTACGTGTGTGCGAGCGCATGTGTGTGCATGTGTTTGTATGTGTGCTTGCCTTAGTGAGAGTGCACACAATGCTTTTCTAATTCTGGGGAATCAAAAACAAATTATCGGGAAAAAACACAGACCGTGCTCAGGATAAATTGGGCACAGATGGAGGCAGGAAATAAAAATGAGCGAGGAGAAGACACTCGGAGAAAAGAGCGCAAGAGGAGGACAGGAGAACCACGAGGAAAGAAGGGGGTACCAGAGAAAGTGACAGAGTGAGGGCAGGACAGGGTGAGGACATGATGGAGAGAGGTAAAGAAGAGGGAAGAGAAAGGGATGGAGAGAGGACAAGAGGAGAGAGGGTGAGCAAGAGGACAAGGATGATGTGGAGGAAGAGAGGAGAGTGGGAGGAGAGAGATCAGGGGAGTTCCCATGCCCTGTGCAAAGGAAATGGGCTTAAGAGAGGGGGTTAGCATGTGCGTGTACTGTATGTGTGTGTATGTGTGTGAGTGGGCAATGAGATGAGCAGACCCCTCTCTGGCACAGAACAGCATTTCCTTGCCAAAGTGCAATCTGCCCTCCCAAAAATCCCTGTTCATCCTCATCCATTCTCATCACTCACTCAGACACACAGACACACAAACACACTCACACAGAAACACCACTAAACCACAATAACTGACTGCTGGTAAACTGATGGGTTCTCTTGTCACACCCACATGGGTTTTTACATTTAGCTCATTAGACTTAATGCTGCACACTTGCAGCTCTCTCATCCACGTGCAGGCATTGAGTTTGCTTTAGGTTCACCTACTGTTAACATGGCAATTCTATTCAGGTAGTGTGTCAGCTAAAAAAATTTAAACTATTCCTTCTATGCAGTAGAGGTCTAAATGAACCTGATTGCATGGTTGTGCAGGAGCTTTACTTTTTATGTTGCCTTGTGGGAGAACTTGAGTCCAATATGTGATGCAATGATTCTAACTAGGTGTTTGAATGACATAACAAAATAGCAAACAAATTAATTAGTGGAGCACATAGTAAACTGTCAATTATATTACAAGCATTTTGTGACATGAAACCTACCTAACTAGAGTCCAATCA
The DNA here is from genome assembly GCF_017976425.1 of Toxotes jaculatrix. Taxonomy (NCBI): domain Eukaryota; kingdom Metazoa; phylum Chordata; class Actinopteri; family Toxotidae; genus Toxotes; species Toxotes jaculatrix. The sequence goes on from NC_054402.1 coordinate 4,744,341, forward strand.
ACACACTTCCATACCCAATTTTAATTTCCAGTTTTATCTTTTGAGAGATAAATGGATGTCAGCATATATAAGTAATGATAGTTAGACCACAAAACTGCCAAAGAGCTATAACTACACTACAGAGAAATTACAACATGGCCTAATCAGAAATGTGAAGTGTGTGGACTGACGTATGTCATACGGGATGTCGTATTCAGGTGTCTTTTACTGGTCTGATGCATTGAGTGGGAGCTGGTTTGTCACAGGATGATCCAAAGTTGGGTAACTGTGAGCTCTGACGCTGCTTTGGAGTGGACAGTGGGAGCCGGCAACAAGCACTTCCCAATATGAATGACTTCCTGCACTGTGGGCCCTGGACTGTGGCATCTGTCAGCCCTCCACCCCTCCCTGCTCTGTCACTCCCTCCACCTCTCCCCTACTCTCTCTTTACGAGTCCACCAGCACTTCCTCCACTCATGCTTTGCCTCTCCTCCCTCCTCCTCCTCCTCTCCATCCTTTTGCCCTCTTGCCCATCCGCCTCCTGACTGGGGCCTGAATCACACAATGTTTCACTCAATTTGCTGGTAAATCTTCCCTTTAACCAGGCCTCCGGAGTGCCCTACCACCTCCCTCTTCTTCCTCTCCCTTCCTTCAACCATCCTTTGGCACTGCCACCCACACACCAGTTCCTGTTGATTCCTCTGGCCCCCTCATTGCCCCCTGGGCCTAATTTTGGGTGCCCCTGGGGAAGAGCTAAAGCCAGGAAAGAGAGAGGGGTTGGTGGTTGTTGGCAGGGCAGCAGAAAACTGAGAGGACCTTCACTGGAAACTCCATCAGTGACTGAATCACTCTCAGCTGCGCTTTGCTGAGAAGTAAAAAGCTGGCCATGCACTTCTAGCCCCTGAGTATTTGTCTTTCTGTCCAATTCTGATATCTTTGTATCTCCATCCCAGTCACCATACAAGGAACAGTGGAAATCATTTATCCAGTCTTTACATTCAGGAGAATGATGCTGATTTGAATTATATTGTTGATCCATTTAAAGTGTGAAAAACTTTGGGATCCTCTCACATTCTTAAATATAAAAAGGCTATTTTGTGTAACACACTGTGTTATGGTAAGCATTCTTCATCCCTAGAAAGTGCATTTCATAATGGACGAATCCTAATGAATTAAAAATAATGATATATTAAACAATATATAAATATAATAAAAATCACAAAGGCATGTATGACAAAAAACCTGAGAGACTGCTGCACTATGGTCAGTGTATGTGTACAGTATATTATTTTTGTTTCTTTTTATAGACTTCAACTTCAAGGTTCAATTCATTTTTCGCATTATTATTCAAATTACAGTTCTCTTGTTCTCCTATTCTCCTATCAATCAACATTAATTATGAAACATAAGAAATAAACAGCCACATAAAACCACAGATGGTGAATTTATCTGTTGGGCAACTACTGTATGTCTGCACAGGTTGCCCTACAATATATGTATGTCTTATTAGAGCAACTGAACTTTGGTTGACACTTTCAGCAAATGACTATCAAAACCCACCATCATGTCACATCTCAACTGGTTTCCAAGAGAAACACTGACAACAAACATTCATACAAATAGGTTCAATCAACTGTCATGTTGTATTGTAGGTTACCTTGGTATTGCAGTTTCGTAATGAGAACGTTTTTTTTTTCTCTTTCAGTCTACTTGATGTGTGAAAAAAAAACTGCGAAACAGTTACACTCAACATTTTCTGTTTCTCACTGACTTTGCCCTACCACTGACAGAGGCCGATGGACATCTCATGTTTCCCCCCTGCAAACCACAAGGACACATGACAGCTTATCTTTCTGTGGATGTAAAAGACAAATCATGCTGTCTGTGAGGCATAAAAGTGAATTTGCTTTCACAATCGGATCCACTGACAGCAAATAATGTCTGTGAGTTTTTGAAATTGGACACACGTGCCTTCCCACGGAAAGGTGGCTGCCACAATAAAGGGGCAAAGGACTTTACGTGCACAAATCAGGTAGAGTACGTGCCGGCCTGCCCCCGTGTATATGTGAAAGTGTGTGCATATGACTTTTAGCCCCAGAGTGACGGCAAAAATGCGCGTATGTGTGACCACACTGAAGTGAACATGCCTGCCACAAAAGGAGAAAATGAGAGAGAATTGGAGAACAAAGAGAGAGGCAAGGCGTCAGAAGTGCAGCAGAGTGCCGTTTGTACAAATGTGGGTATAAAAAGACACACACACACACATACAGGCACATGTTTAGAAAAGCACACACACACACAGCAGGCTGACACAAACCCACACACCCACAGGTTTCACTTCTGCCTGGTGTGGCAGCACTCTTGAAACACCAGTGCACCAAGGTTAAGGTTCATGTACAGGTCATGGCACACACACACATACGAGCAGAAGAACTCATGATTTTTACTCCACGTAATGCAATTAAAGAGTTAGTGGTTAGACAAGGTACAAAAACAACACTGTAGGAGAGGTGTCAGGTACAAATACTGTACTTGCTATTCTGCATTTACTCTCACATATATTAAGTATGATTGAGAAAATACAGTTAATGTCAGTAAAAGAAGGTGAGAAAGCCTGTAGGCACCAGCGGAGGCACACAAACAGAGACAAAAAAGCTCCACACGCGCCCACACACACAAAAAGACCAACGTGGTAATGTGTCACAGTGCCAGTATGTGCGTGTCACTCATTATTCAACAGGAGAGAGCAAATCTGTAATCAGAGTTTGGGAAGCAAAGCTCATAAGAGTGCTAAGACTTGCCCACATTGCTAAAGGGGAAATAAGCACATGAGAAAATGTGTTTGTAGTGGCGACACAGTTATACTGAGATGGGGAACTTGACCCTGGGAAATGAGCAGGGGGCTCATTTGCATGGTCACACTATCAGACTATTTCTTAATCAAGCCACAGTGCTTATCTGTAACCTCATGAACTCTGGCTACGGAAATGAAAAAATTAGCAGAGTACCTGCCTTTCGCTGTAGATTAGAGGATTTTACACCACTCTGATGCACGTATGTGTGTGTGTGTGCCTCTGTTTGTGTTCAGCGCATGTGACAGAATAAGTGTGTGTGTCAGAGCGTCGGCAGGGGTGAGAGCAACGCTGGCTGGGGGGAGAGGTTGCGGGTGTTGGAGGGCTGGACGAGTCTTTCTCATGGCCTCTGAGCCCTCTCTGGACCCTGTTCTCGTCTTGCGATTGGTTAACTCCCAGACACTGTCACTGAGACCAGACACAGCATGCACACACACATATCTCAGAGAGAAACAGAGAGAAGAAGAAGAAGAGAGAAAGAGAGATAGAGAAGGGAGAAAAAAGAGACAGCTAAGGAGGCAGACAGGCTGACACAAATGCAAAAAGACAGGGGGGTAAGAGGACGTGAGGCGTAAAGACAAAGTGGGTTAAAATGACTGTGACACTGAATGTCAAAAAGTCATTGTGTCAGTCAGTTTTACTGTTAATGCAACAAGGCAGCCTGTGCTGCAAACATCACCATAAACAGTCTTTCGCTCTGTCAAAGGAAGAGTCTGCCCTCTGCTGGCGGCATTTTTGACTACAACACGAATAAAACACCAATTTAGCCTGACGTTGAATGTCAGAGGAGAGGGTCTGTTCTCATGGGTGAAGTAGCAGTAAGCAGAAGTAGCAAAGACAGGAAGGACTTTGTATCTCTGACATCAGACACACAAAAAAAATGCTCACTAGACAAGACAGCTGTCCCACACTATTTTTAGGATCACGTATAGCTGTGATCATCACTAACCAACATTTGACAATGGCAATATTTAACTTACAAACACATTTAAATATTTAGTAATGCCCTTAGTAACAATAACACACTTAAATATTCAGTTTGAATTTTTGATTATTGTTTTTCTTTTTGGTAGAAAACACATCATGCTATATAAGAAATGTAACACTGCTGAGCTGAGTATTAAGGCAAAATTCGCCATGCTTATTCTGAAAGTAATTTAGAAAGTAACGTTTTGCACTTCTTAATGCCATAGAACCAAAAACATTGAGTTGTAAGGCCAATTTGGTAGGTGGTAGGTAGACAGCTTGAGAAAGCCACATGGGAACATTTGTCTGCACAGACCCTCTGTTGTAGGGATGGAAAGAGTACTATAAATACAACTGAAGCAACAGCACTGATGCTTAAATAACTGTCACTGTCACAAGCTTTGAGAAGACAGATAATTTGAGTTGAAAAATACTGAGGTAAAAGCACAAATGAATGAGGACTACTCTGACTAACGCTCCTCAGGAAATGTATCTGTAGCATTGTAGCAACTTCACATGTAATTGCTGTCCAAAGAGTTAACTAAGTAAAACCCTATTTAACTAACAGAAAACCCTTTGTAACAGAAAGTATGCCAAGGGTTTTAAAGAAAACTTAGAGTGGATGTTCTTATTTTTGTTTAACAGCAGAAGGAAACAGCAGAGCAGTATCTGCACCACAGTGCAATAAAATGCTAGTTATCTGTTAAAATATTTTCCTGTTAACAGGACAGGCTCTCAGTAGACTCAAGGGCAGGCCTAAGTGGGAACACTGCACCTTTATGTGTCTGACACCGCTGAGCCGAAGCAGCGTCAGGAGACAGGAGTCCGTTTAAAGGTAGCCTCGGGCACAGAGAACCTGCCATTAGTCAAAAGCTAATGGCTGTCTTTAATATGCAGAGTCATATAGACAGACTAACAAGGCACTGACCCAGAGCAGGCAGGATTAAAACAATAGTTTATACAGTAGTCTCTGTAGAGCCACACATAAATCACCTTCAGTATCAACACACCATAAGAGTGTTTCTATAGATTATACACACTCACTTGCGGGTGTGTATACAGACGGCCTCAAGCAGGTCTGGCACTTTAGTGTTAGGACAAGTGGCAAAGGTTGTTTATTCCACAGTCAGCTGGTAATCCCTCTGTTAGCCTAAGCGCTACCCTTAGAAGTATGACATGCACACGCAGCACCTGTGGGCACACACAGGAAAAAATAATGTGTTTAAAACATAATGAGCTTCTTGAGGCCATTATGGTTAACACTGTAGTGGTTAATGGATAAGACTTAAGATTTCTTACTGTCAACAAATTCCATGGAAAAAAACCCCCCAAAACCACCACTGGCTTGGTTCATCACCCAGTGCTATCAGGACTTTTTCTACAATGTCTGTAGCACTTAAGCTCATCTGACCCTTGAAACAGGGGGGTGGAGGGACTGGGGGGAGATGCAACAATGGGCCACCAATATGTATTTTCATTTTTATCTGTGCTAGGCCCTAGGGATTCCAGTGTCAGTCTGTCTCTCCGTTACTTTGCTTCAAACTGAAATATCTTTTTAAAAAAAACAAACTGTGGATTGTCATGAGATTTTGTCCAGAGATTCGTGATTTCTAGAGACTTTGGTGATTCTCTTGACCTTTCCTGTAGCTTTCCACCAAATATCTGCAAAGTAAAGTCCCATGAGCTGTACCACAGCTGTACTTTGTGTTTGAATGCCAATGTGCTAAAACTGAGATGGTGAACATGGTAAACATCATGCCTGCTAAGCATCGGCATCTTAGCATTGTCATTTCCTGCATATTAGCATGCTGACATCAGCATTCCGGTATACTCAGGTTATGTATATCCTCATAGAGCTGTTAGCATTTCTGTAGACTCTTAGTCAGTTATTTCCTTACACAGCTGGGCACTGTAGGTTTAAACAAACATATAGGATTAAAATGAGTATTTGCTGGGGACTTTCAGCTGCCATTTAAACTCATTAATTCACTCTCATATTGAATGTGAGACAAGAGGGCCTGCTCTCATGAGTGAAGTAGCTATAAGAATTATCCATTTGGAGCTGTTGTAAGTACTAAAGCCACTAAAGCAGCAGGAGAATGGTGTTTGTGAGAATTAGTCAAAATAAACAGTGTCCATGTTCATGGTAAAAAAGGAACATGTAACCAAGTGGCTAACCGGTGTGTTTTAATATATTTTGGGAAGTAATGGATATCTATGGCACATGGAATTATTAGTATCAGGCTTTAGATACGCATGTAATACTGGTTTGTGGGATAAATTAAAGGTATAGATCGTTGCTTTTATGTCTTTTCATGGAATTTGTTAAAAAATAAGAAAAAAAAAATGTCTAGCCTTATCTTTTAAATGCTGCCATTTGAAGGCTATGACGCAGACAGATATTTTTATTAGGACCTTCTACAGGCAACAGATATTCGCTAATGATAACCTCAACCCTCATCACCATAGACCTAACTCTAACCTATGCCTAATTTTGTTTAATTGTAAACCTCTTTTTGCAATAATATCCTCACACACACACACACACGCACACACACACATTCACAAGCACAAAAGTGTACAATACATGTGCTAATGCCTTGCTTCAAAAACAGTAAATTAGCAATATTTCAAGGGTTCTCTAGTGTCTGACCCACACATTTTAAGACGCGTGCTGGCCTTGCCTTTCTAAGAGCACTGCTCCTGTGTGTGTTTGCCAATGCTGACGAGAGGCGGTAACCCTGGCAACAGCTGCTGAGGTGCTGCTATCTCTTCTCCCTGCCCACTGATACCCATCACTAGCTCTACCTCTCTCTACCTCTCTCTACCTCTCTCTCTCTCTCTCCTGTAGTGAGTCATGATGGTGTTCATCAACTTCCTGTGCAACAACTCATCCTGATCCCCCATAGTGCACCAAGGTGTTGTGTAGTACACAAGTGTGAACATGTGCTTGTGCTACCGATTAAAATAATTACCATTTTTAGCCTTTTGCTTTCATGGTTGGTTTGTCTGTTTTATTGTCTCTTGTTTCATCACTGATTCTGTGTAAGGTGAAAAGTAGTACATATCTAGAGAATGAACATCTGTGTGTTACTGTTCCCACACAGGCCACATTATGGGCATTGCTGTGATGAAAATAGATGTCAAAACTTAATTTTTACTACAGAAGATGTTTTGATATCAGTGGTAAAAACTTTATGGTTTAAAAATCATAGCTAAACCTGACCTTTACACATAAATTCATACAGTTTGTGTGAGTTTAAAGTACAAATATACAGATGTTTTCTGAACATATATTCTTGCACTTAAAAAGTACCTTAAAAGTACCTTCACAGTTAGGGCTTTTTCCTATCAAGTCCAGCTGTCCATATGTCTCTGTGATACAGGTGTACAGGTGCAAGATTGTTATATAGTTAGAAGCCAACACTGTGATCCAAGGGCTT